>NC_137210.1:23787195-23792195 GCF_960531495.2 Zeus faber
CGTGCATGATTCACATGTCATAACGTTTAAAACACCGCAGGGGATCAGAGGGTTAAACTGAACAACTACAGTTAGTATTGTGTAGTAAAACCCCTGAAAACAAATACTTATTCTTCTGTGTCACTCTTCTTCTTGTCTCTATGTTTCTTGTTTTTCATTGGTCTCACAACACATGAACATTTCATATGGAAAGAAAGGTGTGTGTGTCTGTGTGTGTGTGTGTGTGTGTGTTGCCAAAGAGTGAAAACAATCCTTGTGCTTTGTATCGACCCTATTGATTCCTTTGTGTTGGAGACCGATGCCATGAGAGGAATCACTAAATCGATCCAAAGCGCGGAGGCCATTCAGGACGAGAATGGAATTCAATCAATATTCACTCGATGTGGCTCAAACCGTCTGTGTCCAAGACCAACCTGGCGACGCCCCACACCCTATCTGCTGCGACCAGGATCTGTGCGTACACGCGCACGTACACACACACACACACACACACACGTACACAAACACACACACACACACGCATGCACGTACACACACACACGTACACACACACACACACACACACGTACACACACACACACGCACGCATGCACGCACACACGCACGCACACACACACGCACTTGTGATATGTGTGTGAAAATATGTTTTTGATGTGTAGACTTGTCCCCACGCGATCCCATACAAATCAAAATAGATTTGCAGTTTCGGTGTTGTGTTGTCTTGTGTTGTGTTGTGTTGTGTTGACTTGCCTGCTTCACACCTTAAACAACAAGCAACAAGGACAAATTGGACTGGGCTTAAAATGAAAAAGTTGCGGATATATAATAATGATGTTATTAATGTTGGATGTCACCATATCCACTTTCAATACGTTTATTTTTAAATAAGTGAATTGTGTGTATTTGGCACGGTGGCGCAGTGCATTGCACTGCTGCCTCACAGCAAGAAGGTCCTGGGTTGGATTCCCGCCTGGGGCGCTGTTGGCACCGTGCTCCGGTGGGTTATCTCCCAAATAGGAGCCTTTCTGTGTGGAGTTTGCATGTTCTCCCCGTGCTCACATGGGGTTTCCTCCACCTCACGTCAGTAAGGACCCCCACCAAAAACATGCACACATCATCGTCTGACCAGCGATGGACATTTATCACCTGGTCCCCGGGCGCGTCCACGTACGCTGCCCACTGCTCCTGGCTGTGCCCCCGGAGGAAGGACAAGCCAAGGATGGGTCAAAAGCAGAGAATCCATTTCACCGGCCACCATCAAAGCATGTGCATGTGTGTGTGTGTGCAAGCATGTGTTGTAGTGTGGTGTGTTGCGTGATAAATAAAGACTGTTTCTTCTTCTTTCTTTCTTTTTTATTTATTGTTTGCACTTTGCAAACACTATAGAAAGGGAGTTTTAAACTCTAATTCATGGGAAATGTTAAACGTCCAGCTGAGCAAGCTACTCGCTGTTGCACTGGAATAAAAACAAGCTCTCCCATTTTCGCTGACATGTTTCGGGATGCGGAACCCAGACCGATTCATCCGACGGCCACTAGGGGGGAAGATCCGACTGTCGGATGCGATTACACATTCGATGTGACGTGTAAGGACACCAGTGGTATAGCAACAAAGTATGAGTAAAAACCTTTTGGGCAGAATTATAAAAATATATGTTTTTGCCATATTCTAGGTTCTGTTATATCATCGGAAAAATTAGTAAAAAAAAAAAAAAGGAAGTTAAAAATGTAAACGTCATACTTGAACTTCAACTTTCTGTCAGGGTAATTCGATAATTTTCTGGCAGGGTATTTAATTTTTACTGAATTAAAAAGGTCTGAGAACTGCTTCCGCCGCTGAAAAGTAATCTCAAGCATTTCCTTCAGTGTTTTTCATCCTCCCAGTTTTCTAGTTTCAATCTTGCCCAAACACGTCCCTAATCTCTTTTCTCTAAACACTTTAATAATGCTGCCGGTTTTCCGGGTTCCTCAGCGGCGCCGTAGCCGCGACGCCGGGTCGACCCTCCGCTTTCCAGCACCTGACCTTTGACCCCTCCCGCTTTCCTCTCCGGGGGCTTTTTTTATTTTTATTTTTTTCGGAGCGGAGGGAACGATGCTCCCATCCTGTCATTCTTCCAAAGTGCTCCCCTCCTCTTTCCTTGTTTCCCCCTCTTCTTCCCCTCTCTTACCTTTTGATCCGGTTGCAGCGTCTTCCTTCCTGCACCTGGACCCCTGGTGCCGCGGCCGTGATCTCCGTCTTTTTTTTGCCGACAAGGCTGTGTCTGTATCTCCGTTTTCACCGACACATTAAAAGTGGAGCGTGAGGAAAGACGTGCACATGCAAGATAGGAGGAAGTGAAATTAATCCCAGAAGGAGCCGGTGGGGCAGATTATCTGCCCCGACCCGATGGGAGGTGCTGATTCGCGCAGAGAGAGGCTGGATTTGAACTTTCCGGGCAAAAGAAAAACAAAACAAAATAAATCTTGACGGTTAAATTATGTTTTCATTTCTCCCATTAAATACGAAAAATAAATGTAAACAATAATGAATATAATGCACGACTATGTCAAGAAAACTGTAGATGGATAGAAAGAAAGATAGATAGACAGACAGACAGACAGACAGACAGACAGACAGACAGACAGACAGATAGACAGATAGACAGATAGATAGATAGATAGATAGATAGATAGATAGTTAGATAGATAGATAGATAGATAGATAGACAGACAGACAGACAGACAGACAGACAGACAGACAGACAGATAGACAGATAGACAGATAGATAGATAGATAGATAGATAGATAGTTAGATAGATAGATAGATAGATAGATAGATAGATAGATAGATAGACAGACAGATAGACAGATAGACAGATAGACAGATAGACAGTTAGACAGATAGATAGATAGATAGATAGATAATAATGAAGGCAATAATAATGAAGTAATAATGAGGTACGGATAAATAAAGAAAAGCATTATGCAATAAATTGAAAAAAAACATCTTAAAAAATAAAAGAAGAATAGAAGAAATAGAATTTGGCAACATACAATGCACAATTTGTCGAGGCCCCGCAAAGCTGTTCTGGCAACACCTTACCAAGACAAGTTATGTTGGTTTTTCATTGACTTTGTCAGCGTCTGTATATTATTATATTTGTGCTCTGCTTGTGGTACTGGCTGTGGAGAGAAGCCGCCAAAATCCATTTCATTTCGCCCATCTCTTGAAAATCCAGATTCACCTGTTGAAGAAGCGAGAGCATTCGACCGTGAGGTACCATTGATGAAAATGGGCGACAAGCCTCCACTCGCCGCAGGGATTAAAGTGTTTCTCTGGTTCGTCGGAACCCGTCTGCTTCTGACTGGCACGCTACAGCGGGGCGTGGCACTGGGCTAACGGCTGGAGAGCGGCCAGACGCTTTGTCTGACGACTGGTTTTGACTGGTCTCCAAACTCTGAATAATTCTCATTGAATAAAAAAAATAAAAGCACGTAGTGAGTTCTCCTTCTTCTTCTTCTTCTTCTTCTTCTTCTTCCTCTTCTTCTTTTTATTATTATTATTATTATGATAATTATTATGTGAGTAAATTGTGTGAATGTGTGTGTTTAAAGAAAATACTGGTTTCAAACCAGTGCCTTGGTTAAACTTATGCAGATACCAATATTTGATAATCCCTCAACATGTTTTCCTTTGTTCTTAACTACAGTCAAATAAATAAATAAACAAATAAACAAACAAACAAACAAACAAATAAATAAAAAACAAACAAACAAACAAACAAATAATAAATTCTACTTCTTTTACTCAAAAACGAGTTGTATAATTTCAGGTACACTGCATCTATAGACCATGAAGTCCCACAAAATAAGGATAGAACTTGATACTGACTGGGGAACAAGCTGCTAAAAGGCACAACAGGGCATTTGGTGATCATTCATGTTATTGTTTAGTTTGAGTACAGTTAAAACTAACAATGTAAACCCAGAACGACCACAGCCCGAGGGTTCAGCAACAAATAATGTGCCTTAAACCGCAAATTTTAATAAGAAAAATAATGATGAGGTCCGAATCTGAGCTCTTACCTTGTACACCGTATTTGACTCGTAAAATGTTCCACACGTGTATTCGGGTGTTACGGCTTGATGTGGGCACAGGAATGTGACAAAGACACCCGGAGGCGGACTTTACGGGGACCTTAAATGATGGTTTCCTCAGACAAACGTGGTAGGAAGAGGCCCTCAAATACTTCTTACAACACACACACACACACACACACACACACACACACACACACACACACACACACACACACACACACATACAGCAAACAGTGTTTACAGGTTTTGAACAGAGTACAGCAGTGGTGGAAGAAGTACTCAGACCTACTACTTCGGTAAAAGCACAAATACCCCGATGCAAAAGTACTCCAGAAAAGGTACATAGCCAAAGGTGTGTGAACACCCCTTCAGATGAAGGCTTTTGGATATTTCAGCCACACCCATGACTAACAGGTGCATCAAATCAAGCATACGGCTTTGCGACCTCCTTAGGCCCTGTCCAGAAGCACACAGAGTTTTCTGAAAACACATTTGTGGCGGACAAAGGGGCGCGGTCAAGCACCTGCCGCCAAGCTGCCGCGGGAAAAGTAACCGTGCCGTCGTCCGCAGCCGGTGCTTGACCACGCCCCTTTGTCCACCACAGCATCCCCCCCCCCCCCCCCCCCACCGTTTAAAGAAAACCCAACTGATTTGAAAGGCTCACATCAGCCAGGCCAGAAGGAGGCAATAATCTCATAAAACTTGATGTCAAACACCACAGAAGAACATCCGGAGCATGCAGCGTATTGAGCTTCTTCTTGAGCGCCGCGATCATTTTATTCATATCCACAACGCTGTATGGGCACGATTCCTAAAGCGGGAAAGCCTTTTAAACATTTAGGCTGAGCCGCCGCACGGGAGCCACATAAGATCGCCGTGGGCAACGCCAAGCGTCGCCCGGAGTGGTGTAAAGCACACCG
>NC_137210.1:23797195-23799695 GCF_960531495.2 Zeus faber
GGAACTACAACTGGTCACGTGGCCTCTTCCTGTCATAGTTATGGCAGCAAATGAGGGAGGAAAGGAGAGGAATGCAACCAGGAGGATGCTGGGGTGCACTTGAAGCAGGTGTGGTGGTGTGTGTGTGTGTGATGGGACTGCCTGTGTGAGTGTGTGTGTGTGTGTGTGTGTGTGTGTGTGTGTGTGTGTGTGTGTGTGTGTGTGTGTGTGTGTGTGTGTTTGTGTGTGTGTCCATCGGTGAGTATACATGACTTATCCCCATTGGTACTGGTGTAGAAGGTCAGTGTTATGTCGCAGCGCCTCCAAGCAGCGGAAGGGGCCCCGAAGCCCCCTCAAACTCCACAGCCCTGTGGACACCCTACGGCTGCAGGAAAGCCCCGAGTACTCTGCCCTCCGGCCACAGAAGACCCCCGGGCCCCCAGAGAAGCCAGAGGGCCGTGGAGCAACCCCCACCCCCAGCCCCGAGGAGTATGACCCATCCCAGGGAGCAGGAGGAGACCCCGCAGCCGCCAGCACAGAACCCGGGCCACGGGCGCAAGGCACGGACAGCGGGCCCGGATCCTGGCCCCACGGCAACAGACTGACTACCCGCCCGAGCCGCCCGCCACACGGGGGAGCCGGCAGGACCCACATGCCCACCCCCGCCCCTCACAAGGGGGTGGGGGGGGGGGGGGGTGGGCGTGAATGCCAAGTGCCCATACACGTAGCAGGCAAGATGGCAGCTGCCCGCCGCATCCCCACCCACACAAGCCTGCACCCCACCCATCCCGCAAGCCCTCGGTCTATTGTGTGGCGTATGTGCGCAGTAGGCCGGGGAGAAACCACGCAGACCTACTCCCCCCGGACCCAACTGCGCCCCAGTGCCAGCTGCAGGTCCTCCTCGGGAGCTGTGACCCAGAAGGGTTGATAGCTTCTTGATGATGTTGGTCCAGAATGCTTGGATAGGTGGCCAGAGCCAGAAGGCATGAAAGGCATCTCTGGTATCAAGGGAACAGTGACAGCAAATGTCTTCATCCACAAAACCCATTTTGAACATTTTGTGTTCCGTGATATGGGCTCTGTGCAAAATCTTATATTGGATGAGTTGCATTTTGGAGTTGCGGGTCATAGAAAAGGTGTTGTTGCAAATAAGCGTCCACAGGTTGATATCGGTGGGAACAGCAAAGGTCTCTTTCCCATTTCATTTTAGGTAAACTGGAATTCAATGAGTCCTGGAGAATCAGGTGAGGAATGTAGTTGATGTACTCACCTGAAGTGAGTTAACAGTATTTTGATATAGTACAATAAACCCAGTACTCACACTGTAAAAGTCCACTTATGATGAAAATAAAGATATAAAAAAATGAAAATATATACCCTTCCACCAGGTTGTCTGTACACATGTAGAGTCTAACCACATGGACTGTTGTTTTGGTTTTCCGAAATCAAAATGGCACCATGAACCCAAATTACTGTTACGGACTCCACCTGTGTTTACTGCAGGAAGCTGGCTCAGGCAGGTGAACGCAGATGATTACACAGGCCTGTGGCGGTGTGGCTCAAATGACCGGCTTCACGGAAAAAAAAAAGAAGAAATGTCCCATAATTATATGAGCGTGTCTGTCGTCAGTGGTTGAAATTATAGACAGAAAGGAACAGAGCAGACAATACGTTGCCCTTTTATTCCAATGCTCTATTATTTTGGTTATTTTTATTCTGATGGGAGCTGGTGCTGGCTCTGCACTTTCCCCTTGGCGGATGGATAAAGTACCACGATGCTGCCCGGTCAACCCAAAAAGCAGGACACGCCCAGACTCGGCGGGAAATGCTCAAACAAGGTGTCTTGCTAAGAACCTACAGGACGCGCAGGGAACACTCCCATGCAGGAATCCGTGATATGACGGACGCAACTGAATACGCTGAGGTTACGACGAGAGGAGACGCAGCTGAAGGGGAGAGGACACGGAGGACATCTGCTGGACAAACAAGGCGCGGGGTGGGGGTGGTGCGGTTTAAGCAGACCACCCCTGTCTTGGACCAACGCCGATGGACCGGTCGATCGCAAATTTGCTTTTGATGTTAGCCGATCATCCGTCCTCCATTTGGCATTTGCCGCTTGATTGACGTACAGGGCGGCCGGTCTGATGTCGCTTAAAGCTTTGTTCATTGGGTTACAATCACAACTACTTAGATCTCCTCTCTTTGAACACGCGGGTCACCACGTAGAAAACGCGTGAGCTACATGTCAATCACCACGGACGGTGTGCCAACTGCCTTAACTACCAGCGCATAATACACCGACAAGCATTATGTGCAACAATGCTAAACATGAAAGAGATAATGGATGTGGCAATGAAAATAGCCTGTTCAATTCGAGCGAGATCTCTTCAAAGACGACTGTTCCGTGCACATCTGGAGGAGGCTGACTGCAACTACTCTGACCTCTTGCTACACACTGACATGAGATGGCTTAGTAGGGGGAAATTCCTGCAGAGATTTCGAGAGCTCTGTCCGGAGATAA
>NC_137210.1:23804695-23837195 GCF_960531495.2 Zeus faber
TTTATATGTGTGTGTGTGAGACAGAGAAATAGCAAGTGTGTGTTCACTAGTGTGATCACTAGTTTGTGTGTGTGTGTGTATCCACTCCCAAAAGAGGTGACAGTGCCCCCTAGTGGACCTAAGGTGACTTTTCCGCTCGTCCCTGGTGGATGTCCACGTGACTAATAAACACTTGCAAACATGGAAAATACTGAGAACCATTAGCAGAACGTTTGTGTGTGAATGTGTGCGTGCGTGCGTGCGTGCATGACTCACCTGGTGATACAGAGCACCACCACGCAGATGACGGCCACCTGCAGAGCGCCGATGATGGAGGCGATAAGGACGTAGCGCAGCTTCCCGGAGCCGGGGACCACGTACATCACGCTGTACTGCTTGGTGTCGCACTGAGGACCACTGAACCCCGAGTGACAGCTGGACACGCACACACACACGCACACACACACACACACACACACATATACACAATCAATGAGAGAGCGAGAGAGAGAGAGAGAGAGAGAGAGAGAGAGAGAGAGAGAGAGACAGAGAGAGAGACAGAGAGTTTTTGGGTTGCTGCATTGTGTCTTTTTGGCCGTGCCTCTCACTGAGTCGACCGTATCGCTTTGCAGAAGATGTCGGGGTTTGTCCTGGAAGCGTTGGGCTGTTTGACAGCGGTAGCAGTCGGCTGTGTTTGTGTTTGGAGACGCGGTGATGGATGGATGGTGCGAAGAAAAAAAAAGAGTGAGAGGAGAGGAGGACTGGGGGAAGACAAGGAGGGAGAATAGAGAGAGAGAAATAGAGTCTAGCACTGGATAGATAGATAGATAGATGGATAGATAGATAGATAGATAGATAGATAGATAGATAGATAGATAGATAGATAGATAGATGGATAGATAGATGGATAGATAGATAGATAGATAGATAGATAGATAGATAGATGGATAGATAGATAGATAGATAGATAGATAGATAGATAGATAGATAGATAGATAGATAGATAGATAGATAGATAGATAGATAGATAGATAGATAGATCCACACCTTTACCTATTATCACCAGTAGGGGGCGCCAAAGACCTTTGGCGCTGCGTTTCCAAAGTGTGGTACTTATCCCCATCTTTAGCTCAGTGAGCCAGCATGAAAGGAGAGAGAGAGCGAGAAAGAGAGAGAGAGAGAGAGAGAGAGAGAGAGAGAGAGAGAGAGAGAGAGAGAGAGAGAGAGAGACAGAATCCTCCTGTCTGCAGCACAGTATGTCCCTAAAGGATAATGGCCCAGCTGAGCACACAGGTACTCTAGGTCCCTGTGTGTGTGTGTGTGTGTGTGTGTGTGTGTGTGTGTGTGTGTGTGTGTGTGTGTGTGTGTGTGTACGTGCGTGCGTACGGGCGTACGCGCGTGTGCGTATGAGTGCGCGGGTGTGTGTGTGTGTGTGTGTGTACCTGCACGAGGGCTGGGCCTGGAAGCTGGAGTACTGACACTCCCCGTGCACGCAGTAGTTCTTGTAATGGACGGGACAGGGCGTGTACAGGTTCCTGGCCCGCTCGTTCCTGGGGTCCTCCTTCTCCTCTGCAGCACAGAGAGAGAGAGAGAGAGAGAGAGAGCGAGAGAGAGAGCGAGAGAGAGAGAGAGAGAGAGAGAGGGGGGTTGATTGAAAGGGTTTGAAAGTATTGAAACCGTAGGCGATGGAGAGAGAGAGAGAGAGCGAGAGAGAGAGAGAGAGAGAGAGAGGGGGCGGCGGCAGAGAGAACGGATTAAGTTGAGCGGGGCCGAGCTGCATCAGATTCCACTCGAGATTGAGATTGATGTCCCCCGGAACGAGCCCCCCGGAAAAAAAAAAAAAAAGAAGCGGGAGGCTCGCCCGGGTCTCCGCCTCCCCGCACTGACCTGGGACGTCGGTCCGAGCGTAGTGTCCGTCGCAGACATTGCTGTCGCTCGGGATGTGCGCTGCAACAAGAAGTTATTTATATTAAATCATAACGTCAAACTGATGCCAGAGCATCCACCATCCACTCCGTGGGACGTCGGTTGCCTTCATTTGACCCGTTGGCCGACGCGTCTTTAGGGGTGGGGTGGGAGACCGGAAGGACGCCCGCCTGAACGTGGGGAGAACGAGGCTTTATTTAAATTTTTTTACTTTGCCCGCAACGTTTCCGTGGAGACGCCTCCCAGATTATCACGCGAGTGGGGAGGTGGTGTAAAGCGGGGAGAACGCAGCAGCGGCGCAAGGAGTACCTTCAGGCTTTCTTACTTCAGTGAAAGTACAAATACCCCAACACAAAAGGGGCCACTTTGACAATTGTACTTCAGTAAAAATATATAAGTCCTATCCCCTTAAATGCACTTTAAGTATTAAAAGTAAAAGTACTTTTTCGTTGCCAGGGTGCTGGTTTCACGGGGGCTGCTGCCGTAGCTATTTTCAAGATCCCGATTACAATTTTCAAAATAAACGAATGGACTATATTATGTGGTGTCATGGTGATTTACAAGGATAAGAAACAAATAAATCACCTGATTGATAAAGTATTTTATAGATCCAGTCCCTGATTCAAAAAAAATATATATAAACACAAATCCTGAAAAAAAAAAATCCTTAATTTTCTAAAAACTGAAGCAGCAAAAAGTACAGATATTTGCTTTAGAAACGTGTTCTAAAAGTGGAAATTCTCTGAAAAGGAATATACTTAAATATGTAAGCACCACAACAAAGTATTTTTATTTCCTGACATTCCACCACCGTATTATAACCAGCCCCTTTCCCTGGTAATTCACAGTACACTCATCTACCAGTCTGATATCCATTGAAATATACGGAACAGTAAAGCCACATCCACGTCGTTAATCCACTTCCCACTATCAGCAGAGTGGAGCAGAGGCTGACTTAGCGGGGCAATAAAACCAGATAAAAAAAAAAGAAATCATCTCATTGGGAAAGTCTGAAGCTGGAGGGCTGATAAAGAAGAACCTCTGCCGAAATGAATTAAAGAACGAAAAAAATAAAATAAAATGGGGGGGGGGGGGGGGGAATAAAACAACGGGATAAAATAATGAAAATGTGTAATAAAAACATAAAAAAAAAAAGCGAAAATTAAATGATAATAAATAAACACAATGCGGAGCCGACGGAAGGGGCGCCGTAAAAACGGTCCGGGGGAGGGCGGCTTTCTCTCCCGCACGAGTTGAGATGCCATTAAAAAAACAACAGCACAACAGCAACAACAACGGCGACAAAACGCTGATTTATTTGTGGTGATCGACGCAGTGTCTCTCCTAAACTTTCACGCTGCACATTTTCTTTTCTTGCCCATCACGCTGCACGGCGCTCCACCGCTGTCCTGCTCACCGCTAGAAGCATGAGAAACATCTGGAGCCGTGCTGTTTATTATAATGACCTACTAATGGCGAGAGACGCAAAACTCGCAAACGACCCGTTGGCGGCGAACAAACACCTCAGGCGACTCGACCGGAAACGACTCGCATTGAAAATAATCACCGAGGACTCGATTAAAGTCCAGAGGCAGAAAAGACTCCGGTCACTTGGCGCTGCGTCCCACCAAAACCAACAACGTCCACAGAATTAAACGACTCCCGTGGTAATTCCGTGCGGAAGCGACCCTTCTGACCCTCGCCCCGTCGTGCGGGGAGTCCTCCCGAATGTCGGGAGTCAAGGCTCTCATCGCACCCCCAAGGCACCCCCCCACCCTGACCGCGGGCGACAGCTTAGCGCAGCCTGGCAAGTTTTGATCTTGCAACGCAAACGCCCATTTCCACCGTTACGTCTCGGACGGAGCGTTGGAGGGGGCTCGGCTTCCCTGGTCATCGTGTCGGAGTGGATCGCTGTGACTCCGGCATAGATCGCGAGCGTCCACATCCGTGATACGTTTCCATCCCAAATTGGGGGCGAAATGGAAGCCAGTGAGAGAAATGTCGCGTCAGGTGGAAGGAGAATCGGGGGGAGTCTCCATCGCTGGGGTGGAGCCACATTGACATCGCTTAATGTTCCGATGCTCAGAATAAAGGTGGACACGCACAGAAGGGAGACACGATCGAGCTGTTCATCCCATTGATATTTATGCTTGATTCAGCCCCAAAGAATATTTCCTGGTTTGAGATGAATTAATTTCCTTTTCGAAATATTTCTGATTTGCGTCTGATTTAAAAGAGGTTCAAACATGGCTGGGTGTCCTTCTTTTTAACGGTGGAACTGTGACCCGAGACGTTTCACAAAACACAATCAACTTAAAAGGCGTGCAGTGATATTGTCGAAGTGTAATGTAATCAATTCTACATTTATTGTGTCTCAGTTTAAGGATTAACCCACATAGAATAATGTAATTACTTCACGGCACAGTTTTAAATATTGCACCCCCCCCCCAAAAAAAATCACGAACCAAAGAATTGAAGGATTATGATTCAATAACATTAATAATATAAATAGCGGCATAGAGGTGTGTGTGTGTGTGTGTGTGTGTGTGTGTGTGTGCGTGTGTGTGTGTGTGTGTGTGTGCGTGTGTGTGTCTGCGCGTGTGTGTGTGTACGTGCCTCCGAGGGATTATGTTTGCGCAGTATTTGAAAACCTACCAGAGCAGAAAGAATAAAAGTAATTATGAAATGAAGCTTTGTCGAAGGTAAAAAAATAAAAACAAAAAATAAAAAATAAATAAAATGAAACCCACTAACTCCTGGATTAAGTTGTAAAATGTCTTTAAAAATACAAATAAATATTATTTTATCATGCTTCACATTGGCGCTCGGACGAGCTTTAAATCAGGCGCAAAGTGTTGCAAGGACTTCAGCCTGTTTTAAATGGCACATCAATGCTTTATCTTCATCCGTTTCCCTGATTTTCAAGTTTTATCCCAAGCCCGCTTTGCACCGGATCTGACAAACAACGACAACGACAACATTAAACGGGTCCATTCGGTCCATTCATCCCTGTGGGGAGTCGGATTCCGCACGCCAAAAGCTGTGATGTAAATAACAACGTTGAATGTCACCATTATTCAGTACACCTCTTTGTCACCTATTTTTTTTGGAAGAGAATGTTTATAGTGTAGTGTACCAGTATTTTTTTCCACACTTTGGAAGCACTATTTAAAGGGAGTTTTAAACTGTCGTTCATGGAAAATGTTAAACGTCCAGCTGAGCAAACGACTCCCTGCTGTTCAGGGAAAAAAACAAGCTCTCCCATTTTCCTCCCGACATTTCCAGGCGCAGTTCACCCGGCGGCCGCTAGGGGGAAGGGTCTGACTGCCAGGTGCGTTCTCGGATTCGGTGTGAAGCCGGCTTGTGTAGAATGTGCAGCGTTTCTAGTTGTCTTCGAGTCCAAAAGATCAAGGATGCAGGTCCTGTTTACGTGTGTAGGTCTGCTTAAAACTGCACTTTGCACAATGCCTTTATCTGTTTTCAGCTTCTTATTTCTGAGCTTTCATTCTTTTTTCATTCTCTTTGCTTTTAAAAAATGTCTTGGATGTCTTAAGTGCTCTGAGCTGCCCTTGTGTAAGAAATGTGCTGCACTAATAAACCTGTAGTTTGACTGAAAGTGTGAATTCTACCTGTGCTGGAAGATCTGTTCATGCTGATGTGTGTGACATTAATCATAAATCAAATGTATATCAGACGTAAATCAGATGTAAATCTGACATAAATCAGACTTAAATCTGACAAATCTGACGTAAATCAGATGTAAATCTGACGTGAATCATATGTAAATGAGACGCAAATCTGACGTAAATCAGATGTAAATGAGATGTAAATCACATTTAAATCCAATGTTAATCAGAGGTGAATCAGGCGTAAATCAGATGTCAATAAGATGTTTATCAGACGTAAATCACACATAAATCAGACGTAAATAAGATAGAAATCTGATGTTAATCAGATGTAAATCTGTTTAAATCAGACGTAAATCACACGTAAATAAGATGTAAATCAGATGTAAATCAGACATAAATCAGACGTAAATAAGATGTAAATCAGACATAAATCAGACGTAAATAAGATGTAAATCAGACATAAATCAGACATAAAGCAGACGTAAATATGATGTAAATCTGATGTAAATCTGAGGTGAATAAGATATAAATCAGACGTAAATCAGACATAAATCAGATGTCAATTAGATGTAAATCAGACGTTAATCCGACATAAATCTGATGTTAATCAGACCTAAATAAGATGTAACTGTGACGTAAATCTGACGTAAATCTGGCGTAAATCTGACTTAAATCAGATGTAAATCACACATAAGTAAGATGTAAATCAGACATAAATCTGACGTAAATCAGACGTAAATCAGACGTTAATCAGACGTAAATCAGACGTAAATCAGACGTAAATCAGATGTCAATCAGATGTGAATCAGACGTTAATCAGACATAAATCAGATGTAAATCAGACGTAAATAAGATGTAAATCTGACATCAATCTGACGTAAATCAGATGTAAATCTGACTTAAATCAGACGTAAAAAAGATGTAAATCAGATGTAAATAAGATGTAAATCAGACATAAATAGACCTAAATCAGACGTAAATAAGATGTAACTCAGACGTAAATCTGATGTAAATCAGATATAAATCAGACCAATATCAGACGATCAGACATAAATTAGACATAAATCAGAGATAAATCAGACATAGATCAGGCATAAATCAGACGTAAATCAGACGTAAATCTGACGTAAATCAGACGTCTGGCCCTTGCGTACATCAGATGGTGATGCGACGATCAGGACAATGCGACGATTTTGTTCACGATCATTCTATGCATCTCTACCTATATATCGAAGACTGGAAAATAAAAAATGCATGTAGACAGCAGACGCGATACAAGTGCAGGAAACTCCCCTAATTGTCATCGTATTTGATGTAGCGTGTGTGTGCGTGTGTGTGTGTGTATGTGTGTGTGTGTGTGTGTGTGTGTGTGTGTGTGTGTGTGTGTGTGTGTGTGTGTTCGTCTCACCTTGGCAGTGGCCCAGGTGCTTGACCTCTATGCGTTCCTGCTTTTGACAGGAGGCTTCCTTCACCTGGCACGGGTTGTCGTAGGAACGTCCATCAGACGCACACACCGGGTTGAAGTTGGTGTGGGAGCAGTCGATGTTGCACACACACCTGGGGGAGCAGAGTGGGCGGGGTCGGGGCGGAGAATAAGGCGGAGTTATGTTGGGGGAGAAGGCTCGGACATGAATCATTCACGTTTTGAAAAGAGTGAGTGACAATCGCCTTCGGTCCATCCCGCGATAAGCCGCCGCCGCCGCTGTGCACTGTTGCCTCCGACGGGAGGTGAGGGGGCGGGGCTTGCCCCAATTTATCAGCAAATGGTCAGTTAGATGGTCAAAGGTACAAGACGGTATCAATCAGGACCATTAAAAAATGTTGTAAACTGTGCCTTGACACCAGTTACGAGAAAAATGGAGTTGAAATGAAAGTGTTTCTTAAAAACAACGACGGTAGATGTACGACCAGGTGTTAGTGAGCGCCCTCTAGTGGTAGGCGGTAACAGCTTTTATGTAAATAAAAACCCCATTAAAAACGGACCAAATAATAAAAACATGTTAGTGATAATCATTTTGATTATATTGAAAATATAATAAAAATATAATTAAATGACCATTAAAATAATTGTATTGTATTGTGTACAAATCAATTTTGATGTAAATAACTTGTTATCCTATTATTCATATTCATACTTGACTTTCAATAGTCAATAAAACTGCAGATAGAGATATTGATTGGTAGAGATATTGGTGATATTTTGAGGTGTTTTTCATTTTCCTTATTTTTAAGGGGAGTGCATTGGTTCCTGTTGTTATAACGTTTTGGGAACCACTGGCAGAAAGATCCAAATGAGGTTCTCTTTGGGGACGGGTGGATGGATGGATGGTTGGTTGGTTGGATGGATGAAAGGATAAATGGATAAATGGATGGATGGGTGAATGGATGGATGGAAGGATGGGTGGATAAATGGATAAATGGATGGATAAGTGAATAGATGGATGGATGATGGATGGATGATGTTTCCTGGAGCAACGTGAGCTCAGTCAGCATCCATCCCAGTATTAAACATGGGTTTAGGGGTTTGCATATAGAGGCAGATGCCGCCGTCATTCTGCCGTGATGGAGCTTGGCGAGTCTCCAGGGAAAAAAGCAAAAGTCATTGTCAGCCGTCGTCATTGTTTACCGGGGACGCGGTGGATGCTGTGGCTGTGCGGGCGGAGCACCGCTATCCAACTCAAATTGGGTTTTGCCACATTCAGCCCGACACAATGCTGAGTGGATTTCACCGTGCACAAGGCGGACTCGCTCCCTCGCTGATAAAAAATTGCGGCCTTGAAATGCCCGTGAGCAATTAACGATGAGGACGATAAGGACGGCGGATGCCAAGAAGCTGCAGATTTAATCGATTTTGGGGGGTACCGTCATAAAATGTTGATTCTGTTGGTGCAAGTTCAACGATGCTCAGCGGAGACCCGATACTAAATCATAATTTGATGTATCTCATGCCGACATTGAATTTGGTATTTATGAATGTGCTTTGCATCAGGGCTCGCCCTTTATATTTTGTGAAGCAGAAATTCAAAATAAAATATATAAAAAAATGTTGCAGACCTCATGCAATTTGTTCTATAGGGGGCCGCGGACCCCAGTTTGGGAGTCCCAACATGACTACAAAAAATAAATAAATAATTTATTATTTATTACTTTCGACAAAGATGCTACAGTTATGAAAGGTTTGTTCTATATAATTAGATTTGCTGATTAACTGATCTTGTGCCTTGTAACCCACATCCTGAATAACCATTTCCAGAGATTTCAGTGACATTTGCCGTAATAGGTTTTGAAAATTTTCCCGTTTTATTTCGCTCTAACATTTTTTTTCGGCTTGACTCACATTCATTTTCCTGATTCAGTAAAGGAACATGACAGTTTTCTGTTTCAGTGTGTGTGTTTGAATGACTGTGAATTTCTGTATAATACTGTATGTGTATATTTCATTCATTATATATATATGTGTGTGTGTGTGTGTGTGTGTGTGTGTGTGTGTGTGTGTGTGTGTGTGTGTGTGTGTGTGCGTGTGTGCGTGTGTGTGTGTGTGTGTGTCCCGTGACCCCAAAGTGTGTGTCAGGCCTGTTCAGCAGAATTTCCAGCCAGACAGCCGTCCCCATCCCCCAGACGGTGGCTGCTGAGCAGTGCTGAACGTTGGATTGTGTAATTATGAATCTGTCATTATTCTCGCAGTCTTCTCGTTTTCCCTTGGCAACAAGCCATGGGGGAAACGAGAGGCACTTTTGCGCGAGAGGCACTTTTTGCGCCTTTTATTGACGCTTCTGCAAGGAGGCCCACACACAGAGCCTCAAAAATACAAGAATGACGGCAGCCACCAATATGCACGTGCCCACTTAGGCGCATGTACATGGGAACCGCCATTAAAGGTGCGGTGTGTAGAATTTAGTGGCATCTAGTGGTGAGGTTGCAGAAGGCATCCCAGTGAAGACCCCTCCCCGTGACGGTGTGACACGGCGGCCCTCTCTAGGGCCAGTGTTTGGTTTGTCCGTTGTGGGCTACTGTAGAAACACTGCGGTGCAACATGGCGGCCTCTGGGAAGCATCCCCGCTCCCTATGTAGATGAAAAGGGCTCATTCTTAGGTGACGCCAACGCGATACTTATTTTCATTGGGTTATACACAAATTAAAACAAACCCATGAATATTATATTCCATTTCTGACATGTCCGTTCGGTTATTTCTACACACTGCCCCTTTAAAACAGAGAATATGTACAGTAGAGACACAGACGCACCAATGCACATACATATTGTGATATACAAGTCATTACAACCAGTCCCTCCAGCAGGCGACATCACAATAATTCATGCAAATTCAACCTCAATCTCCGAAACATTTGCGAGAGCTTGCAGTTGAGCGAAATTGCATCAAATCATCACATTTGGAAAATGAAATCAATTCATAGCAAGCGATGACATAAGCCTCTTTTTTTCATTGCAAACAAACTTTTTGACGTACTGCACAATTTTTGACAACTCACGCATTTTTACTGCAAAACTACAAAAAGAAACCCCAAAAAAAACAGGCTAATCTAAATGTTTATTTTCTTTGATTGCTACGGTGCTGCATCATATCGGTGTCAAATGAATAAACCAATATTTCAATAATTCTGTCATTTGTTCGAACTTCTTCACTTCGGATGTCAAGCCGCCAGAGTTTACTTTTGCGTTCGTCCTCAACGGCTCCCAAAGTCGTCCGTCGCTCGTGGACGCTCGGAGCGGCTCTCCGCACGTCCTCTAATCACGATAAACAAATAAGAAACGAATCATTAAAACCACAGCGGGACCGGGGGACGAAGGCCGCACCGTCCGTGATCAAGGCCGTGGACGTCCTCCCGCCGATGGAGACGCCGCCCCGGCCACCTCCCCTAATTGGCCGGGGCCCCTTGAAGTGGCGAGAGGCTCGATCATTAGTGGGATCGCAGGGGCCAGCGCTTCCCGAAACCTTCATTTATTCTTAGCCCTGGATGACATGCCCCAGATAAATTATTCTGAATTATTTCGCTCCTACGCAGCCGGAGAGGAATCGCTCACGTTTAACGCTCCCCTCATAAAATAAAGACACGTAATGGGAGCAGAGCGTACCCGTGTCGCTCTGCCGGGCGGCTCCAACATAACACGAGGTGGACGGGAGCTTATTTTGGGCCGTAATGTAACACGCGAACATAGAAAAAAGCAACGGCTGCACCCGACGCTGCGCCCTGATCGAACAATGAGAACGGGATGTCATCCATGGGTGGAGCGCCCGGCGCCCGTCGCACAACTCATCCTGAGACCTCGGGCATTCTAGCCCCGCGCCGGACGGCCACGCCCCGCCCGAGACACCTGGTTCCGGGTCTTTTCCCGCGCACCCGCCCGAAAGCCTGGAGCGACGACTTCGACGGCGCCGTCAAACGGAGGGCTAGCTAATAAGCCCCCCCCCCCAGCGCTCTCATTGGTCCGTCGAGCTGTCCGTCAAATCCCACTGCGACATGTAAGTTCTCCTGTCTCACACGATGGACCCAACATTTATAATTCCCTTTACGTCAGGGTTCACCGCAGGTTTCGCATTCAAACATGTTTTTGGGAATGCAAAAAAAAAATGAAAAATGTTGCGGCCCTTCCTTCGAGGACATTGTGGGATGGGCACACAAAACTCATTCTAAACACACACACACACGCACACGCACACGCACACACACACACACACACACACACACACACACACACACACACACACAATAGAGCAGCTTTGTGGGGACATCCCCAGCGGCCGTTCAGGCTCTGGGCAGCATCCATCTTTAATGAGGTCCTCTTACTTCCTCCACTATAGGCAGTGTACCCATTCACAGACATGCTGATGCACGAGCACACACACACACACACACACACACACACACACACACACACACACACACACACACACACACACACACACACACACACACACACACACACACACACACACACACACACACGTATTGACGGGTGGTGTGTGACAATCTCTCTCTCCCTCATTTTGCCCTCTTACATTTTGACCTCCCACAAGCACTGCTTTCGCATCCCACGGTGGCGAATGGAGACATAAAGAACAGGGTGTTAAACGGCCTGCACTGTGGGTAGATGTTTATGTGTGTGTGCGCGCACGATTTTTACTGTGTGTGTGTATGTGTGTGTGTGTGAGTGTGTGAGGGAATAGTCTTAGCAGGAAGTGTCGTATTGATCGGCTGTAGGTTCCTTTTCATCAAAGTCCCAACATTATCTGTCGGCTTTCTACCTTCTCTCCTCCTTAATGGCCAATAAACACACACACACACACACACACACACACACACACACACACACACACACACACACACACACACACACACACACACACACACACACACACACACACACACACACACACACACACACACACACACACACTCTTGCCACCATCCGCTGGCTGCCTGGTCTTGTGTACAAAGCCTTAGCAGGAAACCTTATTGCTGCTGAACATAACATTGATTTTCATAATCCTCAGCTTCAAAATTCACTGTAATGTAATCCCTCCGAGAAGACTGAGAGAGAGAAAGAGAGAGAGAGAAAGAGAGAGAGAGAGAGAAAGAAAGAGAGAGAGAGAGAGAGAAAATCGGCACTGGAGCGAAAGAAAAAGAGGGAGAGAGAGAAACAAAACGAGCGAAAGAGCGCGAGGAGGGGTCAGACGGAATGTGACTAAAGGGAGAAAATTAGAAAGAAAGAGGGAGAGAGAGAGGGGGGGATGGAGGGATGGAGGAGAGGGCAAGAGGAGAGCCGGAGAGACTGAGGGAGAAGGAGGAAAAGAAAGGATACAGAGTGAGAGCTGAGGAAAAAACACGCTTAGACACACACACACACCGCAGCAGAAATGATGGACGCTCCACACAGTTTAAGTTTTGAGTTATTTAAATATTAGGTATTACATATATTATATGTAAGCAATTATATATATTATGTATTATATATATTAATATTGCATGAAAAAAATTGTGATATGATATTTTTGCCATATCGCCTCCCGCTACATGCCGTGATAATCCCGGAATAGACGGGGCAAGGGGGGGGTCCAGCGGAGCCACCCGGTGCCGTCCCGGTCGGCGCCGCCTGCGCAGGAGAGCGACAGACAAAGCTCATCCACTTGCGCACACAAAGAGGATGTACAGTATGTGGACGTAGCACGCAAATAAAAATAAACGGCTACGAAATAAATCCTGAAATGATGGCAACTAACGAGGCAATAAATATATTAATGATTAAATATACGCCCGGCGGAACGGGCGGAGGTGCGCCCGGCACAATAACCCAAAGTTATTAAATCAGTGTGATCATTTTCCACCTGTCCTACCCTGAAAAAGGAACGTTCTCCACCCGTTCTACCTCTCCCTGACTGCTCGCTCCCTCTCCGGCTCCGCCCTCCGGTGCAGCCGCGCGGGCGGAGACATAATAAAGATGCACCAGCACATGCTCTATGCAGAATCATTTGTGGTGGAGTCGCATTTTTCAGAAGAAAAAGAATAAAGTTTGGGAATATAAAGACCTGTCTCTGTAGAGGTTCCGTTCGAACTCGCCAGTTTCCCAAAAAACAAGTTACTTTTGAAATATTTGTACAAAATAAATATCCATAAAAACCCTCTATTTGTGCTTTGCCGATCCCGTATTTGGAATCGGCTCCACCCCTACTTCACGTGCTTGTCGCTGCTTCCATTGACAACACAGCCGTAACACAGCTGTACCTCTGTCCCTCACTCACCTCGCACACCCCCACCCTCCCCTCCTCCCCTTCACCCTCCCCCGCATCCCTAAACACCATACCCCCCGCCTCGCGTCCTTTCACTCTATCAATTCCACGGAAGCCATTGGCGGCTGTGAGAGCGCGGGTGCCGGCGGGTGATCACCGCTGTACAGACCAAATGGCTGTAAGTGTTTTTTTTTGGTGACGTTTTATTGATCTGTGATGAGGAAACTGCTTCTTTTGTCTACCGCCCCCACCATCCGGCAATCAACCACCCACCTCCACCACCACTACCTCCACCCGACCACAAAAATGTCAACGCTCAGGTTCAGACTCAAGGAACAGGGAGGGCTGGGACGCCGCTCCGCAGGGCGTGGCGTCATGGTCCCGGAGCAACGGAACATTCGGTTTGGGAGAGCAACTCACCCGCCACCGGTGAGTTTTCCAAAGAACCACGCCCTCTTGCGCTAGCACAGCTGACCCGCTCGGTCAAATCCCCCGAACCGAGGTAGGAGGTTAAAAAAAATAAAAATATAATGAAAAAGAATTTGAATTTGAAATAATAAAGCAAAAAACACAAATCAACCTGAATTTTAAGGGTTTGATGTATGATAGAAAACACAGCCGATTTAAAAGACTTAAAATGCCAAAGGCAAAATGTCCAAAAAAAAAGACAATTGTAACAACAACAATTGATGTTACAATGTAATGTATTTGAAGTGTATTACATAATAATATTCTACATAACACGATAACAACACATTTTGATTGTTTTGCCGTTACTTAGTAATAACCTATAAGATAATGTGTGTGTTTTTTGTTTCTATGTCTGTGTGAGCCTCCTGGGGACATTTGGTGTTATGGGCGTGTGTTATTACATGATGTACTGATTTATTAGATGTTCGCATCGAATTGTTTCAGCCGTTATATCTTATTTACTGTCAAGGAGGTGCAGAAGGTTTTTACTAAATGCGGGTGTTTGTACATGATAAAACGGTTCGATTGATTAAAGTTTGGCAAGATAATACAGAATGTGGAGTTATTACATCATGCCTTGCTACAAAAATCCTTACATACGTGTAAGAATGTACCACTAAGGACTGTTTTTCTTTCCGGTGTAATACTTTGTTGCTTTTGATGAACGGAGGTAGAAGAGGCAGCGTTCTGAGAGAGCATACGGTGGCCAGAATAAGGAAACAAATGATGAAATTGTGAATAATAATTTGATGGCAGCCTCGTGTTGTGACTAATGTCTCATATATGCGTTGGCATTTCACAAAACGCGGTTCCAGTAGTTCTCGGCTCGTTCGCAATGTTTTTTCTGAAATAAACAGGCAGCAAGTTCACTCCAGTGATGCTTATTATTATTAGATTTTCTTGTTCATTGCAATCACCCTCTGATTTGATTACAATCAGCTGTCCTTTGACAAATATCCACCGCCGTTTGATTAAAGTCGTGTTTAATTCAAATGATGTGCTGTGATTACAATGCTATTGATTGATTCTTTTCTTCATTCCCGGGACGGAGATAACCCGCCAATTCCGCAGACGTTTTCTTTACGGCAAACAATCGCGCGTTTGACTTTTCCGTGATTGCCATCGACTGTCGTTTGGGGCTGAAATCTCCCGCTCGCCTGATTCGAATCACCCGCGATTTGATTGCAATCACCCGTTGATTACCGCCACCGAGCTGTCCGCGCCTCCCAGCCTCCGGAGGCTTCTTCTCGAGCGACGACGCCGTACGGGACCCCACGGCAATTTTAACTTGAACTTTTTCAAACTTTTTGCTGCAGCCAGAGCTCCGGACCGATTAACGACATGGAAACGAAAAGGGGTAAACAACACTAATCTACATAAATTCACCTGTATCACTGTGCGAGGAGACACGTTTCAACAACTTTGAAATCTCTGTTAATAATGTTTTTGCTTTTTTTTTCCATACAGACGAATATTTAATAACAATTTGTCTTTAAGTAGCCAACTATTTCTGTTTAACCTCCACCCTCCAAAATGCCTATCTACATCACATTATTCACACTAACAGCATCGCACAGGCATAATGTGTTTTAAGCGTATGCATGGATGCAAAGAATTGAATTAATCGGTTTTTATTTTGCTCTAACTGGTTTCGGATCGTTAAGTCGGGGGAGGAATGCGTGAACCGAAATGTCAAGAATACAGGTTCTGCTCGGAAACAAGCAATAGAAAAAGAAAACAAAACATTTTTGTATTTATTTTACAGCTCGAATGCGTCTGTGTAGGTCTGTCGGTTTGGCTGAGACTGACATCATACGTTTTTTTTGCAAAAAAAAAATAAATAAATAAAAAAAAATATATATATATATATGCGCCCGCCACAGTGGAATCACACTTTAGCTTTTTTATATTAACAACCACACCCAATGCTACACTGTGATATAATTCCTGGGCGTCACATTTACTGCACACAGGGGGACATTTTCCCTCCCTAACATCAAAGCAGTTTGATAGAATTGTATTCCCACTCTGGTTGTAAGTGCAGCAGTGATGTGCCGATTCCTCGCGGAGCGTTGCCTAATTTCCTGCAGGACGTGTGAATCAAAGTGGACAGGACGTGAGATCGGTGACTCACACTCAAACATCAGAATGAGGCGAAGAACCAGAATACGAGGACATTTCGATTACAGCGTTCATGTGAGCTTGCATTATTTAGATTCCTTCACCAAGACTCGTAGCGTATAGTACGTCTGCTGACTGCTGCCGGCCGACGTTCACTCGTCGCTTAAATATATTATATTGGTTGCAATACAAGGCCTGGACAGGGGTGGCAGCACTGAGCAAACAGAACTAACACTGAACTGAAGAGTCATGTTTGAGGAGGTATTGTCACGTAATGCGATTGTCCCGAAACTGAAACTTCACCTGACATCCCATCATATCGGCCATGAGACTTTCCCGAAAATGTTACCATTCCATTTTTTTTTTCATTACTTTTTTCTTTTTAATATTCAGCTAAATTCCATCTCGTTGAGCATGACGCCGTCTCGCCATGTCAGCACTCAACCGCTCCAGCTGCTCCCGGGTTGAATGGGCGTGGCGCCGATCCGAGACCTTTTGGCGCATGCGCGAAAACAATCCCTCCACAGCGCAATGATAACAACAGGGCGTCTCCGTGGCGCCGTTAAAGCAGCAGGTGATCCGACAATCTCTGGGTCCGTCAACCGGAATAAAATCGGAATAAAACGTGGAGGTGCACGTCAACGCGCCGATCCACTTCAACCAAACGTGCAGTGCGGTCGTTTCCTCCACCGCGGAGCCGCACTTAGCCGTCGACGTTTTAATGTCTTGTTGAGTTCTTTCTGTGGCCGTTGGGCGGCGTTTCTTCCTGAACTCGTTTTTCTTTCTCTTTCCCCGAGCCCTCGCTGTTTTTGGCCTGACATTGCCAGGTCCTGCAAGGATTGTAATTGGATTTCCAGAATAGGCTAAAATCCCCTTCTCCGCGTGCCCCGCCGGAGTAATTGGGGTTAAATGAAATGGCCAACCGTGCGCTCAACCTCGGGTGTGAGCGCGTGCGTCACGCGCGTGTTCCTCACTGTACGCCCGTGAGTGACGGCCGCATTGCGTAAACAGCACGCGGCGTCCGGGAGGCGTGTAATTATCTGGGGTGAGAGACGACGGTAAACGGCTCGGATGTGTCGGACTTTTTCTACACACGTCAAAGCGCGTTAACGGGCGTCGACTGTCCTCGGCGTAAAAAAGTTGGGTCGGGGGGGGGGGGGGGCGACGGCGGCCGTCACGTCAACACGTGTTACGGGCTGGTGGAGCGCACTTCAACAGCTTGACACGAAACGACATCCTACATTAATAGGAAAGGAAAACCCTGTCTCTGTCTTTTCCTGTGTCTGTGTGTGTGTGTGTGTGTGTGTGTGCGTGTGTGCGTGTGGTTCCGTGTCGGTTTGCGTTTATTTCCAGACTCAAACTCACCAAACGTCCTCTGCGTCCACGTCGCACTCGGCGCCGAACTGGCAAATGTCACAGGTGGAGGTTTCCTTCTGCCCCGCCTCCGCGGAGCCCTCCCCGCCTGAGGGCGAGAGAGAGACAGGAAGAGAGAGAGAGAGGGGGGGGGGGGGGTAAAACCACCGTTAGCCACCCATGTTCACAATGTCTTCCCAGTGGAAATGCTGCCCTCGGCCTCCTTTCCCTCCTGCCGAGATAACCTCAGATACAAGACAAACGCACTCAGGGAACATCCGGGGATCGCACCAAACGATATTATCACGATACTCGGGTCCCGATATGATAATATCGCGATTCCTCACATTTTGCAATACGACAAGTATTATCATATGATACCGTCATATATTGCGATTTATTATTCATTTATTTCAGTTTAATAACATGATTACAAGAAAATAGATTAGTTTGCCGTGTCCCCATTTTAACGTTCTCTCCAACTTTAGGAATCGGTGAACATACAGTACAGTGTACGGCCGCGGTGATCGCTGACTGCACTGCAATGCCTGGATTCACCACCGGGGGTGGCTAAAGTGTCACGTTTGCTGTCGACAATATGAAATGACGTCAGACGTTAACGGCTGTCGCTGCAGGTTGAGAAGGGGAAGCAGCGTTTCTTGGCGTTTTGGCGCCGACGGCCGAACGCCGTGAAAACGCTGTGAAAGCGCGAGGGCGCGTCGCAGACGTTTCACATGAAAACTCTATTTTTTAAAGGGGATCCGTGTTCGTTTGGCCACGCCCTGTAGCTCACAGCCCCAAAGGTACATAAATAAATTGATCCTTGGCGTCAGGGTATCGACACAATATTGAGGGGAAAAACATTGCGATACTGTGGAAAATCTTTCAAAATTCAAAATCGATCATTTCGGGAGGGAGGCAGACACGCCCCCGTCCCCGCCCCCGTCCCCGCTTTCCCACAATGCAATGCAACCCAAGGAGGGCGTCTGGTCCGTGCATTTAGTGTCGTGATCCCAAACCCCCACGATCCCCTGTTCTCCCACTCACCTCCCACCTGATCTCCCACCCCCCTTCCTCCTCCTCTCCATCATTATCGTCATCACCAACATCATCATCACCACCGTCACCGTGTTCATCATCACCACCATCATCATCATCATCATCATCACCAACGTCACCATCTTCATCATCAGCACCATTATTATTTTCACCATCATCACCACCATCATCAACATCATCACCACCATTATCATCATCATCTTCATCATCCCCTCCATCACCATCACATCACCATCATCATCATCGTCATCATCATGATCAACACCATCATCATCATCATCACCATCATCATCATCATCATCATCATCGTCATCATCATGATCAACACCATCATCATCATCATCATCGTCATCCCCACCATCATCATCATCGTCATCATCATGATCAACACCATCGTCATCATCATCATCGTCATCCCCACCATCATCACTACCATTAACATCCTCATCATCACCATCCACCTCCTCGTCCTTCCTTCTTTTATCTCGCCCTCATTCTTTCCATCGGCGGCTCCCCGGTGGCGGCTTTACGCAAGCTTAGCCCCCCCCCTCCATCGGTGCATATCCGGCCTCATCAGCAGCGGAGCCCAATCTGGCCAATATCAAATTGCAACCCCCCCCCCCCGAGGCAAACCCAGGTCCCGGTGCCTCCCTCCGCTTCCCTCCGCTGGACAAGAGACTATTTTTAAACTCCCTCCGACCCATGGGGGGGGGCGGGGGGCGACTGGGGGATAGAAAGGAGATGAAGAGTTGGCATTGTTTCCCCGTGTCGTATCTTTAATCTTTCACTCCACAAACACACGCACACACACACACGCTGGCACTCATTGCTCGCCTGCGTCACCTCTTTCATTGAAACATTTATTTCTCCACATCCCCTCGCGACACAAGAAATGCACTGGATACTGCTCTGCTAGGGAGGTTCGACCCGATTTGGTGTCAACCTTTCCAGAAATAAAACCACGTGAGACGGTTTCATTCTGGCTGTCTGGTCTTATTTACACATCAGGGAATGATGGTTATCAATTGATTGATCGATCGATTGGTTTATCAGATAGATGGACGGACTGCAGACTAGTAGATCATTTCACTGTCAGGGTTAAATTGAAGTTATTATTATATCATAGGGTTATGGTTACATTTTTGACTAAGTTAAGTGCAAAAACGGTTACATTTACAGTTATTTCAGTATTGGTTAATTATCACATTTTGGGACTTTATTGCAATTTCAACTGATTTAACTGCACAATTCGTTACATTTTCAGTTTTTATTACATTAATGAGGTGCTTGCGTAGCTGGTACTGTCAGACAACATGACGGCGCCACACGCTTCCACGCCCTTTTATGGGCCGACCTATTTAAGCAGCCCCTACCTGCTGTGCTTCTGATTTGCTGCCTGGGTTGCTGCGCTACCTCCATCTCCCTCCACCTCCCTTGCATCCACCTGTGGGGCTCTACTCTTCTATCCAATGGCGGGACATGAACTCCTCACTCCTATATTTGTAGCTTGAATCCTGAATGTGATGAGCAGTAGAGCCGAGAAACCGACCTCAAACCGTGCAAATAAATAAAGTTAATTTTAAGGCAAATCCAAGAGACATTATTGGGTTTTGTCACACACAAGTGCAAAGTTGATTACTGTACATTTTCAGTTTCAATTTTAGTTAATTATGGGATAATTTGGCTGCTACAGGCCCTTTTGTATGTGTCCAAGTAAACAATGCAACCTACTTTCTATGGGTAGAAAGTTCCTTTGCCGAAGGGGAAAAGTTCTTAGAAAAATCTGCTTGCTCCTTTATGTGTTTTTTGTTTTGTTTGAAGATGGCTGTGATGCCGAAGGGTCCTGGAGAGCGGGAGTCGAGGCGGCGAGGCAACATGTTGCTGAATGCTGAGCACCAACTTCCTTACGCTCGCACGGACTGGGAGCCGCATTCTCAATTTGTGGCTTCCCTCCTCGATACCTTCAGGTGGCACCGCCGCCACGTACGATGCTCCGACGGCCGCAGCGCAGCAATTTCTGCATCGTACAAACAAAGTTTTTCATTCATCTCTGAATCTGATGAGAAAAAGAGCCTAAAACTCGACCAACACGGAAATAGGCGAAAGCTTTCCCGATTGGGCGAAATATTCAAAACAATATGTAATTAGATTTTTTTTTTTTGCTGAGATACTGCCTTTTAATTGCTACCCATAGTGCGCTGATCTTACAAAGCCCCAATGAAACCTTCACAATAACACAACAGCGAAACCCTTTGAAACTGAGTGGAAAAGTGTGGTTTAGGTGTTAAAAACATCCATGATTAATAGATATATGATAACACTTGCAGAGCTCCTCCGAGCTCTGCAATTTCAAAACAAATGAGAATGTATGCAACGCCTGCAAATTATGACATCCTAATTTATCTGCTTTCCTGGGTGCGATGCCAAAGCGGCGGAGGGGCAGCGGACAACGTGTGGGGAAACGACCTCCAATGAGGCTTCAATCAGCCGCGTGTGACAGTTCAATTATTTCTGGGTGTGTTTCCTCCTTCTGCTTAGCCGGGGACTTCAGAGTCCTGTCAGCGGCGGGACACGAGGTACCTGATTGAATTAGCCGCTCTCAACATTTTGACCGCCGACACAAATGTAATTCCTCTCATTTCCACCTGCCATGTACCTGCCGACGGGTGGGCCGCCGCAGCCACGCCCACGCCGGGGCCTCCCCACGGGCTGTCAAATGCTCGGCTACACACACCGGGGCCGGCGGGGCGAGCTGGCATGTGAGCCCTGCTGCTCCTCCGCTCGCTCTCTCCCTGAAAGGGCGGGGGAGGGCGAGGGAGGGCGAGGGAGGGCGACGGAGGGCGAGGGAGGGTGAGGGAAGTTCACATGCTGCTGCCGGGCGGCTCGGATTTCTCACATGTGTGCACTAACGCACACTAACAAACACCCAAGGGGTCTTGTCTCCCTTTCCTCCTCGGCTATCTCTTCTCTCCCTTTACACTACAACTGCAACGCATGTACACACACACACACACACACACACACACACACACACACACACACACACACACACACACACACACACACACACACTCACAAACTCCCCCATGCCCCCCCGCCCACGATCCATAACACAAGGCATCACAGGCACAATTACAGATGGTGACGTTACTCGGGACAAGGCGTGCGCTCTCAGCTTTCCCCCAAATCCCTGGTAAAGTCTCCTGTAGCACCAACACAACATCAACACAACGTCTCCTGTGTTTCTGTGTCCGTTAATCCCTGGAACCAGGGGACACGGCTCCGTAACGACTGCAGTGGTTAGGCCCTGATACTGCCCAACACACACACACACGCGCGCGCACACACACACACGCGCGCACACACGCGCACACACACACACACACACACACGCACACGCGCACACACACACACACACACACACACACGCACATACACACACACACACACACACACACACACACACACACACACACACACACACCTACCACCTAACCAGGCTCCGACCATCACCCACCATCGATACATGTCTGGTCCATACTTTGTGAGGGTCCCTCAGCTGTACTATCTGTCTGTCTGTCTGTCTGTCTGTCTGTCTGTCTGTCTGTCTGTCCACATAGCTATCTTTCTCTCTATCTATAGCTATCTGTCTATATATCTCTATCTCTCTACCTATATTGTTCTCTCTATCTATTTTCAATTTCAGTTTTCAAAGGGCTTTATCAGAAAAATGTAAATATTTTCATAAAAAAAAAAAATACATATGTATAGTGTATATGTGTCTGTGTGTGTATATAAACATAATACAAAATTAAACATCATTTTTGAAACATTGCTGTTATCTATCTATCTATCTATCTATCTATCTATCTATCTATCTATCTATCTGTCTGTCTGTCGGTCTGTCTGTCTGTCTGTCTGTCTGTCCATCTATCTATCTAGATCTATCTCCATCTCCATTCCCTTTCTACTTCTCTCCATCCCTGCATCTCTCACTCTGTCCCTCACCTCCTCTCCATCTCCTCCTAGAACACTATCTCTCCCTCATCCTGCAGATGAAAAGGAAAAAGTGCATCATGCGGGGGGCGACGGTGCACTTGTGCTCACATGAAGAAGCACAAGGACAGACGCAAACGTGCACGGACGTCTGGCTGCGTGTCTGTGTGTGTGTGTGTGTGTGTGTGTGTGTGAGTGTGTCTGTGTGTGTGCGCGCAGACAGATCCCTAATGTGAGGGATGGAATAATGGAGAGAGCACGGAGATGAAAGAGCAAGAGGACTCGTTTGAGACCAAACAGAGAGAGAGAGAGAGAGAGAGAGAGAGGGAGAGAGCGAGAGAGGGAGAGAGGGAGAGAAGGAACAAGAGTGGCGGGGGAGAGGGGGAGAGAGAGAGTAGAAAGAGAAAAAGAGAGAGCAAGATAAAGAGAGAAAAAGATAGCGACTTAGAGCAAGAGAGATCATTAATCTGACTAGCACAGCGACAAAGGGAGGGATAGAAGTAGAAAGAAGGAGTGAGAGAGATAGAGAATATAAGAGTGGGAATGAGAGATAGTGAAGTAGAAGGAGTGGAGGAGAGAGAGAGAGAGAGAGAGAGAGAGGGAGAGATAGAGGAAGATGGAGAAATAACTAGAAAGTGAGGAGGGGAGAGAGAGAGGGAGGGAGGGAAGGAGAAAGAGCAGAGGATAAAGAGAGATGGAGAGAAGAGCAGAGGGGCGAGACGGAAAGAAATGGAGAGGGAGAGAGAAAGAGATCATTAATTTGACTAAGCACAGCGATAAAGGGGGGTATTGTTAGGGTCTGGACCTGTTCTTTTTATTCTGTTCTTGGATATCGCTCTCTCAGTCCCTTGCCCTCTACCTCTCTCTCTCTCTCTCTCTCTCTCTCCCTCCCCCTGTCGCTCTCTCTCTGTCCTTTTCTCCCTGGTGTAAGTAGTCCTGTGTTCTCCCCGTCTTGGTCTGTCTCTGTTTCTGTCTCTCCCTCTCTCTCTCTCTGGCTCCCTCTATCTGCTGCTTTGGTCCTGCCACTGCCCACCACACCCCGTCAAGCCACCAGTTTTCACCTTCCTCGTCACTCCACCTGTATATAACCTGTTCCCCCCTCACTCAGTCCTTGTCAGATCCTCTTTGTATGCACTGCATCAATACGACTGCGTCAAATATACCACTTCATCAGACTACCTGCCCTACCCAACCTACCTGCCCTGGTCTGTCCTGCCTGACCTTCCTAACCTGATCTACCTGCCTGCCCTGCCTGCCTGACCTTTCCACGTCTGCCTGCCTGCCAGTCCTGCGTTACCTTCCTGCCATGATCTTCCCTCCAGAACCTTCCTACCCTGATCTACCTGCCTGCTCTGCCTGCCTGACCTTTCCACGTCTGCCTGCCTGCCAGTCCTGCGTTACCTTCCTGCCATGATCTTCCCTCCAGAACCTTCCTACCGTGATCTACCTGCCTGCCCTGCCTGCCTGTCCTTTCCACGTCTGCCTGCCTGCCAATCCCGTGTCACCTTCCTGCCCTGATCTTCCCACCTGACCTTCCTACCCTGATCTTTCTACCCTCCTGACCTTTCGACCTTCTGCCTGCCTGCCCATCCAGCTTATCTGACTTTCCCAGCCTGCTGTGTAAACCCCTTTCCTCCTTGTCTCCCTGCACTAAACCCTTGATCTTTTGCACCTACTCCCGAGCCTCTGTTGTACCCTGCATTTGGGTTCTCCAGACAGCACTCGTGACAGTATCGTGACAGGGATAGAAGTGGGCAGGGGGGGACTGGAGGGGTGGGAGAGTGGGAGGAGTAAAAAGAGCGGAGGGGCGGGGTGGTAGAGGATAAGGAAAGAGGGGGAGAAAGAGATGTTGAAAGAGAGTGATCATTAATTTGACTGAGCACAGCGACAAAGGGAGGGATAGAAAGAGAGAGAAGTAAAAATGGTGGAGGGGAGAGAGAGGGAATTTTCTGTTTCTGAAGACACACACGCACGTGCGCACATACGCGCACACACACACACACACACACACACACACACAGGGAGCGCAGACAGGAGATTTAGGGCAGTCGAGCACGCAGCTATCATACAGATGATGAATGGAGCCCACACACCTCTGGAAAACAGAGCGGGGCCACCACGACCTTGGTTACCAACACACAGGGGAGGATGGGGAGGGAGAGAGAGAGAGAGAGAGAGAGAAAAAGGGCTGATGCACCCTGCAGATGGGAGCATGTGTTTGTGTGTGGCCACCAAGATGATAGATAGATAGATTGATAGATAGATTGATAGATAGATAGATAGATAACAGCAATGTTTCAAAAATGACGCTTAGTTTTGGATTACAGATAGATGTGTTTTTGTAAAGGCTCAGTGACTTAACTGCAGTTTTTCTTGTGCTAGGAACAGGTACAGCACCTTATCAACACTTAATACTACAGTACTAATAATAGTGTGCTGTACCTTTAATAGCTCTTTCTTTTTATCGCCCTAATTACTCTTATCAGGAATGTCCTATCATGTGGGTTGGATAACAAAGGAAGTCATTTTCCGACCCCGAGCGCGCGGAGAAACATGGGGTGTACATAATTCAGCAGGCACGAGATATGGGGTTTAATTTCTTTATAAAGAGCAACAGAATAAAAGGACAAACACAGCTAGATGAAGGTAGATATTTCACCCCCCTTTTGTCCATTTCCTCCTCCTCCGAGCTGCAGAATGAGACAGCCGCGCCGGCAGCAGCGTGACTTCCTACTGACAGGCGCGATGACAAATCTGAACTCAGCTCATATACACTTCCAGCAAATGGACACGTGAAAGGTGTTACAGGAAGCAGTAAACATGTGTTGATAACGTCCTGGGAGGCGGGATACAGTCGCAACGTAAACCTGTACGCAGCACCCCCCGCGGTGTGAACCCGAAAGACCCCGCGAGCCAAAACCCCACGCCGGAGCGCCGATCCCCATTGAAGGAAGGCCGGGCTGACAATTAAACTATGAAAGGCATCAATCAAAACGACATTATCAACCGGCCCCAGCGAGGGAGTGGGAGGCAGACGAATAATCCATAAACATAATGGACGTCGATACTGAAAAGATGACGGATGACACGACAGGCCGAGGCCGGGATTCACTTTTCTATCCGTTTGCTGCGGGAGACCATCTCGCTTTTTCACGCCTCGTTTCTTTTTTTTCAGTTTGCGGCTGACCTGCTCCCAAAAAAGGAGGCCGGCCAAGGGCGGTTGCTCCAGGGACGCCAATGACAAAGGCGTGGAGCAATAACGACGGCGAGATGTAAATAATGACCCCGTCCGATGCTTTGGTGGGCTGGGGAAACACATCGATTAAACAACACTTCCCGGGAAAGAGGACACGGAGGAAACGAGGCCACGCTTAAGCTCGATATTTTCATTGCGCTGAAAAGTATTAAAACCTTCACCGCAAATGCGTTCGCTAATATGGCGTCATCAGTGTCGGATTTGACAGAGGCTTTCGTCTCATGCGCTGGCCCAACCCAATCAGAGGCTACAGGCATCACTCCCGGATGAGGCCCGCCCGCGCATAGTAATGTGGTGATTCTCACACGACCCCGCGGCTCTGCCACTGCCGCGACATATTGGCAATTCCCGTTATTCGCCCGCCTCGTCAGAAACCAATAACTCGAAGAGCGCAATTCATGTTTCCCAACCTTGATGAATCAATCAATTTGAATCAATTCATATATCAGTCGGGAACGAGAGCACATCCGCGCCAGGTGGGCCATTCTGAATCCAATAGCTGTGAGTTTAATATGTTCTTGGGCGGGAAAGGAGGCGAACGTCGACCGAAAACAGAACCTTTTCTCCCGATGCTTACGCCTTCCTTTGGGACCTGTCTATCATTGGCAACACCTGTCACTTCCATTGTCAAGGTGACGGCGGGGTTCAACCTTTGTTCTCGTCACCGCGGGGCTGCCTGCCGGTTGCGTTGACGATCTGGGATTTCGAGCTACAGTAAATCTACTGTTGCTTCCTCCAGTCGCTCTGGTTCCAGTCCACTGTGTCAACGTTACAACATGAATGAGACTCCCTGTTCAAGCTCCAACACACTCTGAAAAACACTGCTGACCGCCGAAAAACTGCTGTGCAAATCCCACGGTAGCCGCCTGGAGCTCCAGCCAGGTAGCTCGCCATCGCTCCGTGACTGTGCCGCGAGACCACGGCAAAAAGGTCCCTCAACTGGGTCAGAGCTTTTTCCAAACAGATTTAAGTGAGGAATTACGGCTTTGAAAATTCATTTTTCCCAGTTTTGACAGGATCATACCCTGCTCTCTGCTCCCATTTCGCCCGGCCGCCTCCATGACTGGCTGAGTGGATGGCGGTGCTGGATAAGGGACCGGAGTGGGAAGGGCGTGAGCGTCACTTCCCTTCACTCAGGCTCATCGCTGGATCTCCTTCACTGAGGCATTAGAAAGACAGGCTATGGACCGGCTGTCTCCGATCAGACTCCACACGCAGTAAGCTCACCAATGCAAAGTCATCGCGGAGCAGAAGTTAAAAATTGCTTTACAACCCCTAAGATAACACCAACATCTACAAACGCACACATTTAACCGGGCACACACACACACACACACACTCACTCACATATCGTCCAGCATACTTGAGTATGTGAGTAAAAACAACAATGGCTTTTGAGACACACCGTACCACATCGGCGGTTCTCAACTGGCGGGTCATGGTCCAGCAATCTGTGCCGCGGGTTCCTTTCAAGTGGACCACACGTGCAGGTGTCCACTTCTTCCAAAGTCTACCGAGTTCCCCATTTCGGTGCTGTCGTTTCACGCCATGGTATCGGGACGGTTAGATTCGAATGGCTAAAATCCTTAATGTACGCTTCAGTCATGACTTAATGACTAAAGGATACATGTGACTGTTTAGATGTTCAGTGTTTCCCTACCGCGATATTTCACCGGATGTAGTATGTCATCCTGGTACTTTTCTACTATTTGAAGGGTAGTACGCTTTCAGACATAGTGGAAGTGCTCACACAGTTACTTGGCGTACTAAATATAGTGTGCAGCCTTCAATCCAATGATCGCTTTTCATCGGTTCAACCCGTCAGAGTTGTGGGTTGACCTCACTCAAAGGCAACAGCAATGATTAACTTGAATTAGGGGTACAGCCTCCGTTCTCAGAGAAAAGAAAACACTAACGCAGCACAGAGAACAATGAAGAGAGAGAGAGAGAAGCGAGTGGAGGCTGCAGCCCCACAAACAGGACACCAATCTCCTTTAAGTGTCGTTTGGCTAATGCATTATGACATAAAAATGGTTCTGGCCCATAACTCTTTAATCGGATACGCTGGCAAAGAGATGATCTATTTTTATCAACCGCAATGAATCATCCATGGCTTTGTCTTATGCTTGGTTTCATGTCCACTTAACTTAGATAATATATGACAGACGGCATCACAAAAGCATCAAAACAAGACTACTCAACATAATTAGCCGATGCGTTGGTTCCTCTCCCCGCGCCTCCCCTCCTCCCCGACACCCCGTCCTCGCCCCCTACGTGCACGGCACACAAACACAAGCCCGCGGCATCTACTCTTCATATCTTGCATCAGCCTGCTCATTGGAAATTCAATTAATTTCCCCCTCACGCTTCCGCTAGCAGCTAGGCCTTTCTAACCTGCGGCGTATTTGCTCTCCAAGCCCCCGTGTGTTGTGGGTAGTGCAGGGGAATGAGCTGGGAGGGAACAACAAACACCCACTTGTTATCTCCCGCTCTCTCGCTCTCTCTCTCTCGCTTCCCCTCTCGCTCTCTCTCGCTCTCTCTCTCTCTCTCGCTCTCTCTCTCTCTCTCTCTCTCTCTCTCGGGGCGCTCTTGTGTGGCGCTGCTCATCAAGTGATCGCTCTGGGAGGAGGAACTGGTCCCAGCGGTTTCACATGGGCCATCGGTGACCTTCCAGCAGAGGCACGCACCGGGGGTCTGGATCTCAGGGGAGGTCTCCGGCTGTCTGTCTGTCATCTGTCTATCTGTAGGGCTGTCTATCTGTCTGTCTGTCTGTCTGTCTGTCTGCGGGTCTGTCAATCCGTCTGTCTGTCTGTCTGCCATCTGTCTGTCTGTCTGTCAGCCGGCCTGTCTCTCTGCTTAAAGGACTACTACTCGTTTACTATTAGTATGAGTAAATATCTTGAAAGCACCAAAAGACAAATTATCAATAGCAAGATATTCGTGGAAAAAATGTTGTGATATTTGATATATATTATAATATCATGATACATATCAACACATATTATCTCCCCGCTTCACACACACACACACACACACACACACACACACACACACACACACACACACACACACACACACACACACACACACACACACACACACACACACACACACACACACTGTGCTAGGAAAAATACCCTGATAATAATAATAACAATAATAATAATAAAAATAATAACAACAATAATACATTATTATTATTATTATTATTATTATTATTATTATTATTATTATTATTATAATAATAATCATAATAATAATAATAATAATAATCATAATAATAATTATAATTATAATATAATAAGTAACTATTATTGTAACTAAAACATAAAGCAACAACACAAAATCAATGTAATTGGTGTAATTGCGGGTAAGTTTGTCCAACACCAGCTTTAGCCAGAATTAAATTCTAAAACCCACATGTACAACTTGACCGAATTGGCCACAAAGGGTGAAAAACTGTAACTACAGTGATGTTATCTTGTTCACTCTGAGGTTTATTTTTTTTGGTCTGAGTTTTGTGGCGAGTCTTCGCTGATTTGAAGAGTTTTACATCCCGGCACGCAGCGCTGCCCTGTTGTTAACACAGTACATTCCGGTCCTTCTCACTCTATGAAAGGAAAATAACTGACATTATTTCAAACATTTCCAGTGTTTGCTTTGAGCTCCATTGATTTGTCAGATCTGCCCGGCAGCAGAGGAAGGTGTGAGCGTGAAAGAGCCAAAGACTTTTAACTTTTAGTCAAAACAAAAATACATCTGATTTGGTTTTCGTATAGTCGCCCACAACACGTGGATGGCAGAATGGGATGGCAGGATATTGGTTAATGTTCTTTTGTATTTTTAAAGTAAAAATTAAATCCATCCCTCTCTATCTATAATTTATAACAGTACATTTAATGAGCGTGTTTTGTAAGATGCGTCCTGAATTTCCCTCCGGGGATTGTTCATGTTTTATCTTATCTTATCTAGATGGATTTTAATGTGTTTCCGTGCTTCTCTTTTGGCAGTGATGGTGGGCATCTCACAACCTTCCATGACCCTCAGTTGCTGAAAAACATACTTTCATTAACAGATTATAATGGCCCAGTCCAACTAAAAAAAAACCAACCCTTTTCACTCGCTGGCATGTTAGTGCGTTAAGCCTTGGATTTGCTTGGACAGTCTATCGGCACCGGGCCAAGAGCGAGTCTTATCATGGGCTTTGCATTGGGAGCAGATGGGCTGATGGGAGGTTAAAGTACTGCCTTTTCACACTCTGCGGCAGATAGCAGATTTTTAAAGAAGCCGCCAGCTGGGAGGGGAGCGAGTCTAGCGGGGGAACCTGTGGGAGGCTTTTATTTTAGGCGAAAAAGCTGTTGTCATTGACTTTCACTATCTGACCTTAAACAGCCTTGTTTCATGTATTCCTTCGTTGTGCTGTTCCCTGTGGCACTTCTGGACACTCCAAAACATGTCAAATGCCATTTAACATACAATTAGGGATTTGTTTTATGACATAAATGTCTTAAAAAAAATATCACATTAAACAATAAAAAAATGTATTGCTGTTGAAGCGTCAGGGAACAAAGGAACCCGGATGAGGGTCTGGTTTACAATTTATGAGCCCATAGAGTGTGCACATAGGCCTTGGCAGTGATCAAACCCGCAGAAACCAACCAATTAACATCTTAAACACTGCAATATATGCTTTATCTGCACATCTAATCACGTTTAAGATGCTTAGAATATCCAAACATACATACTGTAATGCATGAACTTATACTTCCACCTATCGTTGCATTCCCATTCCTTTGTATGGTATGTTACAGGGCTGGTATTTGAAGGGCTAGTGACAGGTCCTCGCTTATCTGAATGGAATGAGATGATATATCTGGCTGGCAGCCGGTCGGCAGCCGGCTATCAGCTGGCTGGGGGGGCGGCCATTCTGAGTGGCTGGTTCTGTAAGTCTACTTTCAAATCAAGTAGAGTCAAGTTTATTTGCGTGCTGTAGCCCTGAATCACAATACATAGAAAACACAATACAGTCTCAAATGGCTTCACAGACCCACATTTCACAGAGTAATCAACGGCATTCACTTTCTGGAAAAAAATAAAAAATAATCAAAAACTACCCCCAAAAAACACGTCCGGCTGATCTTGGCAGAGATTTGCCCCTTCTGTTCTCTCCTCTCAACCTCTCGCTCCACTGAAATCTCACAAAATGCCACCTAAGCGCCCGCGGCCACTCTGCCCTCTGCCGGTGCCAGCCAGCGGCCCGCCGCGCGCCCACCAGGGCACGTCTAATCCTGTCACCAGCCCCCCGCCAGGGCCAATCTCACACCAGCGGCTTTTTGGAGGGGAGCCTCAGACAGCCGGATGGGAGGGCGATGGGTGTGATGGGTGTGACGGGCGGCGGTGGCGGTGGTGGAGGTGGTGGCGGAGGTGCTGGTCGGCCCTCGGGGGCGGCTCTGTGAGGAAGAGAGCACCGACTCTGGCTAATTGCTAATCCTCTGAGCACAGAAGAAGAGGAAGCAGCGGAGAAGATCGGGCTGAAGAGAGCGCGACGGGGAAGAAAGAGAGAGAGAGGGGAAGTACTTGACTGAAGGGTCAGGAAGTTGAGAGAAAAGAGGGAGGGAACGGGGGAGAGGTGTTGGCGGACTGGAAGAGGGGGAGGGGGAGGGCGGGAGGAGAGCGACTGCCTCGCCTGTGCAGCTTAGAACAAAAATGTCTTGGAGCGGAAGAAGCCAGAAATGCATTTTTTGGCCGTAGCCTCTGCAAGTAATTGAAATCCATACACAATAAACCACCGAAGATTAGTCCAAGGGCTGCTCCAGGCCCCGTCCACACGTATACAGATATTTCTGAAAACACATTTCAGCCCCTCCGATGAAAAGAAATACATTTAGGGGGCGATAAGATGGGATGAAACCTGATGTCCAAAGCCACAGAAGAACATTAGGAGCGTGCAGCGTGTTCAGCTTCTTCATAATATTCATACACATCACTGCGGGGCCTCGGCTCCTAAAGCTGGAGAGACCTTTAAACTTCTAATGGTGGGCGTCACCCGTAGCATCAGAGGACGTCTGTGCGTTCGGTAAGCCCCGTCTGACCTCCACCACGCAGACGCGCGGAAAGCAGAGTTTCACAAAAATCTCCGCCCTGGAACGCGTTTCCCCAAAAGCTTCGTGCCCAGTTCCTTAAACGGCGTTTTGGCGTGGGCGGGGGGCGGGGGCAAAACGCAGAGAAAATCCGATGATTTCAACTATATCCGTATATATGTGGACGGGGCCTCCGCCCAGGGACACGTGGTCTTTATATATCTTTTTTTTTTTTTTTATGGCGCGTGAAGTCAAAGGCAGACGCGGCTTTTTCATCCCAGCACCTTCTGAGACCGTAACCCCTGGAGAACCAATCAGTGCGAGGCAGATAAATAAGCCTCGGGATCTCCTAATGAAAGGCGGACAAGGTTTTACTGAGACCCTGTCCTAGTGGAGGGTAAACAAACGCCTATGGTTTTTAAAAAAGGTATTCACGTATTTTCTTTTAGATCGTTTGCAGAGCTAAGGGGGGAGAGCGGAAAAACCTTGAAGCCAAAGGACCTGAACAACATTTTAAAGAGGTGGGCCCTGAATTGGAAAACTCCATGACCGTGACTAAGAGAGTCTGGATTAGACTTCCAACTACAAACAAAATGTTCTTCGTATATATTATTAAAGTTGTGTTTCGGGGGCTATTAACTTTCCTCTAGTTGTTCTTAATTCTTGGTTCACATCTTCTTCGGGGTTTTAGACTAAGTTATCTTAACCGACATGGCATTCCGTGTTTTTCATCATCAGTTTATTCGCTCATTTAGGGCTTGCTCCATCTGGTTTACAATATCAGATAATTAAAGATCTGTTCATGCATGTTCCTTCACGATATCTGTTTGGATGGTTTTTGATTGGACTGTCAATTTCATCACTTCATAATTTCATTATGTA
>NC_137210.1:23839695-23859695 GCF_960531495.2 Zeus faber
TTTTAGGAGTCAGTTAGTCGGTCTATTAGAAAGGAATTTTCTATTTTTTATTTTATTTTCTATTTTTTCCTAGGACATATTGTGTGCTATCACCGGGTGCGTTGCATTACATTTCACTGCATATATGTATGGAAGTATGTATATGTATGTGACAAATAAAAATCTTGAATCTTGAATCTTGAATCTTGAGAATCACCGTCAGTTCACGTATTGGAGGTCGTTTCGATTCACCACCATTTCACTCAATGCCAGGGAGACCAAAATAAGCAAAAATAATCGTAAAAGTCTTTCCTTTGTCTTTTTGTGGTATGATGTGGTGGGGGTGGTAGCTCAGGAGGTAGAGCTGGTGGTCTAGTAATCTAAAGGTTGCTGGTTGGATCCCAGGCTCCTCCTGCTAGCATGCTGTAGTGTCCTTGAGCAAGACACTTAACCCCTTATTGCTCCTGATGGCTGCGTCCGTCGGTGTTTGAACAATTGTAAGTCGCTTTGGATAAAAGCGTCTGCTAAATGACTAAATGTAAATGTAAATGATGTAGTGGAGGAAAAAAACCCTCTAAATAACAATAGGGGAGAGAATAGGTGAACTGGAAAAATTGTGATGATTATATTAAATCGGAATGATTATGAAACTTGAAATGAAAATGTATTAAATATTCAAAGCATGCAAAATCTAGCTAAAATGTAGTAATAATAATAATAAACCTTGTAATGAACCCTAAGCTAAAGGAAAAAAATACTATTCCAACTCTGCTCAGTCGAAAGTCATTCATATATTTTAAGATCAATTTTAAGAGCTTATGTGATTATTAAAAAACCAAAATAAAAAAAAAAACATCTACAGATCTGGGAAAAAAACAAATATTCTTTGAGATGTGGACAAATGGGCCGGGAGAGGACGTGCGCCGTCCTACGACCGATGTTTCAACCGCACGTCAGGCGGCGCCACTTCAAATGCCTGGCGAGGGACCGAGGAGGAGGAGGAGGAGGAGGAGGAAGGTTTCCCCCTTTGCGGCGATTTAAGGATTTGAAAGGAATTTAAAACCCGCTGTCGTCCTTCTCCTCAATTAGTGGAAAAATGTCTGGAGGATCTCCCAGCGGTTCTCTGCTTGTAGCGCTGCTCGATAAACATCCCCTCGAAGGGAAAACTCCGGGAAAACTTCCTCCCACGCCGAGGGAGGAGGCTCCAGTCCCAACCACACCGGATCAATTTCAAAAGATGCTGATTCCAATCGCTCCGATCGACTCCCGACGATCCAAAAATGAAGCCTTCGGTGGAAAGAGAATCCCAAAGTTGAACTTGTTTGCTTGCTCAGGGATCCTGCGCTGGATCTCCCTCTTTTCCTTCACCCCCAATATCAACTGTGCTTCGTTCCCTCTGTTCTTAGCAGCTTTTTCTTTTATTTTGCCCAAAAACACAAAACCAAAATGAGCGAACAGACAATTGGCATGCACGCACACACACACACATACACACACATACTATACACACACACACACACACACACCACACACACACATACTATACACACACACACACACACACACACACACACATACATACTATACACACACACACACACACACACACACACACACACAAATACTATATACACGCACACACACACACACACATACACACACATACCACACAAACATACTATACACACACACACACACACACACATACTATATACACGCACACACACACACACACACACACATACTATACACACATACTATACACACACACACACATAAAATACACACGCACGCACGCACGCACACACACTATACACACGCACGCACGCACACATACACACACGCATGCATGCACACATACACACACACACACACACTTCTCTGCTCAGATTCCCTTTGCCCGACTCCGCCCGTTTCATGGGATAATCCGCCGTGATCCTGCAATTACAGGAAAATAGAATCGCACAATCCTCCCATCTCCCTCTCTCCTCCATCCATCCCATCATCCTCCACCCCCCCGATAAAAAACAAACAAACAAAAAAACCCCAAACATCAAATAATACCTGACGGCCCAGAGGTGACCCCCCCCCTTCTCATCAGCCTTGTCCTTCGCACGGCTGACACCCCCCCACTCACCTCCCCATCGCTGATCCAGTCCTACCTGCACACACACACACACACACACACACACACACACACACACACACACACACACACACACACACACACACACACATGCACGGATGCACACACACACACACACACACACACACACACACACACACACACACACACACACACACACACACACACACACACACACACACTCACGCACGCATGCATGCACGGATGCACACACACACACACACACACACACACACACACACACACACACACACTCATATATAGTATGCGAGTGGCGTGCTTGACAGATTTACATTTCATCAGCGACGGCAGTTTCAATAACAATCCAAGACGTTTCTGATTGAACCAAAGATCCCGTGGAGAAGGGAGGTGGGACTTGAGGTGTGAGCATCAGAGAGAGAGAGAGAGAGAGAGCAGAATCATGTCGACGAGGGGATCTGGGGACTTTGCTTTCATCTGGTTTGCAGATCCGATCCTTCTCAGGGCAGATTACAACATCATCCCCGTGCCAGGATCAAGGCTTATCGCCGCCGCCCCCGCCCCCACAGCCCCCCGCGGAGGCTCCATCAACGCACGCTCGCCCGGACAGGTGGATGGATCTCTGCAACGCGGCCGGGTTGGGCGTACCTCCGCGTCCCAATTACCTCCAGGCGCAGCTGGAGGTAATTGGGAGGTAATTCCTTTTGTCTCGTTTCCTTTGTCGCGAGGCGATTCCGGGCGTTTACCCCAGCGCCATCCCCGGAGCTCGGGCCGCCGCACGCGGGTGCGGGTCGCGCCCCACCCCTTTTGGAAAACGCGTTTTCCTTTCCCGCCCGCCCCTCAAAAAAACGAAAAATAAAAATGCATCTCCCGCCCACACGAGAACGCAAAGACGATTCCAAACGCCCACACGACGAAACTTGAGGTCAAGCGCCGCGGAGGAACATGGTGCATGTGTCGTGAGAATCATGATATTCCTACACAGTGCTGCACGAGCATCATTCCTAAAGCTAGAGAGACTTTTAAACTCCTAGTGGACACAGGGGCTGCCCAGTGAGCCACACAAGCGTAAATAATACGTAAAAAATATATTATTATGATAAAAATAAATAAATAAATAAAATGTATTTCTGTAATATAGTCCTTTTTTTTTGCACACTCAACGAATCCCTCTGGGGGGAATTAGTTCAAACAGATGATGCAGATGATCGATGGAGGAGGAGGTGGATTTTCTCCAGATTTCCTCCCAATTTCCTGATCCTCTCTTCTCCGCTGATTTCTCCGACAGACGTCGGGCTCGTTCTTCTCGACTTGGCGCCGCCATCGCTCGACTCGCAGGATTTCGTTTCCCTCGCTCGTCACAGAGCTTGTGCATATTTTCTTTTCCCTTCTTGTGATAACCCTGCTGCTTTTTTCTTTTTTCTTTTTTCTCGTAATGAAGTAACTGGATGGAGTTCGCTCGCGTGAGCGTGCGAAGACATTTTTGGGATTTCGTTTCGATTCGGTCGTGTGTTGCTAAGGGACAGTGGCCGACCTGCCGGGGGGCCGCCGGGCGGTGGATATTTGGTTATTGGTACAGAGGCTTCAGCTTCCGCACGGATCAGACTTCAAAAGTTTTATTGAGGCTGAAGGCCGGGAGCCTATCTGCCCTTCAGCTTTCACCTGCCTATTAGGGTGAGACATAGTAGCCCAATAGCTCCTGTGTGTGCGTTTGTGTGTGTGTGTATGTGTGTGTGTGTGTGTGTGTGTGTGTGTGTGTGTGTGTGTGTGTGTGTGTGTGTGTGTGCACTACACACACATACACACACACACACACACGCGCGTACGCGCACACACACACACGCGCGAGTGCGTGCGGGATGGCCGGCAGTCGCAGCCCTTATCGCTATACCACAAAGTGGAAAGATTAGATTACTCACTTCCCTAAGCCTCTAACTCGGTTACCATGGCAATAGCAGCGAGGCGGGGGCCGATGGAGGGATACAGGGACGGAGGAGGGAACAGTCACCGAACGGGTTTTTTTTTTTGGGAAACTTTTAACCCCTTTTTGAGGAGTGCGAGAGGTGTGAGGAGAGCCCTCATCTTACGGTTCTATTCTGTTTGAATCATTTCCATTCTGTTTTTCTTCCACTCTGCTTATTCTGTTTCATTGCTTTTTATTATTTTCTTTTTCCTTCCTTTTTATCCTCGTCCAATTATATTTTGTGATCCCATTACCTATTGCATTCAACTGGATTCCGTTTTTCATGTTCTATTCCATTCTGCATTTTTTTTGCTGTGATATTTTGTTGTATTTAATCGAACTTTTTAATTGTATTATTTGATATTATTATTTTACATTATTGTGTTCTATACTTAATCGTGTTTATTTATGTTCTATTTTATTTATCTTCTCTTCTTTTCTATTCCGTTCAATTTGATTATGTTAATTTCCATTCCGTTCTAATACATTATATTCTATTGTATTAAATTCAGTTGAATTCGATTCTGTTCTGTTCTCTGTCACATTTTCCCGCTAACTCCAGGCATTTCCAGGCACACGTTCAAAGCATTTCTCTGCGACAGACAAACACCGACGTGGTTTTTGAATCCACGGTGGCGCAGCATCACACGAGCTCCCCACGCGTCAAGTCGACTTTCCTGAACCGCTCCAACATCAGACTCGACGTCGTCCTCTGACGCGTCCTCCGCCCTCAGCCAGAAAGGCCCATTTTTTCGTCCGCCAAAGCCTCGCCGTCGGCGGCTCGCGCTCCGCGGCGGTGTTTCAGGAGTCAGAACTCCCCCGGTGAAGCGCTTCACCCAAAGTTCATCCCGGCCCCGCCGCCGCGCAATTGCGCCCGTCGGAACGACGGGAGATCGATGGAAGCTGAATTCATAATTGCTCGGTCGTGGAGTCGCCCACTTAATTCAAATTAATGAAGCACCTGAGAATCCATTGTGCAATGGCTTGAGAGCGCTCATTTAATTCATTAGCTCAATCACACTATGGTATTTCAATGGAGCTAAGGTCAGTGTTTATCCCGTTAGCCGACCCTCACCTGCAGAAGTTAATATCCAACACCGACCGGAGTGCACGGCCCAGATTGCTTATCTCACGTGATGCGGAACATTACACACATCTACACACAATACACCAGCACGGTAAACGCTAGTATTTACCCATACGCCTGAAAACAATAAAGTATTTCATTTTTTTTTTTTTTTTTTACCAAGTTCTTAAGAGTGTGAAAAACAAAGGGAGAAAGAGAGAGGGAGAGAGAGCGAGAGAGAGAATAATATAAATCCGATAAGTGAGTCGCAGGCAGATGAAGGCACAGGAGCGGGGTGAGAGAGAGACATAGCATCCTATCAATACTGATAATTAGGCTGTAGACCACGGCGCTGCTCTCCCTCTCTCCCTCTCCGCTGCTGGGATCTGTTAAAGGGCAGCCCGCGTAATGAAGTCGTTTTTTACCACTCAAACCAAGTGTGGAAGACCCTAATAAGTTACGGGACAGCGACCATGACAAAGCACCTCATTTGGATGAGAGTTAGACCACCTTAACTGCCGCGAAATTAGGTCGCTCCCAAGTTCAGGGGCCACGTTTGGAAGGGAATTTAAATTACTTTCGGGGGCTGATGAGCTGTTTTCTCGCCGTGTCGCTTGGTGTGTTGTGCATCGCCGCCCCGCTCCCAAAATTTTCGGACGCGAAGGCGTCTGGATACGGGAGAGAGGCGCGGCCCTGAAGGCACCTTTATTTACGTTCCTACCTATTGATTTATCACAATGGTGATGTGTTTCAAAAGGTTTAAATAAAAAACACAGCACACACGCAATGAAATGAGTTTTGTAAACGTTGTGGATTTCTCATGGGCAGGACCCTCGCAGCCCACTAGGGGGCGAGGCCCACAGGTTGAAAACCACTGGTTTACTGTATTGTATAAGTTGGGTCTGACGCAAATCTACTTTGAATGGGTTTTGTACTGAAATGATGCATTCCCCATTCGACTGATAACACTCTTACATCCTTAATAAAGCTTCGCGCCTTAATAACTAAGATCCCATAAAACAATAACGAATAAATAACATCACCCATCTTTTTTATTATTGTCGTATTTTTCATTCTATTCACGCATTTTTTGAGAAGTGTATTGCTCACTGGGACTTAGACTTAAGACTTGAGCCAATGTGGTCCAAGGTTTCTCTCTTTACAGTATTCCTTCCATGTTTCTTTGGGTAAAATTCAATTTCTCCAGCGGACAATTGGATTAGAACAAACGTCTAATTCTGACGGAGAGGGGGCCATGCGACTTAAGTGATGCCCCTAAGGCCACTTCGTCCACAATTGACTTGTATTTGTGCTCTGCACAGTCAAAAAAAACAACAAAAAAAAAACAAAAAACAGCAAACAGCAACACGCGTTCCGTGACGCCACACATCGCAGGCGTGGAAATATGGTTTCTTTGCACTCGGGCGGAAATAGGCGTAGACGCACACACACACACACACACACACACACACACACACACACAGACACACACACACACACACACACACACACACACACACACACACACACACACACACACACACACACACACACACACACACACACACACACACACACTCAGCCCCGTCGACAGTGTAAGTTGGTTTTGCTTTGCCGAACCCTAAAGTATGTGCACAGATTTATTATTGACCATTAAAAGACGCTTGATTTTTACTGGAAGGGCTCTCCGCCGCCATCCCCTCAACAGTGCATCACCCACCTTTTTACTGCCGCTATCTTTAACCTTCTCCTGCACTCATAAAACGCCAGAAGCTCTCCTCTCCTTCATCTGTTTCCTCCACTTCCCTTGAGTTTGCCCTATCTCTTCATCGGTTTCTACCTCTAATGTGATCCTATCTTCTAACAGTTTCTACCTTTGTCCTTGCCTCTTCTCCCTCCGTCTTCCCTCGTTTCATCCACTTCCCAAACTGCTCCAAAACCCTAAATAGCTCCCCTCGTCTTGAGTGATTGATTCGGTAAATGTATTTGACACTGGTGTATTTCGGAACCGGAGAGCCCTCAATCTTCTGGTTTCCACCGAACCACCTGCGGTTTTGGAAACCTCAGTGGGTTCAAAGGTGGGCTTGAATAATCACCATATTGTTGACGGAGGTTTGCAGCCTCAAGTTAACATTCATATCAATACTGAGCTGCCCTATTCCATTTCTGCACTCATCCATACAATTTTACATTGCACTATGTTCATTCTCTCCTCTGCATATACATAAAGCTCTATTACAGAAACGCTACAGAAAATGTCCGGCAGGCAAGTCATACTTTCTTCATAGTCGTTGATTTAACTTCAATATCTGAATATCACTTAATCATGAAATAACTATGACCAGACCCCGAAACAGGGACCATCAGTCGGGCTTCCTGTGCTTATCAACTTTGGCCTTTTTCCACAGGAGTAACCTGGTTCTGAACAGGCTTCCCTTGGATAGTTCCTATTCCAAAAAAGCCCCCACTAGCAAGATGGTGCTTTTCAGGGGAATGGGAACCGTCTGGGCACAGTTGGTAGTCTTGAAAAACACTGATTGGTAATTCACAAATACCGGTAAACGGCTGATTTAACACATGCTGCACGCGCATAGTACCTGTTTCCGTTTGCTTCTTAGTTTCGCTAAATAAAATGGAAATCTGGAATCAAAAATACAGCGACGCATGCGACCGGTGGGGGCCAAACTGACATATCAAACCAGTCGCACGGTTCGTTTCACCTCCTCCAGATCTCCACGTGTCCTAGCAACCAATAACTCTTTTAGGACTGCTGAGGCCCCTGTTTCAGAAGGTTCCGGTCTGAAAGGCTTCCTCATTTAGTTTGTGTCCCTTGGTGGAAAGGCAGCTGAAGTTTGAATTTGACCACAAACCCATATAATTGTAAGAACATAGTGTGCACCTCAGTCCACGGAAATGAAGGGTGTCAGTAATACTTAAAACATCCATCCATGAACTTTCTTAACACTGTCCAGGTGTTCCGGAGCTGGACCATGAACCCCTACAGGTGTAAGGCATCTAGACACTCTAACCCCTATAGGTGTAAGGCAGGTAGACACCAAGATTGGTACCATACCTTCAAGATGCCTTCCTGCCTTACACCTATAGAGGTTTGGGTTAGGGTTAACACTAACCAGCCCTAAACCTAACCCTTACCCTAACTTTTGATTACCCTAAGGTAATCAAAAGTTCTCCAATGAGGTCAAAGTGCATCTCTAGGGGTGGCAGGAAACCAGCGAGCGCAGCGGAAGTCCACCCAACTCTGAGCAGAATACCTTCAACACGAGTCCTTGTGTTTGTGCATCATAGAATGCATACGAAAATGGATGTTTCATTTTGTTACACCATCCCTCCGGCTTATCACCATCCACTCCCCCCCACCCCCCCCCCCCCCCACACACACACACATCTCTCTCTTTATCACTCTGTCCTCCATTATCGCTCGCCTTCTGTTTCCTCCCTTATCTGTTTTTCTGCTGTCCTCCGGCCATGTCTCCCCCTCCCGCCCTCTCTCTCTGGTTGACCTAGCGACCCGTTTCATTTCCGTTCATCCATCCATCCGCACGCTGTCTGTTTTTGCGTCAGTAATCGCTCCTCCGAATCTCTCTCCCTACAAGCTGTTGGGGGTACGCTCGGCGATGAAACTGCATCAGTAAACGTACAAACACCCACAGTGGCATACAGAAGTTCATACGTGACCAAGTGCAAGGATATACTCCCAGGGACTAACCCTATTCCTAACCCTAAATCCTAACCCCCAACCCTAACCCTATTCCTAACCCTAATCTCAGGGACTAACCCTATTCCTAGCCCTAACTCCTAACCCCGAACCCTAACCCTAAACCATATTCCTAAACCTAACCCTAACCCTACTCCCAAGGACGAACCATATTGCTAACCATAAATCCTAACCCCTAACAGCTAACCCCTAACTCTAAACGCTATTCCTAACCCTAAACCCTAACCCTACTCCCCTATTAACTCTAACCCTACTCCCATGGACTAACCCTATTCCTAACCATAACCCCTAACCCATAAACCCTTACCCTTGAAGCTGCGGAATACGTCTGGCCACCCTCCGATTCAGACAGATTTCCACCCGACCTTGCCAGGGTGGGGCCAATCACAACTGTTATCTAATATGGGGCGGGTTTGATGCAGAGGAGAGCCGCTGATTGGTTGTTTCCTAAACAGCCAAGACGCCTGCCCCTGATGAATCCACTATGTGGTATGTTTTCTCTAAAGGAAGAACAAACAACTGCACTTAAAGCTTTTGTTGATAAGAAAGATGTGTTAGCCGTACTTCTGACAGGATTTGGTAAAAGTTTGATATACCAACTGGCTCAGTGCTATGTCACTGCTCTGACTGGTTGTAGGTCTATCCACTGCTCTGATTGGTTGTCGGTCTATCCAATGCTCTGACTGGTTGTAGGTCTACCCAATGCTCTAATTGGTTGTAGGTCTACCCAATGCTCTAATTGGTTGTAGGTCTACCCAATGCTCTAATTGGTTGTAGGTCTACCCAATGCTCTAATTGGTTGCAGGTCTATTCAATGCTCTGGCTAGTTGTACGTCTATCCAGGGCTGTGACTGGTTGTAGGTCTATCCAATGACCTGATTGGTTGTAGGTCTTTCCAAGGATCTGATTAGTTGTAGGTCTATCCGGTGCTCTGACTGGTTGTAGGTCCATCCAATGCTCTGATTGGTTGTATCAAACTGCGTGGAGAGATCTAAAAACAACATGTAAAGGGTTTGTTTTTATAGTTTTCGACGGAAGGCTTGAGGGGTAGGAAGCACACGTTTCATCCAAAATGTCTACGTTTATCTCAATTTTACAACCTACGACTACAACTTACTTAGTTTTTCATTTTAAAAAGACACTAGAAAGGAAAATGAAATGAAATAACATGACTTCCGGACAATGTCTGAGTTTAGGCAGATTAGGTCTTATTTTCAGTGACGCCTTGAAATGATTTAGCAAGTCTCTACAGTGAGATACACCTAGACTTTTCGGTCACAACATATCTTTTTTTTTTTGCACTTCACCCCAGGGGGCTTCCGTGGGTTTGGACACGCAGGGGCGTGGTCAGACTGAGACACGTCGAGCATCAAAACATTCCCCTCGGATCGATAACTTTTTATCGGATGAACGGGTGAAGGGGCGGCTGCTCTGTCCCACTTTTATGTCACAAAATCAGCCCATGACAATGAGCGGAATCTTTGGGAATCGGAAACGGTGCAGCGAGGGCCAAAAATACACTCGACGCCCAAACAGTCGCAGCAGCGTGGCGCTCTGCAGCCGGAGCCCTGTTACACTCACAAGATCCACCACTTTCCTCATGAATAGACGGCTTCACTTAAGCAACGCTGAGGGTGGAACCTGCGTGCATGGATGGTCGGTAAAATAGAATTCACGATTGTTGGTATTTCTCATGCTCTCATGCTATGCTCTTGGGTGAAGTATTCTGTATTGAAAATACAAACATCACACATACACACACACACACAAACAAACAAACGAACAAACAAAAAAAAAAAACCATTGGTGTAGAAAACAGTGTTTTAAATAGTAATTTATGCTGAAGAAGATGGATCGGAGGGCATTTTCATGAAGCGTTTTCATTGCACATAATGGAGGTCGCTACGGCTACTTTCATGTCCATGAATGTAACAGTCGGGTTACGGAGATTTGGAACATGAATGCAAACTGCGTTTAAGTTCTGAAATGAGCGGCAATTCCCAGACTGTACTGGCAAACACATGTCAAAGGTCCCCGCTGCAACGCCAGGCGGAAATATGCAAAAAAGTATTTTCATGTTTTTTCCCGACAAAGAAAAATAAATAGCTTGAATAAAATCATTCTGAAGGGGTCAAACTAGGTTTTAGCGACAAAGAAGAATAAATTACCCGTACAAAAGAATCTCAGTTGGACAGTCGGTTACCGCTGAAGAACTCGAAATTGCGAGTTAAAAAGGCTAAAAACTCAAAGACGCCTTGAAGTCGGAGGCCTTGATATTTTCGGTTTCCCCGGCTCTCCTTTCCAGCCTGGCTCGCAGGAACGGTGCACACAATAATTAATAATTAATAACAAACCTTAGTCATTGCCACAAAAAGGGGCGGTATTATGGGATAGGTTTGTTCGTTTCTAAACTTTTGCCCCGTTGGAATGGGTGCAGGCAGGGGTGAAAAGCTGCAGCGGGGCGGTGCGCTTCACAAGAGCGCAGCACCGAGCCAGGTCGAGCCAAGGACAGTTATAAGTGACGGAAAGCAACGTTTTAATAAGGCCTGCGCCAATCTATCCTTTCACCATCTGGCTCACAGTGCTGCGGGAGCCGACGCTGTTTTTATGTTTTTATTTTTCCGTGACAGCCCCAGTCATGATCAGCTGAAACATTAATGATCCCCGAGCGGGAAAGTTGCGTTAAAGTTTTCTTTCATCTAATTCTGTAAAAACGCTGGCACGCACACACACACGCGTGCGCGCACGCACACACACACACACACACACACACACACACACACACACACACACACACACACACACACACACACACACACACACAGACACACACACACACACACACACACACACACACACACACACTACCCAGCATGCAACAAAAATCACTGGCACTCGAACAAAAGTCTCAGACCTTTACGGGCATGCGGTAAAAGAAAGGCAGTAAGTGAAATTTCAAAACAACTCTTCCATTCCCACTGGAAAATCCATTTCAAACAAGGCCAACTAGGGTGTTTCCACTTTTTATTGCAGCTTTGCACACCTGCTATTATTTACTTATGGAATTGTTTTTTGTCTTCACGTAATTTTATGTGAGTCTTTCATGGGTGTATGTTATGATGTGTTTGCGAGCTCCTACCCGAGGACAATTTTCCAGCGTCGTGTGAGAGACAATAAAAACCTCTGGGATCTTTTCAATCTTTGAATCATTCCAATCTTTCATCGCCGACACTTCCTCGCAAATGGCAAAAACACTCCCCCGCCCCCTCCAACATCTCCCACCTGTTCCTCTGGTTCTAATTACGCTTCCAAATGGATTTGTTTCCTTTTTCATCATTTGCAGTGATATCCCCGAAAACGCCGCGCATTCCCTTCAGCGCAACGTGTTGATGAGCGGTATCTGGGAGAGAGGGGGTGATCGGGCCACTGAATAAAAAAGATAATAGGCAGAGCTGTCAGAGGAGGAGAACACAACCGCACAATAGAACTGGGCAATATGTCTATTAGAAGATATGCCTGTATTGGATTTACCATAATGTCAGGGTCTTGGGGAGGTATGATATTTTATTGTTTTTTCTCTGAGTGACAACCAAGGATTGCATGTTGCAGCAGAATCCATGAATGACTGACAAAGGGGGAAAAAGCATCCGCTGGGAAATGGCTGTTTTGAAGGATGCATTTATAGATTCATCAAAAATATCATCACGTACACTGTGAAAAGTAAAACAAAATAAGTAAAAAAAAAAACCATAATAATAATAATGAATATATATAATAAGAATACAAATAATAATGAATGAATAAATTAAAAATATTTATTAGAAGTAATCATTTCATATTAACTTAAAACAACTTAAAATAACTTCAAACTATTTATTGTCAATTATTACTCCAAATTTTAAGTTAGTTCAGTCACTTTTGACACTGCACTTTCATATCTTAATGATGCCAATGAATACCAGCGTGTGATATTTTGGCCCATTTAGTAGCCCGGCCCCAGCAGGCAGCAGAGCGTGCAGGGGAGGATGAGTACAGTGAGGGGAGGAGAGGGGGTGGGGAGGAGAGGAGGAGGAAAGTAATCTCACCATCGTCTCCCGATCCCGAGCCGGCATCTGTGAAGGAGGAGAGAAACAATTATTAGGCAGAGGCTCACGTAATTCACAGGGAGGCTCGTTGCTCCTGCATATATCACATTCTGAGGGTGTGTGTCTGAGAGAGAGCGAGAGAGAGGGAGAGAGAGAGAGAGAGAGCAGGAGACTACTGTCTATGTCGCTGAACATGTGTGTGTGATATTCACTCCCTATGTAAATATATCAATAAACAGTATGAGCATCAGTCAGTGCGTTTGCACGCACTGCATGTTTGTACCCCGATTAAGCTCCATTTTCGGGTTGAGGTCTTAATGCATTACAGGTGTTTGAATGGGATTGGAATAATGCGGTGAGTGAAAAACCCGAATTCACACGGCGAGTGGCATAGTCGCGTGATTGACAAGGAGCACTCGCTCCACTGTCCATTGGGAAAAACCTCCGTCCAACATCCTGCCCGACACTTTCTGGAAAACGTCCCCTTTGGGCTCCTGTGCCCGGCCGAATACCTCACTATATTTATCTCCCTCATCAAACTCAACATTAAAACCGCTCTCACTTTCCTGACAAAAGAGGCGTGCGCGTTTGCCGGCGGTTGCCACGGTGACCGTTGCTTGCAGCCGTTTCGGGGGGGGGGGGGGGTCAAACATCTGCGGCCGTGCAGCGCATGGGCATCGGCCGATCACAGCCGGGTTACACTGTGTACATTTGTGCCTCCGTGTGAGATTACACAGCAAGAGTGTGTGTGTGTGTGTGTGTGTGTGTGTGTGTGTGTGTGTGTGTGTGTGTGTGTGTGTGTGTGTGTGTGTGTTGTGTGTGTGTGTGTGTGTGTGTGTGTGTGTGTGTGTGTGTGTGTGTGTGTGTGTGTGTGTGTGTGTGTGTGTGTGTGCGTGTGTGTGCGTGTGTGCGTGTTTCCGTGTGTGTGGGTGTGCATTTAGGATCCAAACATGTGTGGAAGTATGTGTACTTTCTCTGGAAAAGCGAGATCCAAAACAGAGTGTGTGGTGCGGGAGGATCATCAAATAGAGGGAGGTTGCCTTGAATGCCGCTGCCTCGGGGCGAATCCCAAAAGCGTGCGCTCCGAACCGCCGGGGAAACACAGGGAGAAGGGAGCGGTCCAAACGCAGACTTACAGGGGGGTGAAGATCCCGCCTCCCTCTTGATGGCCGCTCATCAAGCGCCTCCAAGTTATTGTTGTGGCGATTTGAGCTAAGTTCAGTGAAGAATTACGGCAACTATCTGCTTTATCAGCAGTGGATTATTTAATTGGAGGCGGTCAAGCTTCTGGTCGTGATCATAGAAATGAATAAAACACAGAGAAAATAATTCTCTCATTTGAAAAAATAAATAAATAATAAAAATACTGGCTGAGCTTTGAGGAGTGGACAGAGGTCAATGAAAATGAGTAAAAACATTTGCAAAATGTTTTGGTGGAAAGGAAATGAAATCCTTGCTTGAGATCTACTTAAAAATAAAAAATAAATCAAAAATCCTGTATTTTTATTTTTTAATGTAATTTTTTAATAAATGCAGCGTCGAGCCTCTGAGCGGCTGACGCTGAGGTTTTTTGAGGAGAGGACAGACGGACGTGGGCAGAGGAGGAAAAAGAGGAGGAGGGCACGGAGATAAAGAGGGAGGGTTATATTCCGGGGTGACAATGAAAACACATTTTCATTGCGCGTTTTGCCTAAGAGGTCAGTTGAATCCGGAGACACCTTATCCACAAAATGGCCTCTTTTATGCCATTGATTTTGGCGAGGAGAGGAGATAAGAGGGAAGTTTAGGGGAGGCGCAGAGGAGGAGGGCGACTCTGAAACACCGGAGGGCGAAAGGGGAGGGAGAAAGAGGAAGAAACCCATCTTTACTGTGAGTTTTCACACTTGATGCTCTGAGGCGTGACACACACACACACACACACACACACACACACACACACACACACACACACACGCATGTAGAGTATATGGTGTGCACACAACTCTTTCTCTTACGGGATTCACAGAGTTTACGACTAATGTCCGTCTCAAACATCAGACGGTAAGACCGGACCACGTATTTTAAATAAGAAATTCACTGAAGTAGGCTTGAAATAATTATTTCCATTTGGAACTCACTCCATGCTCTAGGACATCATAAAAATAGCTCAAATTCTCATTGAAACAGTTTCCTGATATGCAACTTGGAGTATTCTGCACCAGTGGTGTCCTATTTGAGGGTTCGGTAAGAGAGGTTCTTATTAATTTTAGCCTCAGTTTGTTTTGCTGATGGGACTGAATGGGAATTGTGACTCATACGATCAGTCGTGCTGGATCAAAATAACAGTAAAAACCGAGCGACCTCATCAGCACCCAAAATAAAATAAACCTTTCTTCGCCACGTATCGGCATCACTTTCAGAGTAAAACTTGTTCTGCCGGAGCTGCAACTCTGTCTGGAACTGATGAGTAAGTGGACTTGTAACGGGCTTGCAATTATGATCTTGCAACGCAAAACCTCATTTCCATTCTTCAGTGTTGGTCATTTGAATTTCACATTTTTTCACACTCTGATGGAAACACAAAACACCATCCACCAACCAGGGGTTTCACGACTACTGATTTTTACTAGTTGCCACGTTTTTCAAAATAGCAGTCGACTGCTTGGGAGTTCTTGGCATTCTAGGCATATTTTGTCAATTAAATTAGGAGAAAATAGCTGAATTAAGACATGAATGTGAATACATATTTTCATAAACTATTTTACTAATACAAAAATGATTGTAAATATGGTGACATTGGCAAAAAATATGTTGTGCGCAACTCGTTGACAGCTACCAACAGTGCACACTGGTGGTCATAGTTGTCGACAAGTCGACTTTGCCACTCGTTGGTGAAAGCCCCACCACCAACACATGCAAAGTTCCAGGCTGGAGCAGTCTTTGCAAGAAGGTTTTCGAAATTAGACTTGAGAGTGAAGGGACTGGGAGGAGGAGGAGGAGGAGGAGGGGGATGAGATGGGTTCAGTGATGCTGGCAGATCCTCCGCCCGGTCTGGGCAGCTGGGTGTATCAAATCACTCCTGCTCCTCGTAAAAAAAAGTGATGCCGGTGTTTAAATGTGCTACCTTGCTGCCGCGCGCGGCCATGTTTGTTCATGCCCGAGCTGCTACCGGAACCCAGATGAGTGGTCTCTGACACAGACCGCTGGCTCGCTGGTAATGACTTCATTTTGTGAACCATGGCCGGCTAAGAGCTGTCACATACATGCACTCATACTCCTACTCCATTAGATATGAAGATGTACCGACATATGCACACAAAAATTCGGTGGAAACCGAATAGGGGTACGACACTAAGCTCCCGTTTTTCACAAACAAAACTTTTTTGTAGGATTTTAGGGCATAACTTTCTGAGGTTAAGAATTACCTGGACGCCACAACACAGATGTAAAACAGATCCATCGCACCGTAGAAACGTTTCATTAAAGCACCGTTGGGAGGTGCATTCCAACCACAGCAGGGAGCGAACTGTCTCCTCCTTAATGGTAATCCAGCGGCAGCCACAGCGGTCGGTGGATTTCATGATTCAGCACCTACTTTCTCTCTGCCGCCGGCTGAATTGCTTTGGGGGTAACGGATTATCTGCTTTTTAGACTAAACAGAAGAGAAGAAAAAAAAAAGCCCTTTGGCCGGAGTTAACTTTTCTTTTCTGGTTTTCTCCATGGGGTACTTTGCAGGGGTTATTTGGTTATTAGCATTGGCAAAAAACTAAACTAAAATAAAACTTTTTGCTTGAAATTGATATACTGTATGTTGAGGCTACATTAACCAAGAGTTGATCAAATGTAAAGTAGTATAAATACCAATGACTGTAAAGGATCGACAGAGGCATCTTTCCATAACAATTTAGAGTGAATCAGCCTATGACTGAAGTTAGTGGGTTCCAAGGAGTCCTGGCAGTAGTTTCCACAACCAAACCCACTTTTAACATGATAAATATCAGATATGAACGCAGAGCCTAATAGCTCACTAACACAAGGAGCAAGCGAAGTAACAGCCCCGAATACTGTGATTGTTTAATTGTACTTGTTGCCATCTCGAATGATGATCACGGCAAAATCGGCCTTACAAGGGAGCCAGACTTCCTCGTGCCTTGGAATGCCTCCCTCTATAGACTCTTTCCTGTCAAGTACACAAGAGTTTTGTTGATAGCTCCCCCCTTTCTTAGCTTCCCACCCCCAAAGGATGTTACATTTACGTTGAACTTAAAGTTTGCCAAGTTGAATTAATCCTTCTGTATCGCCTTTTCACCTTCACGCTGGGTGAAGTCAACGGGCTGCCATGCGTCTTGCAAGGTCCTTCAGCCCGACATGCAAGGTCCTGTTGAACTAAGCCACCGTGCATCAGGCCGTCAATGCTGCCGATACCGTGCTGCACCGGTGTCACCAAGACAAATCATTGGTAGGCCCACACCATCGAGTTTGCCGACGCCGCAGAGTGAGATCCTCCTCGTCAGCCTGACATATGGCGCGTCTCATCTGCGACCGATTCCCAGAGTTTTCAGGCCGGCCCAACAAACTGTGATTAAACGTGTCATCAATATTGAAGCAGCAGTGTCAATTAGACAGTCTGCACGTTACACCCTTGATGGTTCCCTCTAGGTTGTGATGCTCAGTGGTTTGTGCCTATTCCAGTTGTTTTCCTTCCCCCACTTTGTGAACTGAGTTGGAAAATGCTATGTTAGCGCTTGCCTTGGCTTGACACTTTCCTTGGGGGGAGAAGCCTCCTGTTGGTTTGTTCTGCTTGGCTAAGCTGATGGATAAGTGCGCTACACTGTGCTGGGGCAGCACTGGCTGTAATAGAAAAATGCTGCCATCCTTTGCTAATCAGCTAGCGGTGACTTTTTACAGCTTAGAGCTTTGCCTGTTATCCGGTTCTAGGTCAAACACACTCATAGGTTGTGATGGACCCTGAAGTGTACATTTTCTGTATTTTCAATTTTGTATTGTTAATCACTGGTTTTGCAGACTGATGATTCTACTGAACTTGTTCATTGATTCTGAGGTGAGCTTTGGCCTCCCTGACCTTGTTCGATCCTTATGAATGTCAGTTCTATGTCAGGAGGCTCTGCCCCTTAGGGGCTACACTCATTTTTGTATACATCCAATGCCGTGGAGCGAAACTACTGATATTCATCACATGCCCTCGCTTCAGCCAATCAGGATGGCGCAGCATAGCCTATATAAACGTTGATTAAAGTCCAAGTTCAAGACCACTGTTGTCTCATAACTTTTATCAGCGTCTTGAAAATGGCTCTTCTAGAACCTTCTTCTCTTGCTAGAACCACCTGTTTTTGGCACGGGGCTGACGGTAGCGGGCAATGCCCACAACAGATGCTTCATCTGTCTTGGAGTGGAGCACGCCGCTGCCAGCCTGCGTGGAGCCACCAGCCTGCGAGGCCTGTCATGCCGTCTCAGGTGCCGAGCGGGTCTGTCGGACCGAAATTGTTTACGGACCTCGTACCGACGGGCCAGGCCACCATAGAGAGGATGTCAAGCGATACTACTGGAGGTCCTGGGCTTCACCCTGTGAGGCCCGCCCCCTGGTGTACTCCAACAACTCGTTGACCAGGAACATCGCGGGATTCGAAGCACACAGGACAGGCATCCCAAGCCTAGAGGAACCACTGGTGCACTGCTTCGTTCCAACCTCAGTGGAATCCTAGGCATCCAAGCAACCACTGTTTCCGTCGGCGAAGGACAAATTTACTGCCATGCTGGCCGATAAGATATATGTCTTGTCGACCCAAGCAGCCGGGGCGACGTCCAATGTGGCGATGCTGGCGGCCGTTCTCCGGCATGTCACCTGCCACATGTCCAACAGGGTATCATTGACGGCTTCCCAGGTAGAGAAAGTCTCGAGGGCTTCCATGGCCATCTTGTTCTCTAGCATCTCTAGCTGAATCCGAGAAGACAGCATTACTCAACGCACCCATCATGGAGACGGGTCTCTTCAGTGGCAAAAATGGGCACTGACAGGAAAGAGAACGCCCCAGCACCTGGTCCACAGTAGCCGCCAGAGGACCTTCTCCGCGCCCGGGTCCTGCACCAGCGAGGCGGTCACGGAAGTGGCACACCGGGGAGTTCCGTGAAGCACCACCGATGTGCAGATCAGGTCGGACAAGGGGGCTACGCTGATCAACCACCAAGGGGTTGTAAGGTCACCAGCATTCCATTACGCGGCCGGGAGGCTGTGAAAAATGGCACTGTTGTGGCTTCGCTCTCTGTCGGCGAGCCACATCCCAGGCCAACTTAACGTAGGGGTGGATCTCATGTCACTGGGAGGAATTGTTTGACGGTTGTTTCCACCACAGACATTTGCAATGTTATTGGTATTTGTCTGGTGTTTGAGTGAATTTTGGCATGTTCTGCTCCTTTACATTCAAGAAAGACAAACTTGTGGCTATTCTACCTCTTATAGTTATCGCGGAAAATCACCTGTTATCATAAATGGATGCCAAAAGTGAAATTTCGTTTAAAAATTGCATTTTTTAATGCAATCAACTTACAACTATCTGCTTATATATATGTACACATACCATATAATGAAATATTAAACACTTCGAGACAAACTTCTATAGTTTAAAGTATAAATAGTCATGAAAATCATGGTTTCAAATAGGCATACGCCTTTGACTGGCACGCTACTCGGAACACAAAATAACCAATTACAGAACCAGACCCTTATTTAACAAGGAAGTTCTAACGTAAAACCTCAAAGTTGGAAAAAGCATTAACCGCCGCTTTCTGTGTAGGACAATATTGCCCCCATAGTCTGGGATGAGTGTTTTCTGCATCTGGTACTTTGTGAGATGGTTTTCCCATGAGTTGTCGTGTCCTGTCGGCGTCTCAGTGGCGTCGCTTGGCATAAAATTAGCAGCTCGGCAGGCTTCCTGTCTACTGTCTGGAGTGATGGCGGACCTCGCCACCCGCCCCGGCGGCCTCCACTGTGTCCGACAGGACCGATGGGAGAGCGGCACACACTGTTTCATGCTCTGGCCACCGATATT
>NC_137210.1:23862195-23934695 GCF_960531495.2 Zeus faber
TATTGCTACTACGACTACTACTACTACTACTACTACAACTACTACTACTACTACTACTACTACTTTACTACTACTACTACTACTACTACTACTACTACGATCATACTACTATTTCTACTACTACTGCTACTAGTAATACTGGTAGTATTACTACTACTGTTCCTACTACTGCTGACGCTACTACCACAGTGACTACTGCTGCTACTACATGACTAGTGTTAACAATGGTGCTGCGACTATGATAACTACCGCCACTACTACAACTGTTACCACAACACATGCACTCACGCAGTGACGGCGACACACACACACACACACACACACACACACACACACACACACACACACACACACACACACACACACACACACACACACACACACACACACACACACACATCCTTCAAACAGTGGCCGGTGAAATGAGATCTCTGCTTTTGACCCATCCTGGCTTGACCTTTCTCCGGGGCGGAGGGGCAGCATACAGCGTCGCCCGGGGACCAGTACTATACTGTACGTCCATCGCTGGTCAGACGATGATGTTGTGCATGTTTTTGGCGGGGGTCCTTACAGATGTTACATGGAGGAAAGCCCATGTGAGCACGGGGAGAACAAACTGTGTGCAAACTCCACACAGAAAGGCCCCTAACGGGGAGATAACCCGCCTACTACAGCGCTACTACTGCGACTACAGGGCCGTTTTTGCTATAATGTGGACTATGCGGTTGCATACGGCCCCCAAAGCCACCAGGGGGGGCCCAAGCTGCCGTTTTAGCCCATTTTCCGACAGCGCAGTTTGCGTTTGACGAGCTCTCGCAAGCTCTTGACTTCCAGAGAAATCCGTCGGTCTGTAGCATGTCATGCTAAGTCACTGCCAAGCGGGCGTAACGGAGCTCCAAAGTCAGCCATCATTTAGACAAAAGTAAATGAGCGTGACTATTTTCAAACGCATCCCTTGACCTCTCACATCAAGACATCTGAGTGAGATTGGGCTCTTATACGAGTCTCACCTTTACAGCCGTGCCTGGCATATGTCAGCTACATGGGGGATGCTAACTTCCGGGTCCCAAACACGCCAGTTTCGTTTTTTCTTTTCCTTATTTCCGCACACTGTGGGAGCTACACAATCATGGAGTCGGTAGAATCGGGTGGAGCTACAAAGCGGAGACTCCTGCGAATCCAAAGAGCCAAAACTGCATTCATGCGTGACGACATATGGCCTCAGAGTGACATTTCAGTGTGATGACAGCATTTTTTGAAACTTGACCTTACTGTATCAAATGACCTCTCGTGACCTCTAGGATCCTCACAGCCTCACGAAACCAAGACCCAGAATCTAGACACCGAGACCATCCAGGAAATGGACGGGATGCCCAGGTACAGTGAAGATAAGTGGGTAGAAAATAATTCTTGTCATGAAGTTGTCGAAATCACATGCACCACAGCATTACGCTCTGCAAAGTGTTTTTCAAGGTCATGAGGTCTTCAGGTGGTCTTTTGGCCTCATTCTCCAGTGGTCAAAATGGCCATAAGTGCACCAAAGCTGTGCTGTTAATGATATCAAAACACAACTTGGTGCAGAAAATAATCACACATAATTGAGCGTGAGAACGGCCATCATTAGGCATGAGTATAATGTCCAAACCCCCTTTACACTCAAAGTATTAATAATTTTACCAGGCACAATTACAAATATAATGTTTATTACCTCGTTATTGAAAGAAAATATTGAAATACAGTGTCAAGCTGCGTCTCAAAGGATTCCTTAGGGTCTCAGCTTTCTGATGGTGTGAGGCACTTGTATGTGGCTCCAACTGCTGAACCCTCCCCCAACATTTTTCATCCATTAGTGTCCTAGGAAAACACCAAAGCCGTATTTGTGACACAAAAAAACGCCTTAAGCTCGCTGTTAACCCTTGAACGTGTCTGTGGTGCAGTTCACTATTCCACACCAAAGCCTTCACCGCATCAAAACCACAACAACGGGAGGAATCATGGGAATTAGGAAGCAGCAGCGAACGCTGGAGCGGACCCGGCTCCTTTCTCCCCTGCTTGGTTTGTGAAATCTCATCGGCCCCATGTGATTAGCGCCTAAATGCTTTCTAATTTGACTTAACAACACATGCTTCCTGAGGTGACATTGCAAAAACAAATTGGGAAGATTGAAAAATGTGATTATCGTTGTGCGTCAAATTCCCCCGTACAAGGGAATAACCCAGCGACAAAACAATCTGATAAATCCACCGAGCTGCGATCCGTGTACTTCCTGTTAACCCGCTAACCCAACCGACTACTACGTACTGCTAGCACGCTCGGTAAAATGTCATCTGTATTCATGGATTCGCCATGTCGTCAGGGACGTTCCTTGCGTATGGAAATATCCCGGGACAGATTTTCATATGAGTGTAATCAGATGGATAATACATAACGTGTTTGCATGCGGGGTGAGATTTCAGTGCATTTGTGCACTCCATCTGTGCAGCAGATAAAGTTACCAGAAAACCCAATATTTCAAAGTCCATTACACCAAACCATAGATATCAACCAACAACCAATATTATTTGAGAAGTATGAAATAATATGGTCGTAATATGGTCACAAATCCCTGCAGTATATCTTGTTTAATATACGTATCTTTAAGGCACTTCAGTAATTCTTTAGTCCATATTATTGCAATAACCATGCAATATAATAATATAGTATTTTGATTACTGCCTGAGCAAAGGTCACTTTTGAATAGTGACCAATCCATACATCTATATACCCATATATCCATCCGTCCACCCACCAATCCATCCACCCATCCATGCATATATCAATACAACCAAACTTCCATCCATCCATCCATCCATTTATCCACCCATCCATGCACCCACCCATCCATGGAAATATAAATGCATCCATCCACCCACCTATCAATGCATATATCAATACAGCCATACTTCCATCCATCCATCCATCCATCCACCCATCCAGGCATGTGCAGAGAGCCCAGTATTTGTATTTGTATCTGAATTTGTTGAGGCAGCAAAACTATTTGAATTTGTATTCGAACAAAAGTTGAGATCGTCTTAACTGTCCTGTTATTGTTTGTGTTTTTATTACACTTGTAATTTTAGGATATTAAAGTGTTCATTTTATTGTTCTTCAATAAACTTTTTTGATAATCATGAATGCTTAAATGCAATATTGGTTTATGGCTTCCCCAAACCCAGCAATAAACATGTATTACAATAAACATAATAAGAAAATAATAAGAAAGAAAAGAAAACCATTTTAAAACCAACATTCAGTTCCTAATCCACAATCAAACCAACAAACAAATCTCTAAACTAATAATAATAGGAGGAACAGAAAGAAAATTACAAACAAACAAAAAAAAAAATGTACGAGTAAAAACTGTTCTCTGAGAAATACAGTATCCCAAGCAGTAAACCTCCCTCTAGGTCCAGCTGCAGAGACAGTGGCACCAGAACACCAGAAACAAGGGAAACACAGTGAATCTTCTACCTTTCACCTGGTTTGGGGTGAGTTCTCCCTGAAAACAAATCATTTTTTAAATATTTGTACAAAATGAATATTTGTAAAAACTGCTATTTGTGCTTTCCCGAATACCCAATTCGGCTCCACCCCTATGCTCCACCCACCCACCTATCCATATATCCATCTGTAGTATTCATTCATCATCCATCCATCCACCCATCCATCCATCCCTCTTGAAATCTTGAATTATCTATCAATAAACCCATCCACCCATCCATTCATCTATACATCTATCCACCCATCTATCCATCCATCCATCCACCCACCCATCCATCCATCTATCTATATTCAAGATTCAAGAGGTTTATTCGTCACATACATATACATACTTTCATACATATATATGCAGTGAAATGTCAATGCAATGCACCCGGTGAGTACACACAATATGTTCGAGACTGAACACAGTAGCTACCTATCCATCCACCCACCCATCCATTCATCTATCGATCCATCTATCCATGTATTCACCGACCCGTCCATCCATCAGCCCACCAATCGATCCATCCATCATCCATCCACCCTTCCATCAATCATTCATCCATCCACCCAGCCATCCTCCCATTCATCCATCAATCCATTCATCCACCTATTCCCCCTTCCGAATGACCCATCCATCCATCCATCCATCCATCTATCCATCCATCCATCCATCCATCCACCCATCCACCCACCCAACCATCCATCTATCTACCCAACCATCCATCCATCAATCCATCCATCCATCCATCCATCCATTTGGGGCTGGGGTAGAACCACTGTAGGCAGTGGAAACCAAAAAAACACAGTCAAAATATTCTGAGATCATTAGTAGTAGTTACTAGTACAATTCACCACTTCTTTCTTTCATTTAAACCTTTTGTGGCCATCCGCCACATGCTTCCTCCCTGTGCTTTTTCATCTCAGCCTATTGTTCTTCCTTTGATATAAATATATCTGTGAACGTGAACGGTAGGAGCAGGAAGGGAGGCGGCGGGGCAGCGCCATGCCATCTCCGGCTCCGCTGCTCCATCACAGGACGGCGAGACCAAACATCTGCTTTGTTTACAAGCCGCCGGCGTCACACAATTACCTCTTATCACGATGGAATGAAAGCCACTCTGCCGTCCCCTCCTTCAGAGCGAGATACAGCCATATCTCATACCCGCTAACGCTATCACACTTTTTTTTTTTTTTTTTTCATGAGCAGTTGTGTGCGCACCAACCGTAAACAGGCGATTTACTGTACGGTGAGCTTTCATGAGGCTTAGACAAAAGGCTGATACGCACGCACCGCCGCCCGACACAACACAACACCACACACACCTATCCTTACCACTGTGACACTTCCACACCAATTTCCCCGTGTGTTTCCTCCAAGCGTGGAGTGCCGCTGAGCTGTGACCATTTAAGGGTCCTTTAATGGAGTACGGCCGGCTGCCTGTCAGTGGGGGTAACTGAGTCAGCACCTACTCCAGCCAGCGGTAGTATCTCGCTCTCACATTCACATATGGCTCCGTTGCCGCCAGCGTCGCCCCCCCGGCCAGCGTCGCCCCCCCGCTGGCCAGCGTCGCCCCCCTGGCCAGCACCGCCCCCCTGGCCAGCGCCGCCCCCCTGGCCAGCGTCGCCCGCCTGGACAGGGTCACCAGTGTAGCCCCCCTTAGCCAGCGTCGCCACCTTTACCAGCGTCGCCCCTCCTGGCCAGCGTCTACCCCCTCACTTCACCAGCGTCGACCCCCCTGGCAAGCGTCGCCCCCCTGGCCAGCTTCGCCCTCCTGGACAAGGTCACCAGTGTAGCCCCCTTTAGCCAGCGTCGCCACCTTTACCAGTGTCGCCCCCCCTCGCCAGCGGCGCCCCCCTCGCCAGCGGCGCCCCCCTCGCCAGCACCGCTGGCCGCTCATCATCCAAATGGCACCGAAAAAAGTGGAACTCACTTCCAGGTGGAACCTGCTCCTCGATCATCTTTTAGCCCTATTATCCTTGGCCTGGTGCATTGGCGAATACATTATCAGATAATTTCACAATATAAAACTATTGTGAGGATTATTATTTTGAGAATTGTCGAATGTGAGAATTGTTTGGAGTAGTTCAAGGTAAAAAAAATTGAGACCATCTTTACTGGGAAATGGTCACGATCATTCAATATCTCAATGACCCAAAACTGAAATTGAGTATATTATTATTATTTTTATCAAACACATTTCTTTTTTTTTTGATTATGATGATTATTATTACTATTATTTTAATGCTTGAATTAATCATGAATTAATTATGAATTTGAGTTGCATGTAGTGTATTAAATGTGCTATACAAATAATAACAATTATAATAATAATAATACGAATAAAAATAATAATCATAATAATTTCTATTATTATTATTATTATTATTATTATTATTATTATTATTATTATTATTATTATTATTATTATTATTATTAATCTCTGGTAGCAGTAGTGTCACTTTTGTTCAAATCAAAAGTTTTTAACATTTTCAATGTGTTGATTTGCGTATTTTCAACTGTATTCGTTTTTGTACAACTCAATACAGAATCCTTTGTTTGCTTTGTTTCGACGGCAGAAGTTTGTCATAATCGGCGTTTGCAAAAATATACCCTGAGACATTAAGGAGAACGAGCAGTCGTTGAGAGAGAGAAACACAGGTCGCTGTCGTTCCTCACAAAGCAAAACGTTGATCGTTAACGTCAGCCCGAGTCCAGCTGAATTTAGAGTGTGTGGAACTCCAGCCCGCTCTTCCCCGCTCGTTTGCGGCGCCTCACTCTCCCTGACAGAAGCTGAATCTCTGCGGCGGGAGCGGCCGCGGTTCCCGTCAGTTCCCGAAGCGTTCCCGCGGAGATCAGCTCAATATCTGCTGACGGCAGCTCAAAGACCCCAGACGCTGAGACACCGAGAGCGGGATCCGGGAGGACGTGGGATAGAAGCCCGGTGGACGCTTTTCTGCAAGCGGACGGATCCGACTGTCAGGAGGAATCTGTTTCGGAATCTGACAGGGCGCGTGTTTTGTTGTTGTTTTGGTGCGTTGCGCGGCGCCGTGCGGTCGCTGGAGCGCACCGCATTTGAAATCACACTACAAAGCGACATTAAGTCGTCTCAGAGAAGCAGAGCTGACACGTCCTCCCTCTGTGACCGGGCCGAAGGGAGTCTCTGCAAACAACCACCTACTGCAGCAGCCGGGGGAGAGCCGGTGCTGGAGTTGGCGTGGTCGGTGGAGCCGTGGCCCTGGGGTTGGTCGCGGTTCACGACGGAGCAGAAAATGCAGAAGTTTGAGCCGAAAAAAAAAAAGCTGAACTCGCAACGCGCGCGTGAGTCATTCTAACATGTTGGTTCGGCAGCAACAGAGAGCTGCGGAATAATTGCATGCGGAGTAATTCAAGACCAATAATTTTAGAATAATTATCATTATTATGACGGAGCAGTGGCGGATGCTAGTTCTAACGGGACCCAGAGCAAGGGTTATTTTCATGTTTTTTTCACGGTTTCTTTCTTCTTCACCGTGACATCCGCCCATCAAACGCAAAAGCTTGACGTGATCGCGCCGACTATTATACTGTGAAAACACAATGAAATGAGCATGATGGAGATGAGGTTGCTTATATAAGTATGTATAAGAGAGATGACAATGAAGGCTGCAAAGGCAGTTTCCCTGACTCATATTGACGGATTCTAGTGTCAGGGCCTGTGTAATTATAATGTTAATTATGGACGTGGGACCCGCCCCGCAACACTGCATCTACTGTTTACCTTAATTTTGGTTTAGGAATTTTTGTACGAGTATAGGAAAACAAGGTTTGTTTTCCTATACTGGTGAGGACCAGCCTCGGAATTTACGACTTCTTTGGTTTAGAAGTACATCAGGAGCATGGGTCCTCACTTACAAGGCGTATTTACAGACCTCAGTTTGATACCAGCACAATAATGTGTGTGTGAGTGTGTGTGGGTGTGTGCTTGTTTGATTTACTATACGCGTGAGGACCAGCCTCCAAATGTACGATTGTTTTTAGTTTGGAAGTGCACCAGAAACATGGGTCCTCACTTATCTGGTGTTACTTGGACCTCACTTTGATACCAATTTTGTGTGTGTGTGTGTGTGAGTGTGTGTGCGTGCGTGCGTGCATGCGTGCATGCGTGCACGTGTACGTACCAGCAGGACAGGCACCTTCTGAGATCACCAGCACCTCAGACTGCTGCTTGCAGGCGTCGCGGCGCAGGAAGCACTCGTTCTGGTAGTTCTGATTGTTGGAGCCACACACTGGCACATAGTCATTGTTGCACTGCAGAGGGGAAGGGCGGAGGGGGGGGGGGGGGGTAGAGGAGTGGGGGGGGGGTAAAGGATGGGAGAGGAGGTAAAGAGATACGAGGCACAGGGGGGAGGGGAGGGAGTGGGGGGAGGGAGGAGATGCAAGGAGGAGAGGGGAGATGGGAGCAGAGGAGGGAAGGTAAAGAAGGGAGGGAGAGCAGAGAGTGGGGGAGGAGGGAGGGGGGGCGGGGGGGAAATTGGATACGGAATAGAGAACAAAGGGAGGAACAAAACGGACGATAAAAGGAATTAAAACTTGCTTCATGTGTTCCCCAAAATAAAGCCCTTAGTTTCAAACAGCGTGACCTCGTCTGAGACAAACTTCACTTTGTACATTCTCATACATCCACACCCCCACACCCCTCCCCCATACCCCCACCCCTCCATCCCTTCCTTTCCCGCCCTTGTAACTCACCGCACTCTTCTCAACGGTATGCCATTATAAATGCCAAGTAAATCCTTTGAAACCGAAAAAATCTAATTTCCAGCAAAATGTCACTTAAAAGCTTCCAGCTCTGAACCCTTGATGTGCTTTAATTTGTTTTTAAAACGGCTGTGTGTTCTCTCAGATGAGTTGCCCGCTTACGTTTTGTTGCTGTACACACCAAAGCAAAAATGCAAAGAACAGATTCCAATTGAGCCAGTGAAGTTAAATGGGCGCTGGGAACTGATATATTTCCTTCCTGTGGATTTTGCTGTTTTTAATGGCTAACAGACGTTAGTGCTGGAATTTCACCCAATAAATCAAAGAATCTGTGGAATCAAAAAGTAAAAACAAAGACACATCAATCAGTCACTGCATAAAACGCGCACCCCGCCAAATAAAGCTGTGGTGTGGGGATGGTGTGGTTTTAGCAGCCACACCCTGTCCTCTAGGTTATTCGGGCCCAGGATCAGTGTGGCTGTACACCTGTTGCCCGTTCAGGTTCAACAAACAACAGGTAAAACCCTCGTCCCCACACACACTCAGGATAGGATAGAAGCCCTTGTCATGATATGTTGTACATCTGCTCCGGGCTTGTTCCACCTAGCCCACTCGCTACAATAGGACTGTGGGTTTTCAACCCCATCGCCTGTGTCTCTGTGCCGGAGGTCCCTGAAAACGTCACTCGGGTGGCGTGCGGCAGGCGAAACCGCCACAATGGCACCTGAACAGGGACTCTCCGGCACGGGGAAGGGACACAGAAGGGCCCTCCGAAGATGTCCTGGAGCCACCGGCGGGTAAACGGGCGACCCCAGCACCAACCCTCTTCCGACTGGCAGCAGCAGCACCCAGGGGGTCCGGCGGAGGACCGCGCGAGAAGCAGCCGCCGCTACCACCACGGGTAACCGCCTGCAGCTAGCTGCTCTGCCAAGCAGCCGCCGCCGGGACCACCCAGCAGCCCAGCAGCCAGGCCAACGCTCCAAGCAGCCCCCGCAACAGCCAAGCCCCACTACAGCTCCACCAGCCAGCGCAGCAGCCCGAGGCCCCACCCTCCAGATGGGAGGAGCCCATGGACCGTGCTGTTCCAAGAACCCAGGAGGAGGGGAGGGGACAGTTATTTTTTTTGTTGGAATTTTTTGTTGGTTCGCGGTGTGGGTGTAGCTGTAGAACTGTTGCTCATTGATTGGTCTATTGAGCAACAAGTAGAACCCCTGTCCCCACACACACAAAAGCCCTTTATTTTTTCAACTGGTGAATAGGTATAGTACATTATTTTCTTCTGACTAGATGAAAAAGTAGTCGATACGTGATTAAATATGAGACACTCGAGCACCTTTTACACAGCCTGTTCAAGGCGGGAATGTTGCACCATTATTCCGCCTCGTCATTCTGTGTGAAAGGAACGAACACGGACTGGGGGGCTTGGTTTAGCCGGCAGCTGAGGTCGTCACAGAGCCCAAACCGGGTCGAAACAACGTCTGTGTGAAAGTGACTGCTGCATTCACAAGGAACACGGCAGACAGCATGACGGCAGCACGGCCGAGAACACAGGCAGTGGAACACCGCATGTGCCGTGTAAAGTTTAAATATTTTACCTTGTTGCCCTCCTGTACGACGCAAATACAGCCAGATGTTACGTAGGCGGGGAGCGGACTCTACTGCGCATGTCTGCTGCGGCTGCCTGCCGGTCCCTTTTCTCTGTAATATCGCACTTAGATGGCTTAAATAAAATCTGTGTATTGATATAAAAGTTGTTTTCTCTATTCATTAATTGCATGGAGGCTGTTTGGTGCCTGTAGCGAGAAAGCAGATGGAGAATTTGGACGTGTGGCGTGCGTGGTGCGGATGGTCTGGTGATTGAGTTGCGGCTCCAGGTTATTACTTGTATAATAATTAAATATGAATAATTAATACTGCTGCCAGTGGAAACCAGGTGATCAGCTATTGATCGCCCCAGATCAGTGATGTCCGCAGCCCAACGTGTATGTTAAAGGTCACACTATCGATCACGCCCCGTGATCATGCCTCTGAGTCTGGGAATCCGCATGCTGTCTAAACCCACACATCAGGGGTGGTGGGGGTGGGGGCATTATGCCGCCTTTGTTTGGTTCAGTGTTAAAAAGCAAAGCCGTGACCTTAACGGGTCGTCTTTACGGCAGCATTGCGGGATCTCCGCACAAAAGCGGCAATTGATATCTGCCACTTCTCCTGTGAAACCGAGTACACAGTGAGTACGCAGAGAATACACAGTGAGTACGCAGAGAGTGCACAGAGAGTACACAGGGAATACACAGAGAGTATGCAGAGAGTACGCAGAGTACAGAGGGAGTACGCAGAGAGAATGCAGAGAGTACACAGAGAGTATGCAGAGAATACACAGAGAGTACGCAGAGGGTACACATAGTACACAGAGAGTACACAGAGAGTACGCAGAGAGTACACAGAGTACACAGAGAGTATACAGACAGTATGCAGAGAGTATGCAGAGAGTATGCAGAGTACACAGAGAGTATGCAAAAAATACACAGAGAGTAGGCAGAGAGCACACATAGTACACAGAGAGTACACACAGAGTACACAGAGAGTACGCAGAGAGCACACAGAGAGTGCACAGAGAGTACGCAGAGAGTACACAGAGTACACAGAGAGTACGCAGAGAGTACATAGAGAGTATGCAGATAGTACACAGAGTACACAAATAGTATGCAGAGAATAAACAGATAGTACTTCACTATATAATAGCATACACACATTCTGGGGCCCTGCCTCAGTCATGAATAGCTAATCCATAGGGGGGCACCAAAACCAGGAATTTGGTAGGAGGGTGCACGGAGCAGGGTGTTTAAAAATGGCTCACGAGGAATTATTTACACAAAATGCTCGTCTTCTGCTGCTGCCGTCGCCGCTTCAGTTCATGTTTCCTGGAAACTGAACCGACAAACTACAGTTCCTCTTCAGTTGTGTTGGTTGTTGAATAATATCACGATTCTTTTTCATGTTGGATTTTAAAAGGCGGAACTCGCAGCTGGAGCCGGAGCCTCTCGTTTTTTTGAAGAATAAGATTTGAAATGCATCCTAAATAGGCAGAGAAGCAATTTACAAGTAGTCAATAGGAAATAACATGACACAAAATGTATTTACAGATTTTGATAGTGACAAAGGAGACGTCAAATTAAGCCATTTTACGCCCCTTCCTTAGAGACAACCTATCAACCAAAAATAGCAAACAGTAGTTGGTTTGTTTTGTCACCTTGTAGGGCTATATTTTTAAAAACTGGGAAATAACTTAAGTTACACTGTTACGTAACTTGCAAAATAGTCTTGGATATAATTTATTTTGCCGCGATTTAAATTTGCTCTCCGAGAGGGTGCGATATGTGGGGGGATGGGTGGGGGGGCTACCGATGCAACGTACACATTCTCACCACGCTTGGCTCTTAATGGTATTACCAAAGTCAGACGTTTCTGGATCGTATTTAATAAGTATGTTATAGGATCATCCTATTAGTCAGTGTTGTATTAATTAAAAAAAAAATAAAGAAAAAAGAAACCGTCTCTCAGACGGGAGTCGGCCCCCATCGTAAGCCGCCAGAGCCGACTCGTTGGCAACCGACACATCGCTCTCTCCGCTGCGCGTCTGCGCTCCCCATTTCTCCAAACGAAACAAGTAGAAATACTGTGTTATATTTTCAATTATAATTGTTTTATTTTCGTTTACTAATTCAAAGAAACACAAAAAAAGCTGTTCATAAGTTCCGTGCCTTTTTTTTTTTTTTTTGCCACAACCCGCCGGATCAGCAGCGTTCCGGCACCTCCCGGGTGATGAATCACGGACGAGTAAGTAATGTGATTTCAGATTTGGCTGAAAAAACGTCTTTGGATGCGTTTATGAGCCAAAGAACTGCAACTGGTAGAATGTGCACTGCAGCACAAGCCTCTCCCACCTCTCCGTAGAGGCAGACCGTGCAGACATTTTAAAGGTTCACGAGCTGATATCGCACACCCCTTCGTCTACAACCACAATGAATACTTAATTCCAAAAATGCCCCCGAAAGAAGACCCAGAAGTTAAATAGTTGTTCTAACCCAAAAGTAGAAAAACTAGGCATATCCATGGGGATAAAAGTTAAACTGATCTGTCACTGTTGTACATTCTCTAACAGTGCTGGTGTAAATGAAACAATGGTGAAGCCTGTTCATCATTTTGCTGGGGGACCCCCCCCGGAACCTCTTGAAGGACCCCTGGGGGTCCCCCGGACCCTACGTTGAGAACCTCCTGATTTAGAGGCTGGCTATCGTGGCTAGAGCCGGAGTCGCTGAACCAGGAATATTTTGTTTTGGCACCACGCACCGCTCCTTTACTTTAGGTCACTTCCGCCAATTCTGAAAGACTGTTATTATACAGCACAAGGTGTGATTCAAAAGGGCACGACGCTAACATTCAGAAGTGGTTGCCAAGTTGCTGTTGGTTGCCAAGCCTGACAAAAAGGCGGCCTTCGCTCCCTTCGCCACTCTTGACACTAAAATCTATGCGCCAGGATAACTCACATTCCTTGGCGGCTGTTTCCTAGACCGGAGCGCACAGGACGGTTGACGATGGCCCAAATCCGGAGGACCCGGGGGGCAACCGGGCAACCGCTCGCGTCGGACCCTGTTGGACTAAGATTGGTAGCCTCTGCAGCCAAAAGGACAACATCTGCCCCGTCATCCATCCGCTTCTCTGCGGAAGCCCCAGAGGGGAAAGTCAGAGAAAATATGATCTCTCATCTCATTTGATCCCATCTTATCAAGCGGAGGAAGAGCCGCACGGGAGAGGCATTCACCCAGATTGGCTCCAATACGTTTTTTAATACCTCGTTGTCCTTTTTTCCAAATGAAACCCGCGCGTCTAGGCGCAAACGTTAACAGCGTCGGCTCACACCGACCCTCCCTTCGCACACCGCAGAGGTTTTCTAATTAAGTACAGTCGCCCTTCCCCTTCGCAGTCATTCCTTTCCGTATTCGCACGCAGCCATTTCCAGCGCCGTTCTCGGAGCGGTCGGGGGTAAGAAACCTCCGCCGGGGTCTTTCCGCAGTAGGCTATCTGTCGCAGGTAGGGGAGATCATTACCGACTCGGTTCTTTTGCCTATGCAGTGGCTCTGGATTATTTTATTTTTTATTTTTTTACGAATGATTGATGAAGGCGCAGGGACCCGGGTCTTAGTTTCTTCAGCGGTGGGAGCGAGTTATTCACTTTGACAAACAGCATATTGATCAAACTGCTCGGCACCGAAGGGATAATAGGAATAATGATGATTTAAATTACACCGCGCTTCCCTTCATTGTCTCGATGGATGGCAAGACAACAATGGCTGCTAAATGGCATTCGTCTAAGCTGCCTCGGAAACTTGAAACTGAACCCCCCCGCCTCCCCGCCCCCCCGACCCAAAAAAGAGCTGGAAAAGTTAAAGGGTGGTTTGGAGCATGTCGTGACATCACAAGGACAGAGGGCTCAGGTGCACGGCGTTTTTGGCAGCGGCCCTGCTCCCCCCGCCCGAGGCGCTAATGAATCAGTTCCGGCCGGCGCAACATTATCCCCGAACCCATCACTTCTGCTGCTCTGGGGAGAAAATAATCCCCAAAAAAAACATGACTAGAATGAAGCGAAATTGCCACGGAACACGAGACGTCAGCTGGACAGCTCGACATTCAGAGTGAAATTGATTCTGTCTGGCGCTCATTCGGCTCGACAATCACCTGGATAAGTGCGGCGCATTTTTAGATCTGGAAATGTAATGGAATTAATCGTTTTTCTTTTTCTTTTTCTTTTTTTTGGGGGGGGGGGGTCGCAGCTTGACCTCCCAGCACCGTCCTTTCAGGTGACTGCAACGGAAAATATAGTGAAGGTAAAGATTGTGTACCCATTCAGGCATCTGCTAAAACTTTCGCTTTTGAGCCAAGATTAGGCAGAAATAGCCACGAGACCTAGAGACATCGAATTCAATGTCCTTTCAGCCCAAACATTGTTCATTGGGGGTGCTTGATAATATTTCCTTATACGGGAAGAAAGTGTGATTAATTGATTTCTTGTATCATCTGGAAAAACAGCCCAAAAAAATACTGTTTATGCTTAAAATAAGGAAATGTGTCTTGGTAGGTTCCACATGTCTGCTTGTCTCTGGTAGAGGTAACTAGCTGGAGACATGTTACCTTTTCAAAGTTCACAGAGCAATCTTACACACACACACACACACAACACACACACACACACACACACACACACACACACACACACACACACACACACACACACACACACACACACACGCATGCACGTAGTCACGCACGCACGCACGCAACAAGAAAAAATGCTCAGCGTGCACACACCCTCACGACGCTGTTTGTGTCCAGGAATACGATACACATTTCAACAGAACGCTCGCTGTTCTCTGCCACGCTGTCTAACACACACACACACGCACACACACACACACACACACACACACACACACACACACACACACACACACACACACACACACACACACAGTTGGCTGCCAGGAGCGGCACAAAAATAACCGGGCCATCGATTCTGGAGCCTTGCAGCGCTCACGTGCGACCACCATTTTTAACCAGCAGAGAGAGAGAGAGAGAGAGAAAAGAAAAAAGTAACAGAGCATCCATCCCGTTGCCTTTTTCCCCCCCCCCTCCGCCGGTTAAAAATGTTGTCGGATGAAGGGATGGGATAAAGGCACGGAGGAGGACAGAAAACAAAAGAGGAGCCGCTCATCAGGGGGATTGAGATGAAAGGAGGAGGGCGGGAGGGGGGAGGGAGGAGAAGAAGAAGAAGCGGAAGGAAAACGACGAGGAGGGAGAGGTGCAGGAGCCGTGTGGGTGGGGTTGGGGGGGGGGGGGTGGGGGTGGGTAGGGCGGGGATCGGGGAAGTCGCGGGGGGTTAGGAAAAAAATAAAAACACAGTGAAATAAAATAATGTAAAAAAAAAAATAAAATGTAAAAAAGAAGGAAAGGGAGTTCTGACATGAAGCCAGCGAGAGAGACAGAAAATCCCCTCAAAGGAGAGCGGGAGCGAGAGAAGGCGATGGCAGAGCCTCACAAAGGAGCTCCAAATGGCTTACTGCGGGGCCAACGCTTCACCCTCTCTCCTTCTCCTTATCCCTCCCCCCCGCTCTCTCTTTCTCCATCTCCCTCCATCTCCCTCCATCCATCTCCCTCCCTCCCTCCCATCTGGCTCGGGTTGCTCGGAACCTGGGGACTGTCTCTGCTTTATGCCGCGCGTGATGCAACTTAAGGGAAAGATGGGCGGTGGAACCCTGCGGGTGCCTTCTCCTTCTCCAACCCTCCACCCTCTCCCTCTCTCTCTCTCTCTCTCTCTCCCTCCATCCATCCGCCCGCCCCCACCCCTCCAGTTCCTCTTGATCTTCCCCTAGTATCGGGCTGTCCCCTGAAGGGGGGAGGGATGAGAGGATGAGAGGATGGGGAAGGGGGTTTAAAAGAAAAACAGGGGGAAAGAGGAAAAAAAGAAACAACAACCAGCCACCGTCTCCCCAGGAGGAGGCAGAGGAAGAGGTGGAGGAGGAAGAGCCGCTCTCATGGCGGCGCTGCCTGATGGGTAGGAAAGAGGAAGAGACCTGAAGCCCGCCCCGCTTGGTCTCGTGACGGAGGGGATAAGGGATGTGGGAGCGAGTTAACGCAGAACGTCAGGTTCAAATAAAGGAGGAAGAAAAAAGGCAAGAAATGCAGATTTAAGATATATTATTACAATAATAATAATAATAATAATAATAATTATTATTATTATTATTATTATTATTATAATTATTATTATTATTATTATTATTATTATTATTATAACAATAATGATAATAACAATTATTATTATTATTATTATTATTATTATTATTATTATTATTATTATTGCCATTAGCCATTGTGCTCATCAGATTACTTGATTTACCGACATTAAAGGGTCACTCCAGTTCTGCATGCTAACAGTGTTAGCACAATGCATGGCTGCAGATGGGATCAACTAGCCTAGCTCCTATTTGGGAATTACACCTTCCAGCATTTCAAAAGTTTTTTTTTATTATTATCAAAATAGTTATTCAGGCAATGCATCTTGCACCTTTCTGACAAGTACAAGATCAATACAAGATCTTAGTCATTTTAAATCTATAAAGTATAACAATGATAAAAAGCAAATTTCCCATGTTCAAGACACACTGCAGGGCCCCAAAACCAACTTTTAGCAGTGGCTGGTGGGTTGCCAAGACTGTCAAAATGTTTGTCAATGAAGTGATAACAAGCCTGTATAATTATGATCCATATGTTCATATTCTCACTCGTTTCACCATATGAGACAAAGTAAATGGATGGGCACACTCCCTTTTCCTCGGCTGAAGTTTCTCAGCATACGTAGACATTGGCCCAAATCTGGTTGCCTGGGGAAACTGGGGAATGCTGGTGTGTTGATGATGTATGCTGCGCTCTAATCTTGTTCTGGTTCTGCGGCTTCGTCCTTCGCTCGTCCTTACCACCGGGCACTTGTAAGCTTATAAATCACCGCACGGCAGCGTATATATATTTATATATATATATATATATATATATATATATATCCCCCTGTGAAAAAGCACCATCTTAATACTCCACATGTCAGTGGGAATAAAAACAGAAGGAAGCCGCGCAAAAAATCCAGGCGGCAAAAAAAACACAACACGGGGCATTCTTAAACAAAAGCCCCGGTAGGGAAGTTATCTTGTTGCGGAAAGGAAGCCCGGGCGGCGAAGCGTAAAAACGAGTGCAACAGATTGAGGAGGAGGTGACCGGGAAAGAGGGCGCTGGGGGGCGGGGGTGGGGTCGGCGACGGACAGAAGGTGGGGAGGATCGGATCTCCCGCCACTGTCTCTGCAGACGAGGAAGAAGAAGAAGAGGAGGAGGAGGAGGAAGGAGGAGAAGAAGAAGAAGAAGAAGAGGAAGAAGAAAAAGAAGAAGAAGAAGAAGAAGAAGAGGAGGAGGAGGAGGAGGAGGAGGAGGAGGAGGAGGACGGGGACAGCGCAAAACCTGGACGCTTCAGCCAATTGTGGGGAAAACAACAGAGTGCAGACTGATCCCAGGACTCGTGGGTCCGCCAGCAGATGTCAGCGTGGGTGGGTGTGTTTGTGTGTGTGGGTGTGTGTGTGTGTGTGTGTCTGTCTGTTTTGAAGAATTTCTAAGAGTGTAAGTGTGTTTGTGTGTGTGTGTGTGTGTCTGTTTTGAAGCAATTCTAAGTGAATAAGTGTGTCTGTGTGTGTGTGTGTGTGTGTGTGTGTGTGTGTGTGTGTGTGTGTGTGTGTGTGTGTGTGTGTGTGTGTGTCTGTGTGTGTGTGTGTGTGTGTGGTTCGTGGTTCGTGGTTCGATACAGCCACGGTACTTCCGACGTGAAGGTCCTTCGGCATCAAATGTCCAAAACCTCTACGGTCTCAATGTCGACGCTGATCAATGAGGTGGGGATCGGGTTATTCTGATAAATGAAAATTTAGTACACTGAGTGGACATAGCGATGGCACGGAGGAAAATGAATCCATTCAACACATCTACAATAAAAGAGTATGAGGGTCACGCAAAAAAAAAGTACCCTCGTGTTTCCAGGATAAACTCGAATTCCGCCCCCGACTTCAGGCCCTTAACTCTCTGGTGCGGGGGGGCGCCGACCGGGAGCGCACCAGCTGGACCGTCGCTTGCCCCATCTACTCTGCCATTATCAGTATCATCAATTTTCCTGAAGCTGTGTGTGTGTTTGTGAGTCGTGAAACTCACTCGCGGGGTGCAAAAGGTTACGCCAGTAATTTACCGGGGAACTATGTCTGAAAGGTGCAATACATAAATAAATGGATAGAAAGATAATTACATAAATACATCTACAATAAAAGCACACTGTTCGCCTGCTTGTTTTCGATTTGAAATCGCTCTGATCGGGCTTTGCCAGAACAAAATAAAAATAAAATAAAAATAAAAAAGCACAGGCTAAACATGGCACCGCCATCTGCATCCTAACAGCCGAGGTGGCTGATGCCCCGCGGGCCGGTGCTGGGCCAGTGGTTGGGAACCCCTGCTCTAAACGATTCCTTTGTCCTGTTTCAAGACCCATCTCCATGCACACACACACACACACACACACACACACACACACACACACACGCTCACACACACGCACACGCACAGACCTTTGAGTTTGTGACAATGCACAGATATTTTCCCTAAATCTCCTGCAGGGGCTGCTGTGGTTCTGCCGTGCCTCCCCCTCCGCACCACCTCTCCTCCTGTCCCAAAGCTCATCCTTGGGCCCTGAGCCAGAACCTGCTCTCCCTGCCAGGGAGTAAGACCCAGAGCGCGCACGCCACACACACACACACACACACACACACACACACACACACACACATTCAGAGCCAGAGCAGTTTGTACCAAAAGGACATCCAGGTTTTAACAAAAAACAAACAAACAACAACAACAACAACAACAACAACAACAACAACAACAACAACAACGACAGCAGCAGCAGCAGCAGCAGCAACCCGGCCAAACAACAGGCAAACACCGAGCCGTCATCGCTCTCTCTGCTCGGCGCTCTGACAACTCCCCCGCCAAGCTCGCCAGGAGCCCCCCCCACACACACACACACATCGCCGCCTGACAGAGGCCAAACAGAACAAAGACAGGTGGGGGGGTTGGGAGGGTGGAGAAAGATAATGTCAAAGAAGGACAGAGAGGTGAACAGAGGTAAAGGATGGAAGGCAGGTTAGGGCATCGGGGACTGTACCGCAGCGTGACGCTCTGGGGTTTTCACAGGATCCTGGAATGTGGAGCCGACCGGTGCTCGGCTCCACATTCGGCCTCCCTGACGGGTTTTTTGTCCCTGTTTCAGAAGCAACGGGACACGGACCAAAACGCCGGCCAGGACCGCTAGCAGGTGCAACACCCGGTTAAGAACTGAAAACATTTCCACCGGCACTGGCAGAGTTAATATCGGCTGAATATAACCTTGCCAATTTCGTCACGCTTTACAGATGCACGCCAATCTAACGCTACAAACCTGACGTTCAAACACGACCAATATCCAATCCAACAGGGTTTGATGAAAAACAGCCTTAAGGCGGAGGCATACTTAAAAAGAAGGAGAACCTTTTGACCAAGAGGACGCGTTCAGAACAAGACAAGAACAAAACGAGCCGGCAATTTGGGTTCTTTCTGTGTTTTTCGGCACAAGCCACGGAGGCCAACTTTTGCCTTTTGTCCTTTCCTCGCTCTGAGAGCTCCCTTTGCCGGGATTGGTCCGATTCCCCTTGCGTCAGGGCAGGGAACCTCCTTTTCATTTTAATATTTTTTTCATCTTTGAATCCACTTGCTGTCACATTTGTGCTTCTTTCACCGCCCACATTATAGGTGCTGGTAATAGGTGCCAGGGAATCACTCTACGCCCCCTAGTGGCATGGAATGATATAAAAAGAAATAAAGTGAGTTTTTATTGAGGATACTGGGACATGTTCTCCGGTGGTTCTTACGTCTCTTGTTCTTACATCTTTTGAAGTATGCCTCCACCTTTAGCACAGAGGTGTTGCCGTGATATTTATGTATTTTTGTTTGTAACCCTCCTCATCTATTAACCTTTGAGTCATTCATGTGAAGCGGTTGGAATATGTTTTCTTTTTTTTTTTCCAACTGATCCATGGTGGGTTTTTTTTCTCACCAGACAATGAAGGGGTGGCCTGCCATGAGAAGCTGGCAGTCAGGAGGAAGGTGTGCAGCGGGTGAAAAAGCCCGGTGGAGGAAAGGAGGAGGAGAAGGAAAAAAAGGATTTGGGGAGTTTGGACCTTTGGATTGTATCGACAAGAACTTGCCGATGAGATAATTGTCACGACGTCCGCAGCGTTCCGTTCTACTATTATCATTCCGCAAGTACTATCAATACAGATATACGTTATATTGCAATTTTAGTGCCATGTGTTGTGCAATCCTTAAAAAACGATCAATACACATTATGATGCAATAAAACAGGCAGAGCAGGGTTGACTGTGTTGTTATACAGTATTACCGTACTGTAACACCACTCTCCAAACTACCTTCATCATCATGAATAAATTAAAACCCGATTACTCATTATTTTGAGAATGGCCACAGACTCCTGTTCCTTCAGCGCGTCAGCATATTGTATGAAACAAAGAGGACGAGGGGGAGGAGGAGGAGGGGGAGGAGGAGGAGAAGAAGGTGGAGGAGGAGGAGTGGGTGCAGAAGCAGGCGGGGGAAGGAGGTGAAGAAGGGCTGGGAACTGCTACCATGCAGCCATGAGAGAGGGAGGAGAGGGAGACGGCTGAGAGGGGAGGAAGAAACTGATAGAGTGCGAAACGGGGAGAGGGTGAGAGAGAGAGAGAGAGAGAGAGAGAGAGAGAGACAAGTCTGGGCGGGAGACGGAGGATGGCGGAGATGCAGAGCGAAGGTGGGGGCACGCTTCAGTGCGCGGTGGCGATGTACTCGCCGAGAAGGAGCGTGCCAATTTGTACAGGCAGAACTCTGAGAGGGAACATGACGGCACATCAGCATCGATAAGCAAGACCACAAATGACTCATCCCTTCATCCATGCATCCATCATCCATCTATTCATCCATCCATCTATCCATCCATCCATCCATCCATCCATCTATCCTTCCCTTCATCTGTCCGTCTGTCGATCCACTCTTCCATCCATCTGTCCGTCGGTCCGTCCATCTATCCTTCCATCCATCTGTCCATCCATCCATCATCCATCCATCCATCCATCCATCATCCATCCATCCATCCAAGTTCAAGTTCGAGAGGTTATTTGTCACATACATGCAGTGAAATGTCATGACACCCTCCACCCTTCTATCCTTCCACCCATCTGTCCGTCTGTCCATCCCTCCATCCTTCCATCTGTCTGTCTGTGCATCCGTGCCTCCACCAATCCGTCCAATGATCCATCCATCCATCCATCCATCCATCCATCCACCCATCCATCCATCCATCCATCCATCCATCCATCCACCCATCCATCCATCCATCCATCCATCCATCCATCCATCCATCCATCCGCTGGTTTTGTATCTTACGGACAAATGTCCACAACAGACACTGAGGTTTTGTCGATGGTGGGAATTCCAAATTCCGTGTGCTGGTGTCGGGCGTGGTGCGGGTACAGGGCCGCCACACAACACAGGCTCCGTCTATCCTTCCGTCCGTTCACTGTGTACCGGTCGACCGTCTGAGATGGAGATGCCATGGAAGAGGGAGGGCCGGCTTCCGCCCTCTTGCCGCGGCGCTGGAAGAAGTGCTGCCGACGGTCACATGCCAGACATTCACTTCCATCTCAAAGAGAGTTTTCGGCCCGTTCGTCAGCGCTCACACTCCTCCCTGAGCATCTTCCTGATGATAGCACACATTTTTGGATTTTAGATATTGTCTCCCTATCTTCGGGTGAGAGAGACTATGACAACCAATATGACAAACTGATGGTCATTTTGGTTATTGGGGCGGTTTTACGGACACCGATTGGACATAATCTCAGACTGCACCGAGACCGGGCGGGAGGAGCGACCGGTCCTTCATCACCTTAGTCCCGGGCTTCCTCGTCGAGAAATAGTTATTCTCAACGTAAGCAACCTCTCAGGAAGGCCTTTTTTTTAATTCTGGATGGATTTAAGTAGGATTATCTCGGCGCTGATTTGAATCGAACCCCGGCTGCGAAACAACCGCCCCATTAACTTTCCAAATACGAACATCCAGTCGGGGCTGATTGAGATCGACCGAATGAGTACGCTGACCTTTTCTGGGACTGCGCTAACATGCGCTGACAGCTAAATGTAAGACCCTGCAAAGGACCGTGGCGCTAAGTGCAGCTGCCGGAGAAGTATCACTTAGTGAACTTACCGAGACTTAGACGGAGAAGTTTAACAAGCGAAAGAAACAATCGTGACCATGGCTACGGAGAGGGTTTGGCTGAAAAACAACGGTGACCTTTAAATAAACTGGAGGTGCTGGTGGGAATATGAAAGCCGCTCCACCAAAGGAAACTCAAAGAGGAGTAAAAAACACGGCACTTTTTTCAACCGCCGCCGACCACACAAATGAGAAAAAGTGGAACATGAGGGGGAGTTTCTACTTTGACTCCGTGGCCAGCGCTACAGTGCGGACAAAATCACACCCGGCCGACGGCACACAGCGTCCAGCGCACTTATATAAGAGTGTATGAGTAAAAAGAGATATTTCACATGTCGTGCTTGTGCTTTTCACATTCTATTTGATGCGTACTATGGTTTCAGACATACGTCGCTCAACATGCTGACACAATAACTCGCCGTGCTAAACAGCACGACAGCATGCGGTTTTACACTAAAATTTCAACGGCGCGAGCCTCCACTTGAGCTCTGTGGCAGTCGACGTTTTCCGCCAAACACTCTGCGCGCTTTTACACGCTGCGTCTACACAACGCCACCGCCACTGAAACATTGAGATTTGGAACCGGATCGGCCTCTGTCAGATGGTCGACTGCATCAGCGCAACTAATTTTGACTTGCGGCAATTTGGTAGCGGCGGCGCCGCGATCCAGGTCAGGGGTTAGTCGGCCCGCAATTACCGTTCAGCCGGCCGTTAAAGCGCCGGCATCAAAACGCCGCTGGCTCCTCGCGCCAACCCCCGCGTATAGCCCCGCCGTTAAGCGGCGCGGGCGCCACCATCATCAATTACCATTGATATTCTAATCAGTCGCCGCTGGCCATATTGTATCTACATCAATGGCCAATTACTAAGTGTTGGCTGACCCTGGCAGGAGCAAAACACTCTCAGGAGGGGCTGCCAAGTGGTGAACTAGCACTCTAAAGACAATCTGGCGAGGCCTCTGTTTGCCTCTCTAACTAATGAACAAGAGTTCATTTACGTATTTGAGATGTCACAAGAAACATGAACACATTGCATACATTCAAGATTCAAGATTTTTTTATTTGTCACATACATATACATACTTCCATACATATATGCAGTGAAATGTAATAACCCCATATGTATGTATATATGTATATATGTATATGTATATGTATGTATATATATATATATATATATATATATATATATATATAATATTTTTATTTTTATTTTGTTGTGTAAACACAACCTATATCTTCATGTACATCATCCCGCCTCACCATGCTTAATCGTCGGCATTAAATCCGCAACAACTGCGTCGTGAAGATATGATAATCTCCAGGTTTAGACCGTCAGATGTGTAATCACTTGGCGCTGAGTTGAGTTTTGTGTTACGGCGATTGGCAGCCGAGTGGCGACCGTACCGTAGGCTCCGGCGCTGCTGATACTCACACATTTCAGTTTCACCAGTACCGATATATTCTACGGAGCAGTCTTTGTCAAGAGTGCACGGCAGATTTTGCACCGTATACAGTGCACACATGCCTGGCATCAGTTGAGCCATGAAGCCTTCACATACCAACGCACACACACACACACACACACACACACGCACACACAGACACACACACACACACACACACACACACACAGGTGGAGGCACATGCACACGAGCAGACAGCATCCTCTCCGCCCACCGAGCCTGATCCATTTCCTGTATCCATTAGAGCGGCGGCTCTGGATTATGCAATTCATCCCAAGGCTATCATCCACCCCTATCAATAATGAAAAAATCTACACGAAACTAGGGCTGGCCTCGGAGGATGGCTCCGGCGCCGCCCGGCACATTCTCCTTTCTAATGCTTTACCCTCCCTCCCTCTCTCTCTTTCTCTCTCTCTCTCCCTATCTCCCTCTATGTCTCTCTCTCTCTCTCGGCCTCCACCGTGCGCTACCTTCCCTTTCCACTCGGCTCGTCTTTAGCTGCGGAGGAGCCCCCGGGCGGAGGCTTTAATCATGCCTCCTCACCCTAATCAAAGCCGCGGCTTTATCCACTCCGGCGGTGCTGTCTCGCCCCGCTCCGCCGGCGGAGGGCAGCACCTGTGGTGCTTGACGAGAGACAGACGGACTCTTCCGGGGCTCTTTTGGACCCGCGACCGCCCCCCCCCCCCTCCCCCCGCCCTCCTCTGTCGGTCGGACCCCCCTCCCTCCCCTCTCCTCGCCCGCCCCCGCACCACCCTGCCAACGCGTGATTGATGTCTGGTGCAGTGTTTCTGACATGGGCCGGAGCTAGAGGGGACAGAAGGCACAGATCGGGGGGGGGGGTTTTGTCAGATCATTAGCTCCGTGCCAACGGAAGGCTCTGACCTTATTCCACATGGGAGAAACAAACAGCCAGGAAGCCAGGGAGGGAGAGCCCAGTGAGACGGAAAACGGAGATGGGATGCCGCGGAGGTTAAACAGGGTTCGGGTGCGTCCGCGATCCGAGGGTCAGAGATTGAGCGGGGGGGTCAATTTTCTGTTCACTATTAATCTATTCCGACTTTGTTTTTCAGATGGACCGGAGGAGGCAACGGCATGGAAATATGTCCAGCCTAAACAGCTGGGCCCCTGTCTTCTGTCGAAGGTCTGTTCTCTGTCCACAATTCACCATTTGCAAAAAAAGAGCGATTGGCAGGGGGATCCACAAATCACGGCCCGGAAAACTATAAAAGTCACAAACAAAAGGAGATTAAAAAAATACTCAGCCCCTGCTTTGCTAGTGTGTCCATCTGTTTTTTTGGGTTTGTTTTTTTTACGTGGGCTCGCTATGTTCCCCGAGACGGTGTCGGACCGCAGGGGTCGATACGGAAGACTAATAAAAAAAGAGCCCCCAATAAGGGGGGGTGGGACGGAAGGGGGGAGGGGGTAAAGGGAGACACAGGGAGGCTGCTGCTGCTATTTAAGCGCTTGGCAGTCCTCTCTTGATGAGGGCCTCTGCCGCCGGGTCCCTGAGGAGCCTCCCCGGCCGAGTCACGGGAGACAAGCTCCTCTGTAATGGAGTCTGACAGGACAGCCGGAGCCACAGAGGACCTGACATAGATGCTCTGTTCCCAGAGAGAGAGAGCGAGAGAGAGAGAGACGGGGAGCTCGGGGGCCGAGTCGCGCGTTGGGACGCTGGCTTTTCGGCACGATCGGGAGGATCCGGGAAGGGCGTCGATGCCAGAGACGGGGCACCGGGGATGACGTCCTGGACTCGATGCTCAGCGGCTCGCGAGCCGAAATTGATCACAGCGCTTCCTAAAGCTGCACGACACGCACGCAATTATGAAAACAATGGAAATATGGCTGTTGATTATGTCTGCCCGAGCAAAAAAAGTTACCGAACTACGGAGCAAAACTTGTCGCACTTTCAGCTAGGCCTCGAGAATTCCTAACAAGCGACTTTTGAGCGTCCAGAGCTGCAAACGACACTTCGATGCGCCGATCTGGGAAACAATATTTATTTCCCGGATGCTCGGATTTGTCACAAACCCAAAGAGTTTGATTAATGTAGCTCCGAGAAAAGCCGCATTTCTCGACATCGGTCAAATTCCCTGCATTCCGAGCACAAATGTGAATGGGATGGGTGATATATTGATTTAATATCAATATTGTGATGAGTGACTAGATATCGTCTGGGATTCGGGTACCGGGCATCGATAGTCCTCCCCAGAACGTTGCATCGCCCTATCCCTAGTACTTGGACAATGTTATTGCCATTCATTCTTAATGCCAGGGCCCTTTTCACGTTTACTTCATATTTCTATAAATCACGACAAACGAAAGCCTCCAAATGCGCCCGACGCCACAGCGCGAAGAGGCTTGAGGCCCGAGCGCCGGGCGACAAAAACACACAATTCCTCCATTGACGTCGGATTCATCTTTCGCCCCCCGGAGCGCACGTCGGCCCACGTGCCGCGGCGGAGAGAGAGAGAGAGAGAGAGCAGAGAGAGAGAGAGAGAGAGAGAGAGAGAGAGAGTGAGAGAGGGTGAGAGCGAGAGAGAGAGAGAGAGAGAGAGAGAGAGAGAGAGAGAGAGAGAGGTGCCACACGCCGCCTTTAATTGGTACATTTGTCACGCGAAGATAGGCAGAGGACCCGCTGCATCGCAAAAAAAAATAAAAAAAATAATAAAAAAGTCACAGAACGGCAGAAGCCCGGGAGAACTGGGCCTGCCCTTGGGGGTCCACAGCCCTCCTACATGCGCAGATAAGCCGGCGAGAACACCTCGTACAGGGGAGGGAGATTGGCTGAAGAGAAAAAAAAAAAGAAAAAAAGAAAGAAATGAAATAAAAAAAGACAGATAAGACGAGAGGAGCGAGGAGGCCTGAGACAGTGGGAGTCGTCACTTTTAGTGGAAAGGTGCAAAGAGGATTAGAAGACGGGGGAAAGAAAAAGGAGATGAAAACGTTCCATTAGCCTATCTTATCACCACAAAGATTACATTAATTTCTCATTTCTTGTCTGGTGTCAAGGAGAGTTCAAGGGATTTTCTGTACCCCCCCCCCCCCCCACCACCACCACCACCACCTTTACCACAGTCACCACTTTTCCTATGGAGCCGGGAAAAAAAAAGACTTTTCCCAAGATTTTTCCCAGCGCCCTATAAGGTATACCCCTGGTGTCATTTCTTTAAAAATTAAAAGAGATCAATGTTACCTCCATCCTAGGTTCCCTCAAAAAAAGTAGAAAAAACGAATTTTTTGTGAACGGGCCGGAAATAATGGACTTTATTCTTCTGTTCAGCGCGCACCACAGTCATCGCCGCCACAAGGATTCCCAAAAGGATGACCGCATACACCGATCTATTCTGAGAAAATAAAGTGGAGGACACGCAGGAAGGCTGTGAATGTACTGACCAAACCAGGCAGGAAGGAGAGCCAGAAGGAGGCACAGCGAGGACGCCGGCGTGGCCGCCTCTGAGAGCCCTGAAGACGCTCCGTACACCCGCCGTCTGGTTTGATAAAAATTCAGATAAACGACCCCGGCATGGGTTTGGCATTTTCAGCTCGGTCCCCTCCGCCGCTGATGAATGCTCATCATCGTCTCATCCAGGGTCCCCGCTGTTTCCGACCTTTTGTACCGGGCGTGTGCCGGGGAAATGCATCCGCCATTTTTCAAAAAACTCATTCCCAGTCAGCTCTCATGGCCCCGGATGAAAGGATGATAAATGTATGCAAATGTATGGAACGGGGTCTGCATCCGGAACTCTCCGGTGGCGTCCGCGGCAGCTGCGTTAAATATTAGTGTTACATATTCTATTTGTATGCAGGTTTGACTGTGAATGTGTGTGTGTGTGTGTGTGTGTGTGTGTGTGTGTGTGTGTGTGTGTGTGTATGTGTGTGTGTGTGTGTGCGTGTGTGTGTGTGTGTGTGTGTACGCGTCCATAAGACCAATTCCTTACTTTTTAAAAGTTACAAGTACGTACATTTTAGTTACTAGTTGCTATTCCAACAGTTACTAGTAACTATTTTAGTTGCACTAGTTAAAATGTATAACGTACTAGTGCCTATTTATTAGATACTAGATACTATCGTAATTGTTAATAATTACTATTGCAATGTTTCTAGTCACAATTTGGACAAATTTGTCATTGACTCCTATGGGGCTCCGTGTTTCAGAAATTAAATGTTTGCCTTCGATTAGTATCTATTCCCATAGTTACTAGTAACTATGGGAATAGTTATCGTAATTTTATATTTTACTAGTTTCTAAAAATTTTATAATACTAGTACTTATTCAATACGGACTAGCACCTTTCCACCATTTTTTTTGTACTCGTAACATTTTAAATGAAACTACCAACAAGCTGTTTTTGTCTCGCAATTTCTCGAAAAATACGTTGTTACTGGTAACAGCAAGAAAAGGTACTACAGGTACTCCTGGCTTAATGAACAAATTCTGTTCCTAGCACCAGGTCCTTAAGTGAATTGGTCCATAAGCGAGGTAAGGGGCGTGTATATAGTGTATATAGTGTATATAGTACATACCGTATAGTGTAGATAGTGTCTATAGTGAATATAGTGTATCTGGTGTATATAGTGTATAATATACACTATATACACCATATACGCTATAAACATATTATAATGTACATAGAATATATTGTGTATACAGTGTATATAGTGTATATAGTATATGTAGTGTATAAAGTATATATAGTGCATGTAGTGTACTGTATATAGTATATGTAGTGTATATAGTATATATAGTGTATATAGTACAGATAGTGTATAAAGTGTACATAGCTTAAATTGTGTATATAGTGTATATAGTGTATAAAGTATATATAGTATATATAGTGTAAATAGTACATATAATATATAAAGTATATATAGTATATATAGTGTATATAGTATATATAGCATATATAGCATATATAGGGTATATAGTATATATAGTATATATAGTATATATAGTATATATAGTATATAAAGGGTGATGAGTAATGAGATGCTTGAAGCTGAGACTCTGCAGTATTGTACTATACAGACAGGTCAGAGAGCTGGTCATAAGTCTGAATGGTCATAAGGTACAACAGGTAGGTTGTTAAGTGAGGACTACCTGTACTTACTAAGAGTAGTACTACACTCTCTTTACACTAAGTACTCGTACTCATTAAAGGTACTAAGTACTAGTACTCAATAAGCAGTGACTATTAGAATGGACATTTTCAAAAATGACTAGCTCTTCCTATGGACAAGGCGTTGGAACGGCGTGCCTGGGTGCGAGGCGTTCACTTTCTCGGGGGAAACCTGCGCGGAGTGCTGAGCAGAGGACGAGCCGACCTTGCACGCCCTCCCATCAACATCCCATAAACCCACATCAGCTCTTGTCCCTCTTTGAAGTGATGAGCGCCTCGCGGCCCTCGCAGCCCTGATCCTGGCTCCTGGCACCGGGAGGCGTCGGAGTGGTTTGAGGTCAGGCATTAGAGCGAGCGGCAGCAGCCAGTTAAAAGAATTACAAAATACAAAATAAAAAACACAAAACAGCAGGGGAGGCAAACGGGGAACTGAACGTCCTCCAAATATTACCCTCAGTTTTTATATCCTCCACGCTGACTGTAAACTATGAATCATTCATGATTAGGGAGTGGAATGTGTGGCATATCAGCATCTACATGTCCTGGATAGTGAAAAATCTGTTCTTATTCTTCAAAAAAAGCTTGTCTTCCCGAAATCAAACCGGACTCAATCTGAGAAATAAAAAAACGTAATGATTATCATTATTGAATTTATGAGCGGTTGGCGGACGTTCTTCTCCGAGTCGGTTCCATTCTCACGGCTCGGTTTCTCAAAGCTTGTTTTTTTCAGGGCGTACGATACATCGCAGCATTCACGTTTGAACTTGCACTCTGGGATTTTTAAAACAATATTTCACTTTTTCGGAAAGACTGTGTGTTATAGGTATCGTATCGTCCAAGGACCTGCGACCTCCTCTGGCAACCCACCGAGAGGGCCGGCACCCCCGGGTTGGGAACCCCCAGGTATCAAATGTGTCTGTATCCAAGCGAAGAGGCCGAGAAGAATCGGACGGGCCCAAATAATATCTGTTTACCGCCTGCATGGGGAGTGGGTCAGGGCATCATAACACCATCTTTCTTTGACACCCTTCATATTGGGAGCATTTGTCCAATCGCAACCATCTGTAGATCCACACAGGTTATTACTGCTCCCCGATGGATTGTCAATTCCAAACACTTTTATTGACGGCCTTCTCGGAGGTGAAATGTGTATTTCTTTTTTTCTTTTTTTTTTTTCTTCTTATGTTACATCACAGGAGTCGTTTTCTGTCCCGGTAGCTCCAACAAACCTGGATCCAACGCAAATGTAGTCACGCAACGTTCCAACCGCCTTGACCTCCACTTAACCAGGTCGATTCTGATTACGTTCTTCAATGTCGCGCCGTGAAAAAATCGCGGAGAAAAAAAAGGCTTTTTCACAAACTGCGCCGACGGCTGCGACACCGGAGCACTTATTATAGTCTAGGTGGAGTCCAAAGAAAAAATAAAATTCTTCCACATCGGTCAGCCCTGAATTGGTCAGAAATATTATCATCCAATTACCACAAACCATATAATAGATGAAAATACTGAAATATGTCAATTCCCGCAGTCTTAAAAACGTCCGAACTCTACAATGCTGACAACTCATAACAATAAAGCTTCAGGATCGAGCCCTTGCCGGGCTTCCGCGATGGAAAGTGCCTCATAATAACACTGACCAAATCCACCGTCCGTATCATAACCCTAACCCCAAAATCTCATGCTGATGAACGGCAAAACATTTTTTTTTTGGGGGGCTCAAACTGAATTCCCTCGTGAGTGAAGGCTTCGGATTCGAACACACTCACAGGCGTGTGCGTGTGTGTGTTTGTGTGTGTGTATGTGTGTGTGTGTGTGCGCGTGTGTGTGCGTGTGTGTGTGTATAATTTGAAGGTGAACGTGATATGAGGGGGGCCTGGAAAAAGCCTCATTCAGCGGGGCAGAATTCCGGGGAAACGTGGCATTTTCTTTTTTTAATCGATTTGGAGATTGGTTTTTGTACCGTTGTGTGAATTAAATATATTTAGATTTTTTTTTTTCCATTCATACCTTTCAAAGGAATTCAATTACAAAACTAAAGAGAAGAACAGCCCCTTGATTTTTGAGCGCCCCTTTGTGTGCGGGAAATCGTCGTCGCCATCGTCAAGCCGGAGACGGTCAGGTTCCAATTAGCAGGGACGCCCCGCTCCGTGCTTCCCGCTCGGCAAAAATAAATCACTGCTATTAAAGCAATTAGGCAGCGTGACCGTGGTAGTAGCAGCTATTTAAAGTCCTGCAGCCCAGCACGGCAGAGCCGCCGCCACGGCGCTCGCATATTTTGGTGTCGGGCTTCACTCTGCGGACATGAGGGGGAATGCGCCGCATACAGATGCACTGACCTGCTCGGGGATGAGGGGGCCGCATTCTGAAATTAAAAAACATTCTACCTCCATAAACACTGTCCCAGCTACGGCTAACACCCTCAGTCGCCGAACATTCGTCGTGCCCCAGGGGAAATCGCAAGGAACATTCGAGCAGCAGTGACCTGGTGGGGGTAGCAAAAATTCGGACGGAAGCCCGAGGCCACTGTGGTCCCAAAATCGGATCCGTGGCCACGCCACCAAAGTCCCAGCAGCCGTATCGGAAATCGCTTCCCGTCGTCTTTGGTGACGATTCTGCAGCGGCGAGGCCGTTGGGGTAAAAGACGGAGGACGGTCAGAGAGACTTTGCGGTCTCGGAGCGATGGGAGTTTGGCGACATGCCTCGGTCCTCCTGCGTGACTACACCTCGGCGAAGCCGTCCGCGTTGCGCTCCCCACCCCCCGGGGCACTCAAAACCTTGGCTCTTTTTCGCCTTCTCACCTCATCTCCACCCCAGCCGACTATTTCGGAGCTTCTGTCACTAACTTTGTAAAAGCAAAGCAGCGGCTTCAGAATGTAGGTCAACAGGCGTGGTACTGTAGGCGCAAGGTCTTTTTCTATTTTCTCGGCATGCAGGCCATCACATTCTGACCACACTCAAAACATGGATATAAACAGCCAAACTTGAAAAAAAATAATAATATATTAAATAAAAACATTTAACCTGCTCCAAGTAAATCGGAACCGAGCGCTGAGGACCACATGCATGTTAACGTAGGCTTCTGTTCCATTATTAATAAAATATGTCATTTCTGTTTGACAGGAATGAACAAAAGCAGTTTTTTGCCACCGTTGTCTGAAATAAATTCTACATTGTTTGAAACCGGTCGCGAAAGCCGTCGGACCGCATTTGAGAACGTTGTAACACCGCGTTTAAAGGTAATGAGCACGTGTCAGATAATTTGCCTGGAGAGCCGTACCTGGGGTGGCTGGGAGGCATGTTTAAAAGCTTGGACGGCACTCGTACAGTGGCGGTTCACGTGTTGACAGACCGCCGGTCCTTTACAGGCACATCACTCGGTGAATATCTTTAAAATACTGGAAAGCATCTCATGAAACGATCCAAAGTCGTTTTCACTTCCTCATCTTTACGGTCCATGATTTCGCTGATTTATTGCGCGGTCGCCTATCACTTCCTCCTCCGGCGGCGTTGTTTTCACCCAAAGGATATTTTCCAGCGTTGGATAAAGAGGAGCTTTAATAAAAACCTGGAACAAAATCTTACACGTGCGGTCTAGGTCCGTTGACGGCCGTCCGAAGCCTTTCTTGACACAATGCCAAAAAGGAACATGGCGGGAACACAAAAATACGCACAAGCGTCGGGAAGTCGCTTGTGGAGTTGGCCCCCCCAAAAAAAGGCTCCAGAAATGAAGGCAACGTGACCCGCTGTAACCCAGGCCAGACGGCACGGGCCATGCCCAGCAACAGCGGTATCGCCGTAAGATCTCGCGATGCGGGACGGAGCGATAATGTGTTTTATCTGCAAGGCCACCCACTAATATTCACTTTCAGTGGGGGGGTTAAGGATGAAATTGAGATAAAAGCTGCCAACCAATCCAGCGTCAGCATACAGGGTGTCCGCTTTGGACCCATCACGCCCTGATGAAAAATAAAAATAAATATAAGTAAATAAATAAACTTCTGAATCTGCACGCGCACATTTTGTCAGGGAACGAAGCAGAACGTTATCCCAAAATCAATACGCGTCTGACCGGTTTGCCTGCTTTTTCATTATAGTGTCCGCACATAAAAGTTAAGTGTGCGCCATTGTCAAAGGATGGCGTCGTTTTACAGGATTTATGCGGCTAATGACGGCCTTTCCATCTCTACTCTCGTCAACGCCGGTGCTGTCAATGATGTGGAAGCATAACACTGTCACAGGGAGTGACATGGGATTTCATGAGCCGCCATCAATTTTTGGGTGAGCTATACATCTTGCACTAACTCCCCCTGGGCATAATTGCAATATCTTCAATCTGGTGGATAGGCTTCCATCTGGCAGATGATGTGACTCCATTCTAGGCCCAGCGCACAATCACAAGGTTCTTTTTTTTTTTTTTTAACGCAGCGCATTAAGAAGCTCAGAGTCAATGATCCCAGACTCAACCCCGAATCGGAAACAGTGACGACGAGGCCGCGCCACCGTGGCCCGGGAGGCGTCGAACAACCTCAGAAACGACCTCGAGAAGTACTTCCCACTTTCCACAATCCTTAACACCCCGCCCGGTCCAAGCACTGGGCGAGGCGGTTAATGATCCCTATCTCTCCCCATGTGCCGCCGCACCGCACTGCCGCGTCCACACCGTCAACACTCCATCCTACGCCCTGAGGTTCATTAGGGGGTTCGATCGGGAGCCTTAAGGTTCTTTAATCTCCATCAACAAGCGTCTGGCCTGAAGAGGCTCCAAAAGTAAGTAATTCGGTGAGAGCCATTTTAAAAAAGAAATGTTTAAAAACCCAAGTTCAACCAGAGCCTGTCCACTGCAGAAGACTCTATGCACGGAATGCCTGGTTGAGTAGTGTCCAATAAGACGACTGCGATCAACATGGTGCATCTGCAACTTCCTGTTTGCCACCATCTCAATGAGCAATTCAACAAGCGGAGAAACAGGCAGAGAAAAGGCAGAGAAACAGGCAGAGAAACAAGGAATCGGGCAGAGAAACAGGCAGAGAAACAGTCAGAGAAAAAGGCAGAGAAAAAGGCAGAGAAACAGACAGAGAAACAGGCAGAGAAACAAGCAGAAAAACAGAGAGAGAAAGAGGCAGAGAAACAGGCAGAGAAACAAGCAGAGAATCAGGCAGAGAAACAAGCACAGAAACAGGCAGATAAACAAGCAGAACAACAGGCAGAGAAACGGGCAGATAAACAAGGAATCAGGCAGAGAAACAAGCAGAGAAACAGGCAGAGAAACAGGCAGAGAACCAAGCAGCGAAACAGCCAGAGAAACAGGCAGAGAAAGCAAAAGTGGAAACATTGGAATACGGTCGAGCGCACCGGCGACTTTCTGTCTCAAGAAAAACAACGATCGGTTCATGGAAACGCTCTGAAGGTCGACCCCGGCACAAACAAACTTCATGGCGCGACCAAAATATTATCTTACTGTTTAAATGCCATAATACTTTACATGCGACACGTGGAAGCTCTTACCTTGAAATCACAGATGCACGTCACCGTGTCGCCGATTCGGAGACACTCGCCGTCGAACTTGCACGTGTTGGTATCGCACAAGAACAGATCCGTGTCCCTGTCGTCGAAACCTGGAGGAGGAAGCCGGCAGGACAGAGAGGGAGACGGTAAGGAATTTTTCTTAACGTCAGTTTTCCTTGTTTCCTCAACCGGACCCGAGCAGGGTTCTTTCAAGGAAACGTCGCGTCCAGTGAACCCACGTCCTGGAACGACGTGATGTTCAGTTATTTGGAGGGTTTGACTCTCAGATATTGATTTGTTCAATGCAACCTTAATGTGGACGTTTTTTTCTATTAGTTGGATGATGAAAATAAAAGGACATCCACCATAATAGCGTTTCAATTCTAGCAAATTAACCCGAAATAAACGATCTATCCAAGGTGATGGAAGTTTGAAAAGTCGATGTTTTGGGAAAACATCTTAAATATTTGCTTTCGCTTCAGAGTCCTGGGTTGCCAGTCCACGCCGAAGCGTCGGGCGTGGTCCCGCCGAGCTAAACCGGGAGGAACGCTCCGGGTCGGGAGGAGTTAAGAGATCAACGAGACGTCCCAAATCGAATCAACGGGGTCACGTGCGCAGGAGTCTGTTGGGAGTCAGAGTCGGCTCGGGGCTGTTATTCCACCTGGGCTCGCTGCTGCAAAAACCCAGGCCCCTCTCAGGCTGACGTATACAGGTCTGATGGGCAGGCCTGGCACCGTAACTACTTTTGTTGGATGATTTATTGTCCCAGGAAATAATTGGGACAAATGATATTGTTATCTTAAGACCATTTCTTTGCCACTAATGAAATGATTATGTAATAGCATGATAATGCAAGCACACCCTTTCATGTAGCAATGAACTTTTAATTCTTAAGAATATTCAGACATTGTAATGTGAAAAAAATATTAAAATATGCAAAATAAATAAATCATAAATAAAATTAAGCCACACCACCAAAACAAAAGGGCTCGGTGTGTGTGTGTGTGTGTGTGTGTGTGTGTGTGTGTGTGTGTGTGTGTGTGTGTGTGTGTGTGTGTGTGTGTGTGTGTGTTTGCATGTCTGCCTGTCTGTGTGTGGAGCTGCCTGAGCCCCGCCCGCGGTGAAACTCCGACACAGAGAGCAGACGAGAGGGCAGAAGCAGCGCGACCAGAAAATGTGTCTCTGAGTTTTTTTTGTTTTTTTTTATTTGTTTTTTCCTGTTCGCTCGGCTCGGTAACATTTATTTGTGAAATGGTTTACACAACGGGACTAAAACACTATTTATTCTTGGGTTTAGAAATACATTTATGTCTTTTTTTAAGCCTTAATACAGATTTGTGGACTGTCGTATTTATTGATTCCCATTTGTATTTGTATTTATTGCATTACATGCATTCGTAGATCGTGACACATAATCCTTCCATAAAGTGTTTGTGGAGTCTGAAAAGTACAACATTTCGGCTACATTACGTCATTTAGCTGCCACTTTTGTTCGAAGCTTTTTCCAAATACATTTTTCCATGAGTTCAAATATAAGTAGAGTAGTTATGGATATGAACAAACAAATGACGTTACGAGCAGCAGGAAAGCAGCAAGACGTTTTGATCGTAAATTCCCACGTGACTCGAATGCAGCATCTGTAGGAGTACCAGTGGCAGAGTCTGCACAACAATGTTGCTGACATTTTTATGTAATCAACCACGCATGTAATCACAACGGGAAATCATCGAGGCAGCGGCCGTATATCATACGATAAGTCGACAGAATAATTATCGCGACAGGCCTACTGACGGGAGCACAATTTCGACATTTATGGCTAACAAGTGGATATTGAATTACATGTCGGGTGCGTTCTGGTCAAGCTTTAACATATCTATTCCAAAATCTATCTTATTATCTAGTGGGTTAAAAAGTGAAGGCTATTCCAATTTGGGATGTTACTTGTCATGATATACCAATTTGTCCAGCGTCCTCTGAATGAACCGTTTCACATACAGTATAAATAAAAGAAAAATGAAAAAAACAAAATATATATATGATATACATTTAGGTTATTTACCACAAGTATAGCATAATGTCCAAGTTAAAATTCAGTTCATTTTGGGAGAAGTGCTTGTGTGTAGATGCATAATGGAACTTTGGCTGTAGGCAGATAGAGGGCAACGTGGTATTTTAGGTCCCTTTGCAAAACCTTCAGTCGGCGAATCTGGGGAACTTCGATTCTACTTGTAATCTCATTTCCAGTTTTCTCTGCAAATGACCATTTTCTTTAATTAGATAAAGCCATGGCATGTATTCTGTTATTCCCCAACCCTGGTCCCAAGTATTGATCTGTGAGTCTGAGTGTGTGTGTGTATGTGTGTGTGTGTGTGTGTGCGTGTGTGTGTGTGTGTGTTTGTGTGCGTGTGTTCTATCACACTCGCGTCCCGTCGACATTGCAATCGTTGAATTCAAGTCAGGGGCCACCATTTGATTTCAGCACCAAGGGCCGTCCTCTGGCGCCCGTTAGATATATTCACACCTTGTATCGGCAAGAGTTATTACAGGAAGGATCTAGAGCCGTCTGCCAGAGACTGCTTTGCATTCTTTCTTCATTTCTGTTGCTTTGAATAACTCGGTATAAAACGAGTGCCATCGAAACCGCAGAGAAACTATTTAATGGGAAGGAAACAAGATGGCACATGAATGGTACAGAAACACATTTCTAACAAGGTATTAATTTAATCTGACTAATCCAAAAATTATAATAATAACAATTATTATTATTATTATTATTATTATTATTATAATTATTATTATTATTATTATTATTATTCACCACCATCTTCTAGTTATTTCTTAAGGTTCTATGCATATTGCCAAATTTCCATGTTCATTGTTTTTTTGGGGGGAGGGATATTTTATCGTTGGTTGTTTTTGTACAGTTTAAACAAAAATATATGTATGTTTGCAAAAAATGACCAGTCCTGTTGAGGTGCACAGTGAGGAAGGTATGATGGGAGGCCCTCCGGTGACCCGCCGCTGACCCGCCGCTGACCCGCCGCTTACCCGCCGCTGACCCGTGGCCAGTCCGCGCGCTTGCGTAACAACTGCTATTTTGCCTTTCTAATCTAAGGTAATGAAGTGAATCCTCACCGAATTTACAAAGACGCGCTTTAATCATTGGACTCGCAGAGAAGCTCCCGAGCTCGGCGGGTTTTGCTGATGTTTTTTTCTTCCGCAGCGCGGCCGGCGGACCGCGGGGGAAGCTCCAGTCACCACGTCGCCACGCCGCCACGTCGCCACGCCGGGCTCCGAGTGAAGCCGAGCGTGAGCGCCAAACGATGATTCAGCGTATACTTTTAACTCCCCGTGACAGGTTGCATTTCCTTAATAGAGACGCACTGATCTTCTAGTTTCCTGCACATGCACGGTGCACATACTATCACTTGTCGTAAATCAAAACATTTTTTTTAAATAGTACTTTTGAGTCTATATACAAGTCCCTAAGTGATTTATTTATAGAGCGGGTCGTCGAGTGAGCTGAGGTTTGCCGGTTCCATTGCCGGCTCCTCCTGCTGCAGTGTCCTTGAGCAAGACACAGATATCTACAGATTGCGGCGTCCAACGGTGCATGAATAGTTGTAAGGCACTTTTGACAAAAGCATCTGGTAAATGATGATGTAATCTAAATATTAGATAAAATTAATTAAAATGAATAAATTAAAAATGTATTAAATAAAAACTGAAAAAATATAATATATAAATAGCATTTATATAACTGAAACCGAAAAAGACGAAAACCCCCCAAAAAAATATATATATAATATATAAATAATATTGATACATTTTATTTTTCGGTTGTTATTTATTATTATTTAGATTATTATTTAGATAGATCATAATTGAACAGATGCTTTTGTACAAATGTTTTATATATATATATATATATCTATATATATATATATATACACACACACACATAAATATCAAGTCATATATATATATATATATATATATATATATATATATATATATATATATATATATATATACATATATATATAAATATAAATATCAAGTCATTTAAAACCTGAACACAACTCAACTCCGAAAAAATTAAATAAATTGCACTTGGAAAAAACCCACAGAATTGTCGTGAAATGTAATACAGTGTCAAGGATGTTAGAGACAAAGCACAGACATCAACGACGAGAAAAACAAAACATCGGCAGAACAAGTCAAGAACGTTAAACACGGATCCTCAACGTCACTCCAGCCGGCCGTCGGACCAACCTCAGCCCTACGGTTATTATTTCACCCTTTCGACAAACGAAGCCCAAACCAGCTTTGGTTTTTGGGGGCATTCGGCCCTCGGACCAGGCCCGGGCTCGGCCGCGGCGGCCTGAGACGCGCCTGAGACGCGCTGCGGTCCAATAAAAAGGCGGAATGAAAGCTGCGAGCCGCGGTAAACCCACTGGCCCTCGTGAGAACCGTTAACAAGGAGCCAGGGAGGAGATTTAGCTTTTCTTGCTCCAATATTCACGCAGAAAGCCCCGTTATATTGCAGCGCTGTGGAAAACAACAACAACAAAAAAAAAATGATGATTTATAGACTTTGAATAACAACGGACAACATCTGGAAATAATACCCTGAGCCCTAATAACCAAGGCTTGTGCTGAAAGGCTTGACGTGTTAAGTACGGGATTTTGGGGGCGGCCATTTCTTTTTCTTTGAGCTGGTGTGCTCTGACTGGAGGTCGTTGCCACGAGAACTTTATTCATGTTCTGGAACGAAAACAACCACTTGTGTCTTCTTGGGGGGGGGTAGAGAGAGGAAAACACATTTATATAAGATTTCCACCAAACCATTCCAATTTACCTGAGGGTGAGTTTATTCATAATGAAATATAAAGTAACCTTCAATATTACTCAATGAAACAACACTATAAGTACTTACTTAATTTTTAAACTAATAAACACACAAAAAGCTTGGGAACAAAATAAACCACAAATTCTAAAAGCAGAGCAGAGGTTGAGGGAACCTGCGCTGGATTAATTGAATTATCAGGCAGGTAGTAAAACCCCCATGGAGGGAATGGAAAGATATGGAAAAAAAACAGCAAAACATCCATCACTGGGAAAAAAAATAAAAAATTGAATAAAATAAAAGTGTGGGTTAAAGAACCAGATGAGATCCATATTTAGTTATCAAATCTGCCGCCTGGAAAGTTGGCGTCATGGAAAACGTATTTCTCATGTATTTAAGATTCATTTCTATGACGTACCATACCTCGTCATTTGAGACGAGGTATGGTGCGGGGTCTTTGTTATCCTATGATCCGCCGTGGCGACCCCTGACGGGAGCAGCCCAAAGAAGAAGAAGAATATTCTATCTATCTATCTATCTATCTATCTATCTATCTATCTATCTATCTATCTATCTATCTATTTATCTATCTATCTATCTGTCTGTCTATCTATCTGTCTGTCTGTCTGTCTGTCTGTCTGTCTATCTATCTAGAAAAAAAGAAATATACAATTGTCCCCGGGACAAGTGTTTATTTCTTATATCACTTGACAAGTGTATATTTGCATATATCATATGGAAATATACACTTGTCAAGAGCCAGGCAATATACCAAGTGTAAGTTCAACCAAGATATCTTCATGTGAGCGTACAACATGTGGAAAATATATCTGTTTTTAACTTGAATTTGATACTTCAACATTAAAAAAAGACTAAAACTGATTGCGCTGCCAATAGGAATAACAAACAACACTTTCAGTTTAATTGAGCTGCTTTGTAAATGCAAGCTTTATTTAAGAGATGCATTACATCTGCAATAATAAATGCCCTCACACAAACTGTGAGTAGGTAATGCATCTATCAACCTAATTGTGCAGTTTTTACAAATAATAAATAATGAAATGTAATCACAGACACAGCGCTGCAAATTTTCATTTTGCTAGCCTATTGCGAGGAATCAAATTTGACATTTGGTATATGAATATTTCATATCCACTTTGGAGGCAATTATTTGCTTTCTGAAAGCTGAGAGGCCAGTGATCAAATGGAGCAATTGTGTTAAAAATAAGCATCAAGGCAAAACGTATTATTAGCCCGAGACATATGAGCAAGTCCCTCAAGCTTGAAGAGGGATTTAAAGATTGGATCGGATCCCAGCACCTCGGATGGGGATAGCCGAGAAGAAAATAAGGTGTTTGGCTTCCAGACCCGCGTCCTCTTTGCTTTCATTCGATGGCAATAAATACATCTACAGGAAAAACACACGGGTATTAAAGGTTTCGTTCGGAGGGAACGGGAAGAGAGGATGCCCGGCGGATCGTGCGGCGGTCAGCGGAATAGATATCGCCGAGATGGGCGGCGGCGCCGTTCCTTTTTTTTATATTTTATTTTTTTTAGGAAAGTTAAAGGTTAAAAATATATAGGATATCTACGGGAAAATAAACGACAGCGGGAAAGAAGGATAAAATAGGACGGAATCCCCAGAAAAAAAACTGAGGGTTGACGGCTAAGATGTAATATATATATATATATATATATACATATATATATATATATATACATATATATATATATATATTTTTTTCTGTACGTTGTGATTCACTGAACGTGACACTGCCCCCTAGTGGACGTGTGACATCATACACAAAATCCGTACGCCCGTGCACGTTGGCTTACCTGCAGACGGAGAAGCAGGATCAAGCCACAAGCTGTTGAATGTTCTGAAACATTCTTTTCAAATTCTTAAAAGATGGGTTGGCTATTGTTCAACACAGGCCTCATTAAAGTGTCGGTGTCTATAATTAATTACCTCCATAGCAAGAACCTCGCTGAAGGCTTTGCTTGGGAGAAACTTATCACTGGCCTTAAATGCAGCCCAATGGGGCAAATGTTTAAACCTTATAATAATTAAATTAATTATTAGGCTACATTAAGAAAAAAATATATAATAATAATAATAATAATAATAATAATAATAATAATAATAATAATAATAATACAAATTTATAAAAAAAAAAAATAATAATAATAATAATATTTAAAAAAACTCAACATTTCATTTTGGAAAACTGGAAACTCAGATTAAAGTCATTTTAGTGTCTTCTTGTTTTTTTAAAGCATTTTTTGAATAACAGTAACATTTAATTTTATTTAGAACCTTTTGCAAGTGCCGCAGCACATCCGGGTCGTACAGTAGGAAAGCCACGCAACTTCCTGTTTCTAGTCCCCCGCGTCAGCGCGGCTGATTTGCGCGAAGGAGTCACTCAAACCCGGTAAAGTGCATGGTTGGCGACCATATTTCCTTTTTTCCAAAGTTTCTCAACTTTCAAAAAGGGAGATTTGCCCCATTGGACGACTTGGAGCACAGCGAGAAGATTCAGAAGAGTGGTGGGTTTCTCAATTGTACAGTGTTCAAAATGTACTCTACCCACTTCCAAATGTACTCTAGACTACAAAAGGCTGCTGGGATGAAGAATTGCAAAACAGATGAAAAACTCTTGAAGGAATACTTGGAAGCACTTCAAGAGCGGTTCTCAAAGGCTTTCTCCAAACAGCCTCCTTCACAGCAGCACCTTCATCACACTGAGCATCTGTCCCACCAGCGCTGATGGGCAAGCACACGCCAATCCATAATGGCAGAACAACCATAATCCTACGTTTCTGGGGTCCAAAAAAACCCAAAACATTCGCAAGGATCCAGAACAAGCCAGGATTGAGTCTCAGACCGTCCTGGGGTCAGGGCTGCACTGGCACCCACGTCGAATCCAAATATGCTGATAAGGAACCGTGGGCTTTGCTTTTTTTTTTTTTTTTTTCCCTCTCCCGGTTTGTCTTCCGCCAAAACAGCTGTTTTGGCGGAAGGGGCGACGCCCTGGCAAAAGAAAAAAGGCAAATGTCAGTTTCAATATCAGATTACCCAGAAGAATTTGGAAGGCCGATAAAGGTCCTGAAAGCACAGAGAAGGAGCGGTTCCCCTCCGTGTTCTTCGTGACTCTGCTCACAATTTCCGGGATATTTTATCTTTTATTTTTGGGTTTGTTTTCTTTAACTTGAACGGATGGCGGCCGGGGGGCCCGCTTGTCCTCCCTGGCCCGGCCCTTTGCCATCCAGGGGGAGAATACAGTAAGCTGAATAATTAACGGAAACAAGCTGGCGATCATCAAATATTCAAAAGGTAATGTTTATATGCCAGCGATTGAGATAGCGGGCGAGGCTCTTGCTCGTCCAAAGAAGAGCTCGTCAGCCCAACGCGTCCGCCCGGCTACCTGGGGCTGCACGAGGAGGCCGTCCCCGTTTTCCAGCTCCCTGCCGATCAATAATTGAGGAATGTGAATTAGAAATGAAGCCCGAACAACCACGGCGGTGGGAGATTGCTCCCTCGCACCTCCAGCATTTGAACTATAACTTAGCAACAGGTCTGGAGAGGCGGCATGGTTAAGCCGTTTTCCAAAATAAAATTTGAATTGGTTATTGAGTTTTGAAAAAGGACGACAAAAAAAACTACGTGTTCCACTGAAGGCTTGATGGTCATCCAGAGGAACTTCGGCCTTTTGACAAAAACCTTGAAATAGATAATTTGGCGATTGTGGCAGCTTCGCCTGCCACAATCGCCACCCAAGTGTTTTTTTTCAGGGCCCTCCGGCACAGAGACACAGAAGACGGGGGTTGTTACCACCAGTTTATTGGAGAGAGTGCGTTAACTGTCATTAGCCAGGAACAGACAGAACATGTCATGGCAGGGCTCCTCACCTGAGTGTGTGTGTGGGGATGGGGGTTTTAACCCGTTGCTCGTTAGACCAACCAACGAGCAACAGGTATGCAGCCACACCGATCCCAATCACCTAGATCCAGGTCAGGTACGGCTGCTCAGCCCAGATCGTCCCCACACCACAGCGATATTCTGGGGATGATTATTGGTTCTTTCGTAAGATATTTACATACAGGAAATTAGAGAATATGAGAAACAATCATTAGTCATGTGGATATTGTGACCGAGCAGCGAGAACTGTCTTAGAAGTTCAGAAAAGTGCATAACTTTACTGTAATTCAGCCTTTAAGACGACATTTAACTTTATTGGGATATTGCGATAACCAAAATCCCAGACAATATCTATATTATAACAATATATATCGGTATAGTATGTACACGGTATGTAGTTCCTGAGACATTTCCTCCTCCTTCTCTAAATTTGCTTCAGACGTTCTCCTCAGACGGACTCCTGATCCCTTTTTGATTGCAGCTCGCCGGTCCAGTCTCACCCCATAATCGCGGCTTCCCCCCGATTTTTCCCGCCGGTACCCGAAGCGTGGGCCCCGCGTGCGAGGGAAGCGCGTTCCGACCGCGGCGCTGACAAATTTCACAGGCGGACGTGCCGCTCTCTACGGACCGGCGGTAATTCACTCCACTTGACGGGATTTATCGACATACCGGCAGCTTTGCACACCCTCCACCCGTCCCCGTCACGTCTGTCATCAAGGCGTCGCTCGGCCTTTTTCGGCGTTCACGATAGCTGTGGGATTTGGGTGAGGAGGGGCTGCAAACCCCTGCTCAGAATGTCCTTCTCTCTTCCCACAGGGGACGTCTGGTGAATCAAGACACGTCAGTTATGGACGCAGACTTTTTTTGAAAATTGCTTGTGTGGCGGACCAAGGGGCGTGGTCAAGCACCACAGCCGGTGCTTGACCACGCCCCTTGGTCCGCCACAACTTGTTAATTGGAAAATGCCATTACAATGTAAAGAAGTTCCCTTCCACTTTACTGACTCATCCAAGGGTAACATGGGAGATGTGGATATGGAGACAATCAAAGGGACTTTAATGCAATATCAAAGGATATTTTCTTTCTAATTCTACATCCCACATACTTATCGTAAATAAAAATTCTGACTTGATCGATTTTTGCACAGAATATATATATATATATATATATATATATATATATAAATATATTATTTTTTTTTGTGCAGTCCACATTTGTATTATATTTATATTTTTATACCATTTTATTTTATACACTGTTATATTGGAAATTTTATGGCTGCTAAAAATGTGCTGCTGCTAAAAATTTGCACAATCTCTGCAGGCACTGCCACTTGTATTTTACTGCATACTTGCACATGCGTGCGACAAATAAAAATCTTGAATCTTGAATCTTTATTGCCCTATTAAGACTGCCAAAGCATGACATTTGTACGAGATGTGTTGTGCAGCACTGGACCTGCCTTTGAGGTGATAACCATCAGTCTGTCAGAGGAAGATTAAAATTGACACCATGCGAGCTTGTCTACATCAAAGACATCCTATATCTATAAGCGCAGCTTTTACCGAGAAAAACCTTTATAATCAATATTGGATCACATGAATAATTTCAGGGCAACTCGTGTGGTGCAGGCGCAAGGGTAATAGACAGACCACATATATTAAAGATCACACCATTTACACGTTTACACTTCAGTGCAAGTGAAGCTTTAGAAATACACTTACACTACACTTCTATCGCACCTCGATGTGGTGTGGTAGGTTAGTGGAAACATGGCATTTTATTCTGAATAAAGTATTGTAGAGTATTACACTCTTTGTGCAACGGCATCAAAGACTGACAACGGGTTATACGTGGTGTTTTCTTTGGCAATGGAAGTCACACATCTGCGCTGCGTTGTAGTCAACCACGCGTGCATGTGTGTACAGCAGGGCTGGGCGATATTGACAAAATCAACTGCTGATATTGATAATTTGACGTTATTGGCCCCAACATTGAATGCAGTTTGGTCACTGAGGAGGTCATAATTGTAAGCAAGGATTGAGTCCAAACTTCCACATCTGTCTGTAATTACGAGATACGACGGTGAAACTGTGATCAGAGCCGTCATTATTTTCCACTCTCTAATGGTACCGGCACCTTGTTAATGGAACAACGGTGAAGTTGACTCCTGGGGGTCCCGAGACCCCACATTGAGAGCCGCTGGCCCGACGCGCAAGACGTCCCCCGTCCTGCCCTCCATGAGCGCTGTCCGTGGGATCGGCCGACGGATGTTTTCAAGTTCCAGACGCGGACGAGCGACGGGGGAAATGAACGGCGGCAGCCGGCGGTGATTTACGGAGGGAAGGCGTGGCGCACGTCAGCGCTTTACTGCTGCTCCCGCTCCAGGCGCTGCTTTATATCTCCCCGGCACCGATGACAAAACAAGTTTACTGTACAGTGAGCGACCTATAAAGGAAATGGGCGGATAGGCACCCGGGCTCACCCCGAAACAGGCCCAGATGGGGAGTCCTGCCGGGGAGATGGAAAGGCCCAGTCTCTGGGTTTACGCCCTGAACCCAGATTTTTGGAGATTACAAATTTCACAATAACCGCAATTGACCAGGTGCGCTTTTGGATACGTTTACGTCTCCATATAATACAATTATGATTGCATTTTTGCATGCAGGCTGAAATAGTCCGGTGGCACTATTCACGACCTACACCTAACTGTAGTGGTCTTAAGTGTTCAAAACAGCTTCACACACCCTCAGGGCGTGGTTATGAAGTCCTTGATACACTCAACGGTACTTTATATTTTCCCGGTTGAAAATGAACCAGTAATGACGTTGGGAGGTTCTTCCGTCCAGCGCCGTCATGGTCTGCGGCCGTGCAGGTGCCTCCTGCCTTCTCCGGCGCCGTTAACCGGCGTCGTGAGAGAACCGCAAACTGCCTTTCGGGAAACATCCGCTGGGTGACGTTGTTTCAGAACCGCCGACTGCATTATGGGAAATATCAACTCTGAAAAAAATCGGTTGCGTTTTTTTGGGCTTTTTTTTTTTTTTATATGGTCTTCTTACAAAAATTTGACAAGCGACTTTGTTTTTTTTAGTTTACATTTATAGTCGCAAGTTTCCCCGATGCAGAGGTTCCCAACCACCGGGCCGTGCCAGGCCGCGAGGAAGCGGGTGGGGTCCTTTTTCAGAAGCCAGCAGCTGCTACATTACTTTATATTGGAACTTAAATTCCTATCTGCACCTGACGTTTACAAAGAATTTTGATTCCTGTTTATTATGAACGTTTTGTTTTTACCGAGTTACTCGTTCGCGCGACGTGTGTGAATTGTGATTCAGTTTATCAAGTTTGTTTGCACTCTTTTGTGACTTAGTTGCGATTTAATGTTTACATTCTGTTGTATTGTTTTTACTGGGATTTGAATTCCTGTGCAATTTGTTGCTGCATTAAGAGGTTTACACTCAAATTGTAATTCCTGTTCATTTTGAAGATTTTTTTTTGCGCAGTTGCTGGATCACATTTATTTCATATTTTAATCATAAATAATTCAGTCAATGTATATATATATATATATATATATATATATATATATATTTTTTTTTTTTTTTTTTTAATATATATATATGTATATATATATATATACATATATATATATATATATATTTTTTTTTTTTTTTCATACAAAGTTAGTGATTATAGTGAAAGTTAGTGATTCCCAGTTTCCTCCTCACACTGAGGAATCCAGCTTGTTCATTTAACACTGGTATCGGATCGGTACTCGGTATTGGCCGTCACCCAAAGTCGCGGCACCGGTATCGGGACCGAAAAGGTTGGATCGTTGCATCCCTGGCAACAGGTGTGTCAGGAAACATCCCCTGGGGTCCAGCGACCGTCAACTGTGTTGCAAAAGTGTCAACTTTGTTTCAGAACCCTCAACCGCCTGGCGGGTCCGTCCACTGTGCTGCAGAACCACCAACGTCGTCGGAGAACAGTCTCCTGCCCTCCAGGAAACTTCCGCCGGGTCACAGGAACCGTCAACTTTGCTTCAGAACCGGCGACCGCGCAGCAGAACCTTCAACTCCATTTCGGGAAAAATATGGACTTTGTTTCAGAACCGTCGACCGCACGACAGAACCGCCAATCCCCTTCCCGGAAACACGCAGTGGGCCAGAGGAACAGCCAGCTGTGTTCCAGGAACCCTGAGCTGAGCCACAAAACCGTCAACTTCATTACGGAACCGTCGACTGCGTTTCTGATCCGTCGACTGCGCCCCCCGCCTTCCAGGAAACATCCGCTGGGTTACAGGGGCCGCCGGCTGTGTTGCAGAACCCTCAACTCCGTTACCGAAACGTTGCCGATGTTTACCGAACCGTCAGCTGTGCTACAGAACCGTCGACCTCCTTAATGAACCACCGGGTTCATGACAGGACCTTCAAATCATTAGAACGACTGCCAACCGCACTACAGGACCGTCGACTGAGCCGCAGAGCTGTCGACTGAGCGGCAGAACCGTCGACTGCATCATAAGTCCGTCAACTGCCCTCCAGGAGACATCCGCCGGGTTACAGGAGCCGTCAACTTTGCCTCAGAACCGTCGACCGCGCCGCCGAGCCTTCAGCCGCACTATGGGAAACCTCGACTTTGTGTCAGAAGCGTCGACCGTGCAACAGAACCTTCAACCGCCTTCAGGAAACACGCGCCAGGGTTCGCGTAGCGGTCCACTGGGTTACAAAACCTTCACACTCACTACTGTACGGTCAACTGTGTTGCGGAACCGTCAGCTCTGTTGCCGGAACGTTGCCGGTGTTTACCGAACCGTCCGCTGTGTTACAGAACCATCGACCTCCTTCATGAACCACGGGGTTTATGACAGGACCGTCACTGCATTACAGCACCATGGATGGAGTGGCAGAACCCTCAACTACAGGAATCCTCAGATTCGCTCCTGAACCCGTGACCTGTGCCACTCGTTCAGGTTGGAGTTTATTGACAAAGCGCCTTAAAAAAATAATAATACATAAAAAAAAAAAAAAAGTGAGAAACCAGGTTTGTACCGCGGTCTTCCATGTATCCACACGCACCTCACACGTCCCCACACGGATATGAACACAGATACACGGGAGCACCATTTAAATTCAACGCAAAACACTGAGGAATCAGTCCGTCACGGCTGCCGGCAACGGGGTGAAAAGTAGGTTTCAAGCCGAATAACCGCAATAAAACAAATGTCCAATATAATAAAACCAACGCGTTAGACTTAATCCCATGTTATCTGCCGTGTACATACTGCTGTATACATCCATTCATCATGTTCAGAGATCATATTAATATTATTGTTATTTATATTATACCCTGTCAATGCTATATTTAGTGATCACTTGTGATAGCCTTTTTCTATTGTATATATCTTTATCTGGTGCATATCTGGTTTTATGTATTCCGTATATATATATATATATAGTTATTATTATTATTATTATTATTATTATTATTATTATTATTATTATTATTATTTCTATTTTTTCACTGTTGACTGTTATTCTTTAGTCTTTACAGACGAATGAGTAATGACGATGAACAATTCACTGATAATGACAATAAAAGTGACAATAATTCTAAATCTGATTGCCGACTCCGGTAACCGTCCGCCCGCCTTGCCCCCCGCCGCCCCCTCTCCCTGCGCCAGCCTGGGTCCCGGGTCCGACCGGGGAGGACTCACCGGAGCAGTTCCAGCCGGTGGGCGTCTGGCAGTCGCTGAGGGAGGATGGGAAGGCGCGCAGCTGCTCCACGGGCAGAGTGGCGAGGACCGAGACGAGAGTCACCCAGACCCCGAGCCCGCCGCCCGCCGCCCGGCTCCATCGGCGCGGGCTCCGGCGCACCCCGCCCCGCGGTGCCTCCGGCGGAAGACCCATGGTCCGTCACTGGACGATCTCCGGCTGCGGGTTCGGCGGGGTGCCTAGACGCCGAGACGGGAGCATTTTCCGGGCAACAACGCCGCCACCGCACGCCCCATGGACACGGACGGGTTCCGCCCGAGATGCGGTGCTCGCAAGCGCCGGAAAAATAGGGGGGGGGTGTAGGCTACGAGGAGGAGGAGGACGAGGGTGTATGGGATGGGAGGGAGCTGGGGGTCTAAAAGTTGAAGCCGGGCGGAAAGCGAGGGAGGACGGAGGGGCTACGGACCGCTGGGAGGATGCTCGAGGATGGGGGAATTAAAAAAAAAAAAAAAAAACAATGAAACGGAAGATGTGGAAGGAAGAAATAAGAAAAAAAGAAAATCGAAAAGAGTGTTAATATTATTAATAATAAGAAAAGGCGATAATCATAATATCCCACAAAAGTATTCGGAGGAGGCGATGGTTTCTGTAGAATAAGATCCAGAGGAGCGGGCGGTCCAGCCGGCTGCTGCTGCGGCCGGTGCGCGGTGCGTTCCGGAGCGCAGTGAGCCGGAGAAGTGGCGCTCCTCCGCTTCTCTCTCTCTCTCTCTCTCTCTCTCTCTCTCTCTCTCTCTCTCTCCCTCTCTCTCCCCCGTCTCTCTCTCTCTCTCTCTCCCCTCTCTCTCCCCCGTCTCTCTCTCTCTCTCTCTCCCCTCTCTCTCTCTCTCTCCCCCGTCTCTCTCTCTCTCTTTCTCTCTCTCTCTCCCCCGTCTCTCTCTCTCTCTCTCTCTCTCTCTCACCCGTCTCTCTCTCTCTCGCTCTCTCTCCCCTGTCTCCCTCTCTCTCTCCCCTCGCTCGCTCTCTCTTTCTCTCTCTCGCTCGCTCTCTCCCTGCCTCTCTCCCCCCCTCTCTCTTTTCTCTCCCCTCTCTCCCCCTCCCTCCCTCTCTCTCCCCTCCCTCTCTCTCTCCGCTCTCTCTCTCTATCCCCGTCTCTCTCTCTCTCTCTCTCTCTCTATCCCTGTCTCTCTCTCTCTATCCCCGTCTCTCTCTCTCTCTCTCTCTCTCTATCCCTGTCTCTCTCTCTCTCTCTCCATCTCTCTCTCTCTCTCTCTCTCTTTCTTAAAATATGTGATGCATTCTTTTAGGTTTTTCAGAAAAATCGTCTTGAATCTTTGTCATTTGTCTCTTTGCCTCCGTCGATGGGTTTTATGTGAATATGTTCGTATGTTCGATGTCGTCACGTTTTGTTATGTATCAATTCATTTTTGTGAATGGATTTGCCAATTCTCCCCACGTTTCAGATTGTTCATTGATGTTGCCATTTGTGTTTGTGTCAATGTCACTCTGTGCGGCATGAGTTAAATAAAAATAAATGTTTAAAAATCTCTCTCCCTCTCTCTCTCTCTCTCTCTCTCTCTCTCTCGCTGTCGCTTGGTTATGATCACGTGTGGTGTGATGCAAAATAAGGGAGGGAGGGAGGGAGAGAAGGGAGGGAGAGAAGGGAGGGAGGGAGGGAGAGAAGGGAGGGAGGGAGGGAGAGAAGGGAGGGAGGGAGGGAGGGAGGGTCCCGCACTTTGGAAATTCATCGTGGTGTTGGCGCAGTTCGGAGACGCTCGGAGCGCAGACGCGTCCGTGACGCGCTGGTGCTGGTGGCGCACTGGGAGTCTGCAGCGGAGAGGACGGGATGCCATTGTAATTGGCCAGAAGCATTAAAAAGTGCTGCAGAAATCGATACGTCCAGCCTGCTCCGGGATAATTACCCTGCTTTTAGAACTCCGCTGCCGGGTGTCTTCCTTTTGAGAGACCTGAGAAATTTTTTTTTTTCTTCTTTTTGATAATTACATAGCGGGTGCTGCTGAGAGGAGGTGGAATAAGTACTCCGACCGTTTTACTCGGGGAAAAGTACAGATATCCTGACAGAAAAGTACTCTTGTAAAAGTGAAACAACACATTTTCTAATTGAATAAAAATATGTAAGCAATTCCTCTTAAATACCTTTTTTTTCTACAGATCGGTGCTCATACAGATCCTAATTATAGTCCAGTCCTTGCCTTGTTAAAAAACGAATGAATGTAACATGGTTGTGAAATGTACCGATAAGATAAGATAAGATAAGATAAGATACGTTTAAAATAAGATAAGATAAGATAAGAATAAAATAACATAAGATAAGATAAGATAAGAAAATATAAGATAAGAATAAAATAAGATAAGATAATAATAAAATAAGATAAGATACGATAAGATAAGATAAGATTAGATAAGTTAAGATAAGATAAGATAAGATAAGAATAAAATAAGATAAGATACGATAAGATAAGATAAGATAAGATAAGATAAGACAAGTTAAAATAAGATAAGTTCAGATAAGATCAATTAAAGTAAGATAAGTTAAAATAAGATAAGATAAGATAAGATCAGATAAGATAAGATAAGATAAGATAAGATAAGATAAGATAAGATAAGATAAGATAAGACAAGTTAAAATAAGATAAGATAAGATAAGATCAGATAAGATAAGATAAGATAAGATAAGACAAGTTAAGATAAGATAAGATAAGATAAGACAAGATAAGACAAGATAAGATAAGATAAGTTAAAATAAGATAAGTTCAGATAAGATAAATTTAAGTAAGATAAGATAAAATAAAATAAGATAAGATAAGATAAGATAAGATAAGTTAAGATAAGTTAAGATAAGATAAGATAAAATAAGATAAGATAATATAAAATAAGTTAAGATAAGATAAGATCAGATAAGTTAAGAGAGGCACAAATAAGATAAGATAAGATAAGATAAGTTCAGATAAAATAGATTAAAATAAGATAAGATAAAATAATATAAGATCAGATCAGTTAAGATATGATACGATAAGATAAGATAAGATAAGTTCAGATAGATAAATTTAAAAAAGATAAGATAAAATAAGATAATATAAGATAAAATTCTTATTTTATCTTATATTATCTTATTTTATCTTATTATATAAGATAAAATAAGATAAGATAAAATAATATAAGATCAGATAAGTTAAGATAAGATAAGTTAAAATAAGATAAGAAGAGATAAGATAAAATAATATAAGATCAGATAAGTTAAGATAAGATAAGTTAAAATAAGACAAGAAGAGATAAGATCAGATAAGATAAGATCAGATAAGAAAAGATCAGATAAGATAAGATAAAAAAAGATAAGATAAGAGAGGCAAAGATAAGATAAGATAAGATAAGATAAGATAAGATAAGATAAGAGCAGATAAGTTAAGATAAGAAAAGATAAGATAAGATAAGATAAGATCAGATCCGATAAGATAAGATCAGATAAGTTAGGAGAGGCAAAGATAAGATAAGATAAGATAAGATAAGATCAGATCAGATAAGATAAGATAAGATAAGATAAGAAAAGATAAGATAAGAGAGGCAAAGATAAGATAAGAGGAAATAATATACACATTAACAGAAATGAAGTGGGACTAGTCCTTGTGCAGCTAGATACAAGCTTTGAAATGCCGTGGAGCACAAGACCAAAGTCTCCGAAATCAAACATTGGAAGTAAAGCGCAGTGACTGAGTATTTGTACTCCGTTACTGCCCACCGCTGTTCAATATTTCCAGCGCTCAGGGACATAAAAGAGGTCAAATTGAACATGTTATCGTACACTCGGCATCTTTGAACTGAGGAAATGAGAAGCTATGCGCACGGGGAAGCCCGTGCTCCACGCCAAACAAACGGAGCACTGTTCACGGCCCGCACAGCTAAATGTGGTGTCAAAACGAAGCCAAATGTCTTTGACCTCGTGATGGAGCAAGTGGAGCTGCAGTCCCCCCGCAAACAAGCGGACCTTTTATCGCCGCGTTAATAGATGAGAGGAGATCATTATATGGGAATAATAATCATCTGTATGGGCTGATGAACATCATGACACGGTACCTTTTATCTCTCGCCAAAAAGAGGAAAACTCCACCACACAAGGGGACACACGATTCAGACTGGATTTGAACTGAATATCTGTACTTGTATGTCGTGTGCATAATGAATGGACACCCGCGGAAGCACATTCAAAACACATGCACGCCCACTCAGGTGTTTATCTGTGCTTGTATTTCTGATGCCTGCTGTCAGGTGTTTTTTTTTGTTTTTGTTTTTGATTATAGGGCTGATTTCACCTGGGATAAGGCACAACAGTTTTTAATGCAAGGTTGTAGTCACAAATCGATATTTGATTCCATACCGGTTGGATGGGATTCTGGGGCACTTTAAGGACACCACCAGGATGGAGGTGATAATGATTCATCGAACACATCTTGACATGTTGTGTGTTCAGAAAGCAAATTATCTGATTTTGTGTCAGCGTGTACGTTTGTGTAAAAATACATTCATATTCAATCTGTGAAATTACATGCAGTCATGTTGGCGACAATCATGGCATACTATATTAAATAACCTTGAAAACAATGACGTTTATCTGGATACTAATAAATCATGTTTCTCAGTGTCTCCATATATAATTTATTTATTTCCTCAGATATAAACGGAATCACATGATTGCATTTGTGTGGAAAAAGCCTTGTTTCAGACGAGCGCTGAGATGAGAGGAATGCACTTTCCTTTTTTCCTTCAAGCTCATTCAGAGACGGGCAGGGGGTGAAAACCAGGCTGCCTCTGCCGTGGTGTTGATTTGGACGACGGGGCGGGGTTCTCTCTTCCCGCATCCGGCGGCCTCCCTGACCCGTCACGCCCTGCAGCTTGGGAGCGGAGAGGAACCCCGAACCGCAGTCCAGTCCAGCTTGCATAACGCACAGTGTTTGAAACTGGGACGGCGTGTGGTTTGTTGTGTAATAGAGAACTTGATTCAACCCACTACTGCGGTCGGAACATTCTTGTGTTCGTCCAAAATCAGGTACACGACATCAACAATCAACGTCTCGAGACTTTCAAGCCGCTGTTTTCTCTGAACATTCGTGGTGTCCACATTTCCGGTGAAGTTAATGGGGTGGAATGATATTATTCACCCACACACGGTGTAGTAGAAATACAGGGATTTTCCTTCATAATTCAGAGAAGACATATTGCCGTACTCAATTAACCAGCAATAAAGCACACGTTTATTAAGAACCCACATACAGTGTGAAGGACACTGCGCAGTGATGAAAGAACAGCGAAGGACAATCGATCACAGTAAATATGAGACAGACACGCGAGCGGGTTCTTGAAAGAAATGCATTATTGAATGTGGACCCCTAGGGGAATAAAGTACTGAGATAGTTAAAATGAAGTAAATCAAAGTAAAGTCAATAAAAGTTATATAAAAGTGCTACCAGAGTACTTTTAAAGACAAGAACTCGGTTTAAAATGGAAAATCTACAAAGCTAAAGACGGCGGGACAGACAGCAAAAGACAAAGCCTCCGCAAAAGTGGGCAATCAGCACACCTTTGTGTTCATATTGTTCAGAAAATCCATCAATCATGTTTTCAGGTTCACGCTCGTCTTGAATGACATAATGTCTTTCTTTTGTGCAGCACAAGATGGCACATGCGTGGAAGCGTGAAGTCCGGAAAATGTTCTTTTTTCTGCCACCACAGTGGCAGAGTTTAGAGTTTCGGACACCAGTTTGCAGTCTCCCTTGTTTCCAATTCACTGGTCCATCCAAATAGGAGAGAACATAAGTGTTTCATTGTCATCCACACATGTATTCTTAGAGCTCTAATAAATAATATTTGAGTTATGTATCGTAGCAATTACCCCATTGTGAGGCTCAGAATAGCGAGCCCGCTGGCCATTCCTTACAGCTTAATTTTGCAGCTCTTTAGATTGTTCTTTGATTGTAGTACATGATTCACAGACAAAATTATTCAAGGAAACATCTGATTTTGGATCCATTAGTCCAGCTGATAACCAATATCATTTTGTGATGAAGGGAAGCCTGGCATTGCCTATCATCCCTCGTATACACACCATACCATAATTTCTGTAAAAACTGTATATGTTGTCGGCTTCCTTGAGACACGCTGTTTGCTGATATGTACCGCCGGCCTTTATCTTAAACCCTCCAAAGCTCCAATGCTTACCCTTGTGCCTTTGTTGGCGTTGTAGTCAGAAGGGTTGCATTAAGAGTGAGTGTCCAGAAAGGAAATACTGTATAGGCAATCTTACATAGTTCTGTGCCAAGATGAGCGGTAAAGGGTCCCCAGTCTGAAGGAAAGCAACAATTCGCACCATTTAAAGACAATGGCAGGTGTGGTCCAGCCCTTCTTGATATTGGTAGTTTCCAAACTAGGATTAATGCATCACTTGTTGCTATAGGATCACAATACAGTCGGGCCAAGTCTCAGTTCAACGTATGGGCATGGCAATCAACATGCATAACCTTTTGAGGTTGAAATTGAGGCGGAAAGGCAAACTTGTCATGTTTCAGACAGATCGGTCGAACCAGTTAGTCCACCCGGGGAAGGAATTTCTCACCATCTCTGATTCCGTCAAGTCTCACAAAAACTGGCAGTATGATTTACTCACTGAAAGGCTGGCGTCTCAGAGTCCAGTAAAAGGTTTTGGGTTCAGAGAGAGCCAGAGACCCATATCCAGGTCTTAAATTATGAAAATCTTTTGATGGAGAGGCCTTGCCAAGACCAACGGTTTAAGTTGATTGAGTGGTAAAAAAAAACAGGAGCAAGATGGAACAAGATGTGCACAGTAAGACTAACAGTAAGACTGCTTCTCGTGACAGAAGGTGTCGCTCTACAGAACCAGGGTGCATCATTCAGCAGCTACGGCGGCAAGGTAGTTCCCTATAGAACTTGTTCAGGCAAGTTTCGCTCGGTGGGAAAGGTTCCTTTTGGGGTGAACTGATATCTGAAGGGGGTGTTGTTGCCTCACTAGGCTGAGGATACTAGTTCTATGCAGCTGATAGTGTCACATAGGCTCGGGGTAAACGTCTTGCACGAAGCCTATAGCATATCCTGGGTCCGTCATTTTTGGGGCCAAGAAAATCCTGCAAAATGATTGCCAGCTATCGGGGCCCGGTTCAAAAACCGAGGTGGAGAATTACCGTCAAGCTCGTGCAGAGTGTCAGGTTTCAGGGGTTAAGAGTGTTCCTACGTTTCAACTCCAACCACTGGCAGTTATGTACAGTATGTTTCTGTTAGCTGCACAACCAGTTTGTCCGTTTGAGAACAGACAGTAAAGGAAGTTAGTATAGTATAGTGATGTGTGAATAAGATGCAGCTTTTCCCTTGAGAAACAATACTGGCATGCAGATGACGTATGCTCTGCTGCAGCCTTTTTTAGAACGGGTATTCTGACAGCAAGTTTTGAGGTGTCAAGGCAACAATTTCTTGCGAGTCATTGTCGATTGGCAAAGGTCCATACGCTCTCCTGTGAAAGCTGGGTGACACCACCTCAGAGTTACATGCGCCAGACAGGAGAAACTCCAAACAAACATTTCACATCAACCTCAAACAGCCCTGGGAACCAGTCGAAGGGCAACAATCAACAGTCAACAATGATTGTTTGGGCAGTTGAGGAACAGGATATCGCTGTTGAGTTGACTCCTCAAGCTCCGTCCCCTCCCGCTAATCCTTTCAAAACCGAGCAGAAGAAGCTTGCGTCCTCCATTCCCCCAGTCCTAGGAGAAACCAGGAAGGGCTTTTTAGCTTTCGACCAGAAAAAGTTTGAAAAACTTCACTCGCATCAGATAAATAATGAATGGTTTATGTGTTGACAGATGGTATTAAAGTCCCTGTAAAGTGAAAATAAATATGTGTTCTGAGTTTGTCACACCACAGAAAGAAGGTGTTATTCACCAGGCGGCCAAATTTGAATGATTAAAATAAATCGGCAAGTATATAAAATTAGGTTTCAAAATTGCGAGAAAAAAAAAAAAAAAAAAAGGCATTACTCTCTGCTACGAGACGCGGGGGCCGTGTCCACTGAGGACGCCGACGCCACGCCTAATCGCAGAACACAAAAATGTTGAGAAACAGTTGAACGGTTTGACTCCACCACTCAGGACCAGGTCGTTCAGTCTTTTCACGTGTTTTCGGCAATTCCTTTCTCACACGTATGATGTGCCACTGAAGTCACTTCACAGGGACTTTAAAGTCGACCGACCAGGATTTTACTTAACCATCTTCCGACGAGTGGAAAAAAGCCATCTTTTTTGATAGTCAAACATTACGGCGACATATTTCTGTATCTTTTTGTTTTTTTGTTTTTTTTCAAGTCTGCAAGGGAAATGCGCTGTCTTTATTGACCCTATGCCAAGATCCAATGATCCCACTGAGATAGGGCAAGGCTTGTTAATCAGTACCCTTGATCTGTGGAATGGCTACTGGCAAGGGTCACTCCCCTCAAGGCCCCTGGCCCCTTTGAGATTCAGGATGTGCCAGCAACTTTTCAAAGGTTAATGGCCAAAGTTGAGTCGTTTTTTTGCCCGGTGTGCTGGTGCGGTAAGTTAATCAAACTCCATTCAGCATGATTCGCTCCTCTCTCTGATTTGACGAGATCAGCAGCCAAGTTGAGAGAGGACAAGAGAGGGCTTTCCAGAAGCTTAAGGAGGCTCTCTCCCACAATGCAGTGCTCCAGGACTGGGATTTCGGCGTACACTTAATTTTCTAAAACGATTATTTTGGAAGGGGCATTGGAGCTGCTCTGCTGCAATGGGAGGGAGTTGACTAAAGTGCGTAGTCTATAGCAGCAGAAAATCTCTTTACGTTCACTTATTACCTTTTCCTTACTTCGTCTTACTTTGTTGAGCTGACCATTACTTATTTTTATTTCATTTTTATAGTCATGTATATTTTGTGAATAAATTGTTTTATCTTCACACTCTGTAGCTCATGTTCCCGACTTGAGCTGACACAAGGACTAGAGTTCTCCTACGGCGGGGTCAATAAAGTATTATCTCTTCTTATCTTATCTTAAGTCATGTTACTCTGCAGTAGAATTTGAATGCTATGCTGTCAATGAGCGAGTGACCGTTTCCAAAGGTTTGTGACAGACGCACATTCCTGCCTGAGTTCCTGCCGCTGCAACAGTTTTCACACCAACTACCTCCTGCGGTAGCATGGTGGATCTACCTGTGTCGCTAATTGCGAGCCTTTCGTCCTGAGGGGAACCAATCAGGCTAAAAGCACCCCACACACACACTCATCCTCATAGATACACATTAGTAAACCCCAAAGCATACCGTTGATTTGGCCACCTTTTGTACATTTGTAGTGATGGCCCTTTGTTTTGTTTGTTAGCCCAAATTATGTTAATGTGTTACAGCCATTTGTTACATTGAGCAAAAGTGATGACATTCAGAGTCAGTGTAAATACATTCAAATACGTTAACTGAAATCAAAGTATCTTCTTTGTAAGTTGGTGTAATGGTATTTCCTGAGAGGATACTTCTGAATTAATTGGGGCTGGGGAAGTGGTATTTCCATGAGTCAAGTTCACCATATTGCCAACTAAGACTAGAACAAATACATTGGTGGGAAGTTAAAAATAAAAAGGGGAGATCTCTGAAACATATGTATTTGCACTTGCCTTTTTTCCTCAATTCAACAGTCACCATTCAGCAGGTGGGTGTGGTCCCATCAGTAGGGGGTTCACCACCAAATTACTTGCATGGGGGGGGGGGCATCCTGCCTCCTTCGACTTAATCTTTTGTGGAAGTGAAATATTTAACTGACAAAGGAGATGAATGTCAGGGAAGTGCTGCAGGGTGCACTTGATTTATTAACTTGAGGGAGATGTTGTTGTCATACTCCCTCACCATCGGTAGAGAACACGCTTTGCACAATACAGCCTTGAACAGCAACCACCAGATTTACAGTGCATGGTGATCCATTTTAACCGTCTTTTTGTTCGGGAAGTTGTCTCTGCTTACCTTTCTCATGAATAGTTTAGACATGAATTCAGAGCAATAATAGAGCTCACCAACCCTCCCTGCTGGCCTGAGTTAGAGTAAACTCACCTTTTAACTTATTTCTACATCCCTGCCTACCGCGCCAAAGATTCGGCTGATCCTTCTTACAGCTGCCTCCTAATGCCTTGGGCCAAATCTGGACCCCTGTGGATATTGGTCAGTTCTAGGGCAGACAATTGTTTTTATACCGCTACAGCACATAGTTCCCAGCAACAAGCTCTGCATGGATCTGTTTCATTACCTCATCCAAGCAAGGACCCTTGACCGTTCCCACAAACAATTATAACTACTAACTAAGACCTCGACCTAGCTTCCTGTCCAAACTTACAATGCAACCGCACAAGCTCACAATGTGTATTTATTTATTTGTTTTTTTCGTTTGTTTATCTCTCCACGCGCTTGAAATCATGAATTTCCATCTTTGTGGTTAGTCTGGCTCAACCCTACCCTGAAGTCTGCCCACCAAAGCCAGTATCAGTGACACACATGCAAACATTTTAAAGGAGGAGGTCAACCTACACACAACAGGCCCAGGGCGAAGGGCTAATTACATTTCTGACTTTGCTGAAATGGACACCGTCTCCTGAGAGAGCATTCTCTAACTCATAACTCTCACTCTTGTATCAGATATCTGATGATTGATTTTTTTTGCCTCATAATTACTCTAATGTATTTATAAATCATCTGTTTCTTTCCTAAATCTTGACGTTGGCGTGAAATGTCACAAGAGTCATTTATCAGTGTGGATTACCTGATAAACTGGAAATTGTCTGGATTTATCCTTTCACATATGAAGCAAAAACCGGAGATTGTCCGTGGCAGATGCATTTACACTACCTGGAAATACTCTGTTTGGTTTAGACGAGGGGCGGAGCCTGGGTTGAGCGTACGGTAGACAGGACATGACGCAATGACGCAATTATGCTGCAAAGTTTACAGCGCACCCAGGACGGCGTACGAGGCTACAGTGTAGTTGGGTTTTTTTTTGAGTTGACACTCCATGTATTTCAACATAACCGCAATATAAAGGAAAGGAAAATAAACTAAAGCAGAAAGGAGTACGAAGCAGCTAGGCTCCGTGAACAAAGATCAACACAAAGGTAAATTACTGGCGCATGTTAGAGACGTCATCAACACCCGACACGCTGAGAATGATCCAGACAATTAACTGCTCTGTTCACTCATACTGCTCAGTCGGAGAATACCCGGACTTTGTACTAGGGTGCTGGCTGGTTAAAGTCGGGGTAATGTCCCCGTCAAATGGTTCAGACGTTTGCGTTCACACATACAGCTCCTCTGGGTAATGACCGGATAATTTCAGGGCTGCAGTGCATGTGTGAAAGCAGCTTAGGGCCTGTATTGGCATACTGAGATACATTATCCCTACAAGATATTGCACCTCAAGAAGCATCGGTAGATCATATGTGAAACAAGCAGCAACGTGCCAAGCCATTCGTTTGATATTTTTTCAACATATCTAAGAGTAATCTATGGCAATAAATCTGAAACTTTATAATTATGAGCCCAATTTCATGGCTGAATTTTTAATGGACCCCTTTCACATTGAACACACTCAATTTTGGCCAGATTAGTGAAAATAGCAGTTTGGCCTGGCCATTAGTGTAATTTTCAATTAATACTAACAAAAATTCAAACTAAGCGCACTAATTGTTTGGCTTTAATTTTTGGGCTGAACCTTAATCTCACTGCATAGAGTATATTTACACACAAGTTAAGAGCCACGATGATGAAATACTAAAAACAACTCAAAGCTCTTTCAAAAACCTGTAGTTTAATGTGGACTGCCTGGACATGTGCAGCTGACCCAGTTTGAGTGCTCTATCATAAGTTTACTTTGTAGACGATGGCTATTTGAAACTCAGGTTAAATACTACTCCAGTGGTACCGCGACTTACAACTGCATCTACATAGGACTAATCCAAGATACGAGTAGTGATAGTCGCAATAATTGTATCGACTTGCAACCGACTGCTCCAAGATACGAGCGTGGAAATTTGCAGTTGGCGCGTCGGCGGCCAGTCAGCAGCCAGTCAGCAGCCAGTCAGCAGCCAGTCAGCAGTCAGTCAGCAGCCAGTCAGCAGTCAGTCAGCAGCCAGTCAGCAGCCAGTCAGCAGTCAGTCAGTGGGCGACCTACATCGTGTGTGCACGTAGTTCGTGGCTTATCAATATTTTTTTCATATTTAGTGTTTTTGTGCTGTGTATTTTTTTTATTATCCTCCATGATGAATCCTAAGAAGAAGGATGATAGAAAAAGAAAAGGATAATGACTCCCATTGAAACTAAGAAGAAAATCATAGAAAAATATGAGCGTGGTGTATATGGGCAAAAATTGCTTCAACATACGACTGTTATAACATACGACTGTTCTTATAGAACCAATTACAGTCATAAGTTGAGGTACCACTGTATCTGAAAAGGAAATTATTCATATCAGCACCCTCCTTCCAGTGTGACAGCCAAATGGTTTATTATACTTGCAGAAAATTCATTAATGACGGTTTTGTGTGAGTCACATCGTTCAGGAATTAGAACTTTGAATCGTCCCTTTAGATTGATTTCTTCTTTCAAACAGGCAGGGAAGGAGGTTCTGTTATGTATTCCAATCAACTGCAGGGGCTTAGCATATTTTACTGCTCAGATAGTCTTTGAGAAGTAGGAGAAAAATATGAAAACTTTTATTAAACATTGTTACACAGGCCACAAAAAAAACACTTTCTCACCAAGTATTTGGCCAGTCATTGCCCGGAGTTACAGTCTTGGCACTTATTACAGATGAGCTGCCTAAACTACTTAGCAACATAATACATTTCACCTCTCAAAGTGAGTCATCTTGTTACTTCCAGTTACTTTACTGCCCAGGCATTGGCCCTAGGCGGTTCTAGCAACACCATCAGATACAGGGAGACGTGGGCCTCAAATGCTCATGCTGGGTTTAAACGTACAACTCAGTATTGCACTTGGAGTAAAACTTGGTGAAAGCGCTTTTATAAATAACTTTGATTTGTTTAATCCCAAGTCCATAAAGGTCATTCCAGGCTATGAAATAGTCCACCAACACGAATGGAGTGCTGGAGTTGACATGGCAACTGACTCAGTCTTACAGCCGGATGAGGCTGGTTCCCTAGTGGCTGGATAGAGCCTGCTAGGGTACTGCCCGCTTCGGTATAATGAGGCAATAGTTGCAGTGCCATTGGGAACCAGTAATAAAGGTCAACTTTCTGAAAGTCTTCTCTACATACTGTATGTGTATGTGTGTGTGTGCGTGTGTGTGCGTGCGTGTGTGTGTGTATGTGTGTGTGTTTGTGTGTGTGTCAACTTGTGTAGGTGTGTGCGAGCATGCCTGCGCATGGCATTAGTGATTCATGTGTATGTGTGATGGTCTGGCTGTGTCTCCACATGGGCTCCGTCCTAATCACGCCTGCTCACTCCGTGCACATCACAAGGCTTCGGAGGCAGGCTGCTGGGAGCTGGAAACTCGCAGCGAGACCCGCGGGCGGCCGCCATCGCTGTCTGCCCGACAGGCTGGCTGGCCGATGGGTGGAGAAGAAGAGATATTCTGATTACTACTGGAATAAGAATGAGGCATTCTAGGTAGTGCATTTGTACTTTGATGATGCTTATCTTGACCAGACTGGACTACGGTAGACGCGGTCGATGTAATAGACCGGACTAGATGAGAATGGCCTGTGACTAGACAATTTAAAGTACAATAGAATAGAATGAACACATTTTACATACATTGGCGGTTCTCAATGTGGGGACCAGGGAACCCAAGTGGCCCTTAAAGAGATTCCAAGGGGGCCCAAGCCAAAAAAAAAGATTAATAGTTCAACTTCAACATTTATTTCGTTTACGAGTCACACCAGTAGAGTCCTTGAAATGAAAAAAATAATAATCTTCACATAGATGAGAGGGATAAACAACAGAGCGGCTTTTTTTTTTTTTTTTTATAATTCTTATTCATTTGAGACAGCACAATAAGCCTGGGTGTAATATCCTCATATGTACAGGGTAACAAGGAGGTAGCATCAACACATATTGTCAAGCTGCAGCATTGGCGAACAGGCTTATCCAAACCACTCAATGGCACCGGGTGTGGAGACATTTTTAGTTTGAGTAGACCTCAGTGGGGGTTTTGCTGCTCACCCATGGTGGTACAGCTGAGCAATACGGAACCCTGCAGTGATTGGAAATGTCTTCTTCTGGGGATCAAGAAGGAATGGAATTCAGTTGCGGTCCCGTATGGACCTGCGTGCGCGTCCGTGTGTGCCTCCATGTGCCTCCAGGACTGTCAGGGGATGGACGAGTGCTCAATCTAGGTATTAATAAAGAAAGACCGCGTCCAGCAGATGCAGCTCGATTGTACTGTCAATGCCCCATTGGACACCGATCATCTGCATCCGCTTGAACCTATTTGTCACCTGTCTTGGAAGCGGCGATATAAATCAGAGCGAGATCCATTTTCGGTGATATTTAGCAACTAAGATGGATGGACTCAACTCAGACTGCTGAATTACTAATCCTGCAAATCGTCTGCGTGCTCCCATGCCGGGCACTTCCATCACTGCATGTTTCAGGTACGGTGCTTGTTGTGTGATCAGATGAATCTGACAGCTGGAGGTTAGGATTAAACGCTGACAGCTGGAGGTTAGGACCTGATGCCGTCGGCTTAAAGACAAAGACACGTTTCCTCCGTTTACATTACTCACACGAATCATTGCCACACTTGACATAAAAGTGGAGCAAAGAGAAAGCCCAAGGGACTTTAAAAAGAAACAGAGAATAAAAATACAAAGGTGAAAATCTATGAACTAAAAACAGGAGGGAAGATGGTAAATAATATTAATATTTATGAGAATATACAGTATATATTTATATTCTATACTTCGTTACCATAACTTCAGATCCATTCGAATTAGAACATATTGAAGAAGGTTAAAAAACGAAAACTACCAGCCATCAAAGTGTGCATGCAGTTAATTTGTTGCATGCAACTTAATGTATATATATGTGTAAACTTAAGGTATATATAAATTAAGTTTACAGTTAAAAATTGTACATCGCTTCTATAAAATATGATTTTTGAGTCGAGTCAAGTTTATTTATATGGCTCTTAAAAGTTACGGCATTCACCTTCCAGGACAGCCGGGAGACCAGACCACAATACTATTAATAAAAATATATTATCCATAATAATCTAACCATACATAAAAAGTTTATTTCCACCCAGCGTATGTGTGATGACAGGAGAGTAATTGTCACGAAGAAGTCGATGGGACATTAATGACCGTTTTCCCCCAAGGTCATCGCTGATCTATTTATCATCTCTCCCATTATGCAAATAGCCGGAGCAGGCAGACACATCACATTCTCACTTCGAAACCACGAGGGAAGGGGCGAGGTGCCACCGAGCGCATACGGACGCACAGTCAAAAAGCTCAGAGTTTCGAGGGACCACGGAGGCGGCAGCCAGCCGCAGAGAAAAACCAGGCAATGAAAATTAGAGACTTCCGTGCGTGCTCGCATTGTGCTCGGACACAAGCCCACTCACACAAGGCTGGAAGACGTCACTGAGAGACCCCAATTCACAGAAGGAAAAGGCTGATTAATATGTACTCTGGGTTTTGTCCCCAATGGTGTAAAACTGAAGGGACTACTGTGGGCGCGCCTATTCGGTGCCCTCCAGCGGTGGCCACAGTACTAATTCGACGGCTAATCCAGCAATATGAAGAAAAATTACACTTTCAGAGAAACTATAGGGCTATGTATGGATCAGAAAAGTCGAATAGGTTTTTAGTTTCGATCTTGAGCTCTTGGAAGTAGACTGAACTACTGTGGGGTAGCCTGAATTAGCCTCCCTGATTGCAGCGAGGGGGCCTCTGCATCCTGATTTCCTTTCCTTTCACTCAGCGACACATTCGGGGCCTGCATTTAGCGATCGTCCGCGGTCGCGGTCTTATGAGCTGATGGTAGCAGGGCTGCTGACGGTGGTTTTTGTTTTTTCTTACCGCGGTGAAAAAGCGGATCACCGGGGAGTGGTTGAAGAGACCCCGAGCTTAAATACTGGAGCAGAGGGGAGGATGATCAGGGTGGAGCAGGAAGCTGGGAGAGAGAGGAGGGGAAGCCACGCCCACGCCAAAATACACACACACACGCACAAATACACACACACACACCCACACACACACAGACAAACAGACAGACAGACAGACAGACAGACAGACAGACAGGAGGAGACAGGAGACACGAGGGGAAGGGGAAACACATGGAAACACAAGGAAAACAGACGGAGGCAGGGCCGGGGCCGCGACAAACGGGGCGTGCCCGGCAGAATTGTGAGTCGGGTACAGCCCAAGAAACAGTAAATAATAATCGGACACACCAAAGAGAAAGCCACCAGATGTTTCACGGGCTGTCCCTTCCCCTCGCACACGGCGTGCAAAGCCAAAGTGACGAGCGGAGCAACTGAAAAGTTCGGTTTCCCCATATGCCATTGAAAATAGGATGGAAACTCTCTATCGAAACAGTTTTTCCCCAGATTTCACTTGCACACATCCATTAACAACCTTGTGACTGATAAAAAGCACAAACTGTATAATAAACAGACCAAGCCCCTTTTCACATGTTATAACATGTTAAAAGGAAATGATCCAATTCCTTTTATCATGGATAGATGATAGACAGACAGATAGACAGACAGATAGATGTATAGATAGATGTATAGATAGATGTATAGATAGATAGATAGATAGATAGATCAAAACAACATCGATAGAGTGATGTGTATCCAGTGGATGTATTTCATGTAGTTATCATCCGGGGATAATAAGCATGCATTCAGTATCAAACATAAGTGGTGAATAAATATGTAAAATGAAGTATGAAAAACCCAGGAGGCGCTGATGAAAACACATGTCTGTCAGAAAATGAACCTTGTTTTCTCAGATGCAGGAGTCTGGTAAATTGGATTGTTGGTGTCAGCCCCTTGACATGTCACTCAGCAGTTGATGAGGCTATGAGACGCCAAAATAAACACTGGCTTTTTACATGACTATGAGCGACCAAGTTACTTACATCAATAAATAATGAAATACATCGATATTTTAATGCACCATTTTATTTTTAAATATTCCATGAAAATATTGAAATTTTCATCATAAATCGGCCATAATAGCCATTTTGACGATGACACTGCTGCCTTTTCCAATAAATACTTTCCCTTCAGTAAACTATCATTGGGAAATGAAGCCTATTGTTGACTATGATAAATGGCATTTGGAAATACTGAATTTTACTATTAAATTTAAAATCAATTAAATGCAACAGTATTCATGTGAACATTATCATATAAGGATTTACGTATTAATATTATGATATTCATATTTCAAAATGTACTAGATACATGCTAGTATATATACATACTATACTAGATACATACATTTAATTGTTGATTTATTTATCGATTTATTAATTAATTTATTTTAATCATGGTCACGCAATAATCAAAATCAAAGCTAATACTTGAATAATTCTGGAAAGCATAATAAAAATGTGTTCTAGATTATTGGACAGTTTGAATCCATTTGAAAACAGCCACACTTAATCATCCTTATTCCTTGGACTCTTGTAGTCCTTTGAAATTTCAAATAAGGGAATTATATTGAGCTGTAAACCCTTTGATGTTGGTTCAATTACATTACTTTCTGACAGAGTAAGTGCCAAAAAATGAGATATTTGGAGGCCTGCTGCAGCCACCCCACCGGACGATTCTCCCTCCCAACAAGATCCCATTTAAGTGAAAAATGACTCCCTTGAAAGTTTCTCTCGCTGTATCGATCCAAAACACAAGGCATGCTATTGCTTATAATTAGAGGAAAGCATCTGCTTGGGCATTGGTAATGATTCAACGAGACTCCGTTCATGGAATAATGGAGGCTTTGAGAAATGATCTGGTTTAAATGTGCTAATCTGAGGACCCTTAACCCTTTTAACACTGAACCATACGCGCGAGCGTGTGTGTGTGTGTGTGTGCGTGTGTGTGCGTGTGTGTGCCTGTGTGTGCGAAACGCAAGAATGACGTCTTTGATTGACACCTATCTTGTGCCAAAGATGAGGATCCGTAGCCGATGGCAATGAAAGGACACTATCCAGGTACCGCACTGTCTCGTGCTTTGTGTTTCGATGGCATTGGGTTCAGAGGGTTATTTGTCATCTCGCAATTGTGTCGGAACTCATAATTGTGTTAACTCAAAGCCAAGGATGTGTGGGTGGACAAAACAACAGAAACACCCAGCAATGTATTAATATCAAGGAGATAATTGGGAGTAGGACCACCCCTTGTCTTCAGAACAGCTGCGATCCCTTCTTGGCATCCGCTCGTACCAGTCCTGAGCCGTGCGCAGGGGGGTGGCGATGGTTGGAAGCGAGAAGGAGGCAGGAAGTGTGCTCCTCGACTCCTCGATCCAGAACTCCCCATAAAGTCTTCTGCGACTTTGGGGTCAGGTTGTGGCGGAGGCCGATGGGAGGAGGCTGACCGCATCCCCGGTGTTGGTTAAACCACTTTTGGGTTTATTCAGGGCCTGTGCCTGTGGGCATTATTATTAGTCCTCAGCCGTTGCACCACCATGCAGGGCAGTTATTTGACCCCGCGCTTCCCGCAAGATCTCTCCTCGTATCATTATGGACACTCCGCCGTGTTGAACTATTGGCAACAGACATTGCGGCCGGAGGCCTCTTTTGCCGTCCTCCAAATGCGACCTCTTCCGCATGTAGGGAATAGGGTGAGAGACGGTCCACCAGAGCACGGCACTTCCTTCGCCCGCGCAGAGGTTCCAGGTTCTGCCCTCTGTACGCGAGCCTCGGCCTCGGACCGGATCGAGACATACATTTATTTCTCATGCGTTGTTTCCGTTATTCCGTCTGCCCGCTGTCTGGCCTCAGGTTTCACCGCTTTCACTCATTGTGATAAACACATGTGTTCCTGAATCGTGATACAAACGATAGCGTTGACTGTTTTTTTTTGTTTTGTTTTAATAGAAAAGCAAGACATGAGTTAGTAATACTATTATAATCGTATTACCAATAAAACTGTTTCCAAGGACGTGAACTTCAGAGAAAGAACACGTTTCTTTTTTCACCTCGCCGCTCGCAGCTTCCGTAGATGAATTGGAGCTTAATGGCCGGGTGTCCAAGTTGCCTTGGGTGATTATGTCCTAGTTACACTTAGTTATATTACATTAAAAGATTAGAACTTGAAGATATTTTCCAGAGCACTGTGCTAGATATATGGAAGTGGGCCACCAGCCTGGGAGACTAATATAAATCCAGTTGAGGCCTGTACCAGCACTTAGAATTACAATCAATGATATCCATCGTTCCTCTCTGCCGTCGCCAGAACAGATTGGAAAGTATGATATTATCAGACATTCCGTCGGTGCCAAGATCAGGCTTTCAATAGCTGCTGCAATCTGGATCCCATCATGTCGTAGAAGAAATTGTGAAAACTTCCCGTCCTTAACAGTTCCCCCCCCCTGGAGGTAGAGGTGCTCTTGTTCTTGACTTCCATCCGTCTCCAAACCACCGGAGAGCTTCAGTTAAATGCATTGGAATGAGCAAAATGGAGAAACTCAATCGCAGCTGCGGGGGTCAGAGGAGCGCCGCGGTCCCCAACCAAACCAGAAGTCATTTAAGTGGTAAGTTAATCCAAAAGACCCGAGATCTTTCTTTAAACCCTTTATCTCTATTCCTTATCTGGGTCGAGAGGCATCCGGCCGACCGGGGCGCTCGCTGCGGCGATTAGCCTTAGGAGCAAAATGGGCTAATTGCTCAAGTGGAGTTCATTCCCTGATTTTGTTAGTCCGGCGGAATCACAGGAGCTGGTAATTAGAGAACAAATTGAATGTAGTCCTGGAGAACGAGGGAAGGGACCTGAACAACAGGGAACAGCGTCGGCACGGAGTCCGGGGTCGTCCCTCAACGGAACGACCGCGGCATCGCTGCGGGAAGTAGGGGGGCTGGGGGCCCAAAAAAAGATTTGACAAAATAAAATAAGATGACAGCGACGGTTTGTTTTCATGCTGTTGCGTCATCCCGTCGTTTGTTTCAATTAAGGAAGATGGCGTAAGGTTAGGCAGCGGAAGGCCACACACACCCTCTGCGAGCACGAGGAGTCTAAGCTCCACAGTGATGCCATTTAAAAGTCTCCACTCTGAAAAAACACCCCAATTAATGCCCTTTTATCTGACGCCGCCAACATCAGGCGCGAGGCGTGGAACTGGAACTGATGTGTCGGGTCGGTTCTCTTACTGGGAAAGAAGGGGGTGGCTTTTTCGGGGTGACACCACCACCACCACATTTTGTATAAACTTATGCTGGAACGTAACGACAACCTCCCAAAAGAGAGAGAACGGATCCTGGGGAGAGATAACTGGCTCTAAGACACAATTCAGAAGGGAGTCATTCAACTGCGTCGCTCACAGTGAGATGGCGTTCCGTGCTGTAAATAGTCCCGACTATAAACTCGCGGCCGATGGTGCCGCGGACGCCAGCACAATGGAACCGTTTTTCAGGGACGCTGCAGTATGCGGACGAGAACATGGAGATTCCCTCTGACTTCCTTGGGTTTTGCAAATGCTCCCGACGGCGACAGAGAGACACTGTTCCGGTGCATCAAAGATGTACTGTATTTCTCAGGCTGAGCATCCCAGCCGAACACCCCCAGGGATACCGCTTTGACGGCGCTATTTGCTGTTTGTTGATGTTCGGGCCCGACTAAAATAACTATGCCCGGAGTCTGTTCCTCCACCGTGCCAACCACTTGAACCATGAACCATGAACCATGACCCTTGTTCAGGGCGTAGCTTAAGGATGACAAAGGCGTGAGCGGAGAGACCAGAGGTGAGATCGGAGGCCTGTTTAATTCCTCTTTTCCGCTGCATAAAAAACCTGCAAACTCCCGTTAACATTTGGCTTTTGTCTTCAGCGGGAAAGGGCACAACCGGCGTTCATTCCTGGGGTGACTCTGCAGCAGTCACAGGTTTTTGTCGGCTCCAGCTCCAGTCGGCAGTGATGGAAACATGACACCAGGGTTGACATGCTCATTTTCATCCCATTTCGGTATGTTGGCGTGTAAATGGACAGGAATATACGTGTGGCATTCGATCGTTTCATATATGAAAAAATCAAAATCAAAATCAGAAGATATTGACTCTATTATTGACAAATGACCGAGCCCCATGCGACGAAAGTAAAAAAAAACTTTGGCCTTTTGTGTTGTGAAGCGGCGTTCTTTGAGCGAGTGCGAGTTTACAGAATTGACGGAAGCCCAAAGCCAGCGCACCGGGTGCCCCTGAGCGTACCGAACAGCTTAGAAAGCGCATGGAAGCAAAGAACATCGGGGATGGTAGCTCAGTCGGTAGAGCTGGTGGTCTAGTGATCCAAAGGTTGCTGGTTGGATCCCAGGCTCCTCCTGCTAGCATGCTGTAGTGTCCTTGAGCAAGACACTTAACCCCTAATTGCTCCTGATGGCTGCGTCCGTCGGTGTTTGAACAATTGCAAGTCGCCTTGGATAAAAGCGTCTGCTAAATGACTAAATGTAATGTTAATGTAACATGCAACACACGGTGTCCACAGCGGCACCGAAAATGCCAGGTGAGCACAGGGTGACAAAAACCCCGGCCCGGCATCGGCACACGGCAGAGCCAGAGGCAGAAGAAGCAGCACTCATGGCAACGCGAGTTTTATGACGCAGTGGACTTGGTTACAGAGGAACTAAAGAGGAGATTCGACCGAAATGGCATGAAAACAGCAGCTGTCAGAGGGAAGGTTGTTATGGGAGCCAAAAAGGAACAAACAGTGAGCGTAGATTCCCTTCACCTTCCGTTGCAATTTGACAGAGCCTGACTGGAGGTGGGCCACATTTGGAGTTCTGAGATGAAAAAAAGAAAAAAAGAAAAGGAGTTCTGAGATTTTTTTATGCTGCTGCTGCGCAGCATACATTTGTCCTTGGAGATTGGGTATTTGTCTATATGTGTTATGTTCCTGTTCTTGCTTTTCAGGTCTGGTCCGTATACCGTTTGGATATTCGTTTTTCATTTCTAGGTTTGCGATGAGCAAGTTCCCGACCTAGAAAGCTGCATGTTTAATCTTGCGTTTACGTTGAATGTTTTACGTCCCTCTCTGCAAAGCGCTGCGCCCGGGAAAGTGCGTTTTGGTCTTCACCGAGGGGGGCCAAAAGGATTAGACGTGCATCTTTTCACACAAAAACAAATTTGGACCGAGATTCCTTTGCTCATTGCCAACCTAGAAAGGAGAAACGAATACCCAAAAGGTATACGGCCGCATACGACTGAACCCTCCACATGCACGCCGCATAGTCGAGCCGCGCCGGTATATCTTATCGGTGTTGTTAGTTAAGTGTCTATAAGCGCACTCATAGCGCTTATAGACGTGCCAGTTTAGTCGCCATCCCCCCTTTTCTGTTCTAAGCGCCCCCTGTTCAGAACACGTCCCCGCGGCCATGGACTGCACCGTCGCTTATTAAAGAGGAACCGCTGAGGCAGAACGGGATAACTGGGCGTGGCGATGCTCCCCTCGGGTCCAGAGACACAAAAACAGTTTATTTTACTGCACATCCCCAAACACCGTGAAACGTCAGCTAAACGTCCAAAATCCATAGGCTTGCATCACTTCCTGTATGATTTGATGATAGGGCTCAGCACAAAGGAGGCCACAGGAGGTGAAGTGATTATTCCAAATTAGAATTTGAACTCATACTTTTTTTTTATGCCTGCATTGTTGATTTTGAAGCCTTAATCCAATCAAAGCAAATCTGAAACTATTTCCCTTCACAAGGAAAATTAAGCAAATCCCTTTCAAGAAGACAAGACATGTTTCTGAAACTGAACTCCGACATCTTTGTCTTTGATGGTAAAACATAAACAGCTTCAAATAATTCTTTCATATTTTCATTGAACAGACCATCACAGCCGACAAACAAATGGCCATTGTTTGCTCTCATCAAAAATGGAGAAAATGGACAATTCTGGCTTTAATTTGCCTCAGCTGCTTCATTACTCCTTCATCTTATATATTTGGGGTTGTTTCTTTTTCATATCCGTTGTGTGTCTTGAATTGCAACCACTTTAATTGAAACTAAAAGATCCTTTTTTTATACAAGGCCTTTCTAATAACACTGGTCACCTGAAGCTTCAGTAAACCGGTCATGAGGGGCCGGTAATTCTCTGCTGCGTTCCAGGGATAAAGATGCAGATCAGATCAGCGGGCGGGACCGTGAGGCGGGGGTCAGCCTCCGGCGAAACCCCCCAAAAAGAGGGTCAAAGCACTGGAGACGGGATGAGTCCCGTAGTTTCTTCGCTCCGACATCTGCCGCCCCTCGCATCCCCGACGAGGCTCCGGGGCTCCTGATCAACGGGCCGGGCTCTGACCGGGACAGCGACGAGTGATTTGATTTCCAGCCCCGGTTTGATCTCCACTCTCCGCCTCCTCCGCCCACCGAGTTCAGGCAACGATCGAGGCTCTTTTCTCGTTCGAACATACATGGGAATGTATGTTCGAAAAGCCGATCCGTCCTTGGAGGGGGGGGGGTGTCGGAGTCGGCCAGGAACGAGCGGATTTGGCCCGAGT
>NC_137210.1:23939695-23979695 GCF_960531495.2 Zeus faber
ACATACATGCAGTGAAATGTCATGACCCCCGGTGATCTGTAACCAAAATCTGTTTCTGAACAAATTTGAGGCGAGAAATAAACAATCCAGTTGCTGAAACTTCCGTTGGCGTGCTTCAAACTTGTGGGAGACACGGAGGCCACGACACTGCGAAGCACCAAATTTCACGCACGGGATGTTTTGTTTCATGAAAACGTCTGAAAATAAAATAAAACAAATACATCCGCAATAAAAACACTTTTTTTTTAATTGTTTTTGCCTGGAGAAACGCACAGCATGTGGGGTGGGCCAGACGACCGCATCAAGAAATCGGTGACGATCTGACGTCAGCTCGTGCGGGATCCAGAAAAAAACCCCTTTGGAAACGGGGCGTTCAGAGCGCCGGGACAACCGAGCATTTTGTTCACAGCGATTCCTTTGTCATGAGTTGACCTCGTTAATTTGACACTTTGGCCACGCCCAACATGAACACTCCACAGTGTAACACTGTATGACAGAAATTATTGAAAAGCATAATAGGTCCCCTTTAAGAAAAATATTGCACTTTGATTTCAAAACCTGCCAAGATCCGCAGGCGTTTCCTTCCTTCAGCGGCATATCTCTTTCGCCGCGCGGCGTTGTCAGACAGTTTGTAGCTCCAGGCAAAGCTGAAATTGCTTTCAAGCGACTTTGTTCCATCACCGTTATCCCCTTAGCCTAAACATGTCTTCAAATCTACGCGGAGAGCCAGGGGGCGGAGGCAGGTATTGATTGGCGAGTCTCTCCGACCCCTGGGGGAGAACAGTAAATACTAAAGGGGAGAGGCGATGGGTGCGCGGGGGGTTTACAGCGCTCCCGAATCAAACTATTGAAGAAGGAACGAGCCAGCGGGCTCCGGCACGGCGGCTGCATCCGTGCGACGGGGGGGGACTTCATCTATGGAATCCGCGGCCCGTCAGGACTCAGAGGCGCTGCTGGGGGCCAGGGATCAATGCTACGATGCCAGCATTTGAGGTGCAAGTGGCACAAATGCAATGACGCAGCCCGAGCGCAAATCCGATTCCGGCTGGCGCTGAAATTCGCACGCTGGGGAAAAAAAAAAAAAGGTGCGCCGGAGGAATCCGGTGTGATTTCATCCCTGCCGCCCGTATCCCCCTCAAAGGCATTCCGGCGGCCCCCGTCTCCGCGCCGCACTGCTTGTGAAGACACGAAAGATAGGAGGCGTCTCCCTCTGACCCCAGCGGATCCGTTCGGGCGGGGAGCTGTCGGGCTCCTTTGTCAAGGTGATCGCCGTCCAGATAGGATGTTGTGGACATCAACACGGTTGGCGTTTCCCCGAGGTTTTCTAGAGAAATGACAAAAAAAAACAAAAAAAAAACCCCACAATGTTTTTCATTGTATTATTCTAACAGCCGGGGGGGGGTCAACTCACTTAGCAAACATAACTTTCAGTTCAAAAAAAATAAAAAAAAATAAAAAGGAGAAGCCAAACCCAATTTCGTTATGGGTGCCATTTAATGCACTTCAGATGGATGAATCCTGAGAACTCGCGCCCCCTTTTTTGTTTTATACTCAAAGCGTTCGCTAGAAAGGAACGCGTGCTCCACGACACCGCAGCACAACCCCACCTAGGCACGGTTCATGGAGCCACGGTCCCTTGTGGTGCCGGACGGGGGAGTCCCTGCGTGGGCGTGGTCCGGGGCGCGGGGCCGTCTTTGGGGACGTTGCGTGTTTTTTTCCACGTTTCACTAAACTGTGTAATAAGTTGGCCCTGGGATTTCAAACAGTCACTTCAAGTTCACACGTTTCGGTTTGATTATTTGCAGCCGTTACATGCGGGACGTCCAGTACCCAAACAGAAGGATGGTACTGGAACTACTTACCAAGTACAGGTTCCCTCGAACTTCTTGCAACCCTAATTTACTGAAGGTTTATTGGCGCCGTGCGCTAAAGTAATTTAGTTTTATTGGCATTGTGTGATTAAGCCTTATAACTTTATTAGCACGGCTCGATAAAGCAATAAGGCTGGCAAGTGGGCCAGATTTTCATGGTTATTCTTTGGGCGGGGGGCAGAGCTTGTCATCTCCGGAATGCTGTGTGTTCTTGGACTCTGCAGGCTATTTTGCATGAGGAGCATACACACACACACACACACACACACACACAACACACAGGCTTAGTTTGAGCCTCCTTCAAAAATTGGGGAGAACAACATTTACCAAGTGTAGCGTACATTGTTCATAGCAGGGGTCGGTACCTAGAGGAAAATAATTCAGAAGGGGCTGTTGAGGATGGACCCGTTTATATATTTGGGAGAGCGGATACTTGGCATTACATTTAGATTCCTTTATCTTATTTAAACGAGGAAAACATCTCATGTAAACAGGAAAGGCCAATTGAGAACGGTGCTCTACTTTGCAGGGGCGCCCAGGAGAATACAAATAAAAAAAATACAATACGCGGAGCAGAAATTAATATTAGAGGTAGGACCCTGAGGAAGGATTACACGTACAACAAGAAACAACTGCAGCGTTACTCAAAAACGGCATCGAGAAGAAGCCACCAACCTCGCCCTGAACAACATGTCCCGTTTATGGGTTACCTGTTACTGAGTCCAATTGAAGGGGTTCCTCGACGGTAAATGTTGTCTTTCCGAACTCATGATGTATATTTACACCTAAGAGCGAGTACATCTTCCGGTAATTCTAAACTGCAGGAGAGAGCGCACATGGGGCGGTGCAGTAACTCAAGTTGACGGTGAGCTGTAAATAAACACAAGGAGACGATGTTCTCCACGGGTCCTGAGTGAGGTCCAGCCAACGTTGTCGGCCATTGTACAGTGATGGGTTCTGAATCTACTGACTGCAATAAACCTGAGAGTGCTACGATGTACTGCACCGAGTGATTTAAGGGTCCAGGCACAGGCATATGAATCACATCAGCATTATCCAGCAGTGATAAAAAAATAAGAAAAAGTGTTGCTTGCACAGGCTCAAATCCAAACAGTATGGTTATAACCTTTTCCTCCTATGGAGAAATCCCAATTTAACTTTTAACTCCGTTATTGAGAATAATGTGTGAAACATGTGTTTTGCAGCTCCGCCCGCCACACCCGAGAGGTGTTTCCAGGGCCCTCCGCCACGGAGACACAGGCAGAGATGTTGCAAACACTGGCATTTATTGTAGAGAGTGGCAAGATGGAACAAGCCGGGAGCAGATGGAAAACATGTCATGACTGAGTCTCTCCCCGTGGGTGTGGGTGTGTGTGTGTGTGTGGGTGTGTGTGATTTACCTGTTGCTCGTTGATTGCTCTGACGAGCAACGGGCGCACAGCCACCACTGATCCCTGGTCCAATCCAAGAAATTCAGAACTGTTCTTTTTTTTTTTTTTCTTGTCAATTTGCTTGTTTCCCTTCGTGGTTATATCAATTTTTCCATTCCATTTATGTTTCTTGTACATGAACCGCACGAGGATATTCACAAGGACAGGTTTCTAGAAAATGTTTAGCACGAGTGCAGACTGCCGTTGATTTTTTTTTTTTGTATTTTCTTTTTTGTATTATATATAGGAGGACAGGAGTGGTCTGCTTAAAACACACCACAGTACGACTTTCTAGAGAGTTTATTTTCTTGTTTGTTATAGAAATGAAGTGTGTTTTTGTTAATTTCATAATGGACCTGTGTAGCTTGGACCTGTGCCATTTATGTTTAGCCTTGTGTCAAGGTCCCTTAGGCATCCTACCCTTTCCCCATTTCTCCAATGAGCTTTCGGTTTACCACATTTATCACAAACATAATCACAATGAACAGTTAAGTAAATACACTTCTCTGTTGCTTCTAGTGCTGTGATTTTTGTTTCTTCACCGGGAGCGGAAGTCTCAATCGGATCTTTTGCTGCCTGTATGGTCAAGTCTCACTATAGTTCGTCAATCAAGTTTGTTAGTACAAAGCACGTCACTAACAATGGACGAATTGAAAGAACATGTCCTCACATTAAGCAGTTGTGCAAGATTAAATGTGATTATTATGCTGCATTCACGCGGAACACCGGCAGGGAAGACCGGCAAACGTCACGAGGTTACCTGGGCGAGGAGCCGTCTCTACTGCGCATGTCTACTGCGGCTGCCGGAGACCCAGAGTTGTGGAATCGGATTCAGCAGAGGCTGTTTGCTCTGGAATATCACACTTAAATGGCTTAAATAATAATCGTGCATTGATATAAAAGTTATATATTTTTTTATTAATTGCATGGAGGCTGTTTGGTGCTTGTAGCGAGGAAGCAGATGGAGGATTTGGACGTGGTCTAGTTGGCCCGGTAAAGTTGCGGCTCCAAGTAATTACTTATATACTAATATAATTAAATATGAATAAGTAATAAAAAAAGGAAGGGCCTCTATTGGCAGTGGAAACCAAGTGATCAGCCATCACTCAGTTAACAGATAAAGACGCTCTGTCTCAAGGCCACAAAACAATATCCCAAAAAATATGTGTAATGCAAAATATAAAATAAAGCAAAATAAGTACAATCACCCCCATGAGGAGTCCAAGACATTGTCGAAAATGTCTGCGGTAGGTATTTGGGCACCCAACCGGTCCGGGTGCCGAAGAACAGTCTATATTTGGATGCTCCAAATAGTGGATTAGAACTGGTCAATAAAACCTAGGTCCTATGTGAGGGATTAAGTCTGCAGCCGTGTATGAAGGCTGAAGGGGCTTCTGAAACACCCTGTCCTGCAGCCCCAGCATTGAGGATTAGACAGGAGATAAAAATGTTTTTGTCCAATCTTGTTGGCAATTTAAATTTATTCTTTAACGTTTGAATCACATTTAAGTAGCTGAGACTGGGTGATGTAATTTGTGCTAACACTTACGGTGATGCAATTGGCATGGGAGTGTGCCGCTGAGATGTTGGGCACTTTATCCCTGAGATCAATAACAGTAGCCCCCCGGGAAATGGACAGTGGCAGACGTCTTCGCCCTGAAATCCATCAAAGTAGAATCATCATTAGTTTGCATTGTTGGAACGCAGAATTGGCGGAGGCGATGTATCCTTGTAGCGACTCCGCGGGATCAGTTGATGGGACGGCGCATGGAAGGTCGAGGCACAGCTGTACGGCCCAACTGGTAGGGGTGCAGCCGATCCAACGGATTTGTCTTTCCCCAGTGGACCAGAACGCCATGAGAGTAAGCAATTTGACGGTTGGATAGGGCAGCAGCAGAGGGCTCCAGATGTGTTGCTCATCCAGAGCCGTGAACCAGTTATCCAGATAGAGAAAATCAAGTGAAGTCACCTGGGAGGATTGTTTAACCTGCCGAGGATTTCCTTTGACAAAGATCCATGGCTCTCAAATGTAGGATGAGCACACTCTTGGGTGTTGCACCTAGGCCTGGTCACAGGTTTTTAGTCTGAGCTAGCACGCCATCGGATGGAACTGTTTCTGCTCCATTGGTGATAGAGCCGCAAGACCATGGAAATGTTCCACAAGATTCCTGGGCTGAGCCTGGAGAGAATGGCAGATATGCTTTGACTGAGCATCAGCAGCAGCAGCATCAGCAGCAGCAGCAGCAGCAGCAGCAGCAGCAGCAGCAGCAGCAGCAGCAGCAGCAGCAGCAGCAGCAGCAGCAGCAGCAGCAGCAGCAGCAGCAGCACAGTGCAGCATCCACCCAAGGCACTGTAGACGCTTTATTCATTCACTCTGCATTCAAAGGCGGAGTGAGAGCCATTACAAGCTGACCTGAAAGAGAAACAACATTGTCTCTGTTAGGAACTCATGATTTCCTTTTTGATACAAACTATGGTCCAGTACAAATGTTACACACAGTGTGTGGAACATTTGTACTGGGCCTATTTCTCTTGGACTTGAACTTGAACTTATGATTTTCTGTTCTTTTATGTGGCCAAAGTGTCAAATAATGTGGCAAACGACTGACAAAGGAATCGCTGTGAGCAAAACGCTCGTTTTTCCCACCCCTCTGAACGCTCCGTTTCCAAAGGTTTTTTTCTACTTGATACAGACCATATACAATACTGGATACCAATATATACAACGAAACCCTGAAGCCAAGTTCAAACCCCATTGGCTCGCAGAACCCGGGGCCTCAGGAGGGTGGCTCCACCCATTGAAACAGCCCGTTTTGGCATAGGAGGGTTATATGGGCATGTCACAATGGATAGAATGCATAATCCGACTGGTATTTTCAGCAACAAACTTCAAAGACATGTTTTCGGGACCTCCGAGACCTGTATTAACTTGTATAAAAAGGAGCATAATAGGTGCACTTTACTGTAAATAGAATGATTGTCTTCAGGAAAGCTGCATTTCCATGCCACACTAGTGTGAAATTAACTTTAAGGGACATTGTTTTGTACTTACCTCACAAGAAAAAAAAATAAAAAATAAAAAAAGCCTGTACGTTTACTAAAATTGACCATGAAGGTGATTCTATTCTCTTGGGATGCAGAAGCAAATGATAGATTGTTGTGCTCACAAACAGTTTCAGGCACAGTATTTTTTCGACCGGCTCTGGGATAACTGTGGAGAAGGAACACGTAATGAGGTTGGCTGCACTGTCAACAAGATATAGACAGAAGATGAAAAAAAAAGAAAAAAAAAAGAGTTTCTTAACTTCAACAAAAGAAATACAGGAGGACTGAAATGAAAAAAATAAATAAATAAATAAATAAAAAACCTTGATGGTGAAATTCCACAAATTCTAACAAACAATATCGTTTTCGAAAAGAAACAAATCAACACCTCTTATCTTTCGACGATCATGCGGCGCATTTTCCTTCCCCGATCGCTCTGGTGTTTGACATTCTTTCCACATCCTTTAACTTTATTGGTGATCTGACGGAGAGAGACAGTGAGTCGCTGCCGTTTCTCACGGTGCAACGTGACAACTCCGCAGGGGCGGGTTATTACAAATTTGAAAAGCGCCTGCGATCCAGAATGTGTCTCACACCTTCGGCCAAATCGGATTTGTTTATTGTTGGAGTATCTCCCTGGAAGTGACCGGGCCCTCCACAGAAAGAAACTGACAATGCATTGAAAAAAAAAAAAATAATAACTTGGATCTTGAAATGATACAGCACCTTTTCTTTTTAAAGTGTGGAGGTCAGAGAGAGGTGAGGGATGGGTTGTAGGAGTAGAGGTGAAGGTTTATTTCCTCCTTTGGGGGTCGTTTGTGTGACGGCTGGTAGCCGTGCTTGAGGATCACCCCGTGTGATCCGGGCAAATGCTTTTCCCAAGAGATATTTGGCCAACAGTGTAGGAACCCTAACCCCACGGTGCGTGTTGATGTGTATGTGTGTCTCAGCGATTATAGGGAGTGGATCAGAATGAAATGGTAATTAGGGAGAAGGATGATGCAGTTAAGAAAAATGAGGAACTGGGTTTCATTATTATTTTTTTTTTACATTTTATTTTGTGAGTTTTGGGTGTCATGATATTAAAATCCAGGACGCTACTGAAATAAGAAAATATATTGCCGATGAACGTTTATTCTTACCCCGTTTTTAACTGATTTATTTCTTATTATTTCTTATTATTTTTATTATTCTACTTTCTCAATGCATTTTGCTTTGCTTTAATTGTCACTATCTGACGGCCGTCTTTTAATGTAAAGCACTTTGAGTTATGTGTCATTTTTAAAGGTGCTATGCAAATAAAAGTTATTATCATTACTGTCATTATTATGGTTTTTATGGTTTATTTATTTTAGCAATTGTTTTATTGTCATTATTATCTGTCATTTCCTCGTCGTCACAGGGGATCCGGGAGGATGCGGCAGCACTAAAACAAGACAAAAATCTGCAATAATGCAATGATATTCAAAGTTTAGGCACGCAGGAGGGAGATGGCTGATAAGCAGTCTGTGTGTGTGTGTGTGTGTGTGTGTGTGTGCGCGTGTGTGTGTGTGTGTGTGTGTGTGTGTGTGTGTGTGTGTGTGCGCGGCACTAGGAAAGAAAATTGAGACCGAGAATAGAATGAAAAGACACAGATTGTCTCGCTGCCTACCTCGTTTTTTCATTTTGTCTCTTATCGGTTTCTATATATAGAAACCGATAAGAGACCGATTCCCGCCACGAAAGCGTGGCAACCCCGGGTTAGCAAGTGAAAATGAATATCGACTTTATAATGAAGCTACTGTATTGAATTATCCATGCTTCCAACGCTCAGCACTCTAAGTGCTTTGCGAAGTGGAAAGTAAGAATGCGTTGACTTTTAAAAAGGCTGTCATAACAGTACTTTCCCTTTAATTGAAGGTGTTGAACAATATTTGGAATAGAAAAAATGTTACCCAACAAAAACCCCACTCCCGTCATAAAACACACAAAATAGGAACATATGCCACTGATTTCACTGTGTGGACGGCCGGGCCTGCTCGCTGTTTTCAGGGGTGTCCCGCCCCCTTCCGCCACGTCACATCAACAAGAACATTTTCTGGACCGGTCACGCAAACAAATGCATAACACATACTCCGAGCGTGCCACAACAACCCAAGTCCCATAATCCCCTGAATTCGCCTGGCAACAAAACCCTGATGTTCGCAGACTTCAAACGGCCTGAATGTCAAAGGCCTCCCCATCCGCTAATGGCTCTGCACCGGGTTGGTCGTCGATGACGGTGAATGGGAGTAGAGACGGCGCCTTGAGAAGCCCATCGCAGGAGCCGCTCAGCCCTGAGTAACACGTCGGGGTGAGAAAAACCGCCCGTTCGGTGCATTAGTGTCCATTAGAAGTTATGCTAAACAGTACATTTGTGAGGAGGAAACCAGGCTATGGGCTGATGTAAAGGCCCGGCCGCCCCCTTGCAGCACGCTACAATACTGTTAATGGCAGCTAATTTGCTTGTGAGGCATAATTGGGTTACCTCGGTAAACCTCGGTGGGGATAACTATACGGCAGGTGGATGCTTTCTGTGTGTGTGTGTGTGTGTGTGTGTGTGTGTGTGTGTGTAGTTTATCAGGCATATGCCATTTCTTATATAAGACTGACTAGATCAAGTATAAAACGTGACTATTGAAACTGACGACATAAGATCAAATGAACTAACCCTGTGTACTGTAGTGTATCTAGAGTATAATGGTAATAACCGTGATTTGTATAGTTTTCACACACAACATGCAACCCAAAGTGCTTTGAATTAATAGAAGGCAATCTAATGATAATACTAAAATAATAAAAAATATATAGAAATGCTACAAAAATAAATGTATGAAATGCCGCGAAAAGCACCGGACTTTGAAGTCACCCAGTGGTAAAAATGACCATGCATGCAGTTGCTGTGATGTCTTTCAAAGTTTAACATCATACAAGCTGGTTATTAAAAAAATGCAAAGGGCTGAAGATGAACTTGGTTTAAAAAACAACATGTTTAAGGCGGACACATGGATGCGGAGCTTTTGAAAATGCTGGTTTCTTTTGTTCCCAAGTTCACTTTTTCCAAACTATCCAGACAGTTTGACCAACAAAATGCTATGTGCAGGAAATGGTAACTTATTGTTTTTCTTCGCTTTGACGCCTGAGGCAAAGCAACCAAATCACAGCAATGTCACACAAACAAAACATCCACATCTGTAAATGTTTCATCCTGCTATTACTCTGGCATATTCTGGGGCTTTTAGGCTTTACTGTCTAGTGTTGGCGTGCAGCGAGAAAAACTGTCACCATTTGTTTTATATTTGACAAAAATTGGACAACAGGGAAAACAATTATTGCTAATGCTAACTAACTCTGAGTGAAGCCATGGTTGGTTTACTTTCTCCAAAGGTTTGAGAGCTCTTCACATGAATCAGCTCAAATAGCGCATCTGCTGCAATGCCACCTATTACTTCACTGGGAATCGTATTTTTCTGACATCTTTGCGGTGCTTCTGTAGTTTGGCAGGCATGAAATAAATTGCTGTGCCAAACTGTATGCTGGTGCGGAGAGTTTTGGAAGAAATTGAAACTCGAAACTCGACTTGAAAATGACCTCCTGGCAATTGTGGAAAACTGTATTAGTTGATTAGAAAATGTCAGTCAAGGTCATACTTTAAATTTGACGGCAGAGCTAATACATTTGTCCTTCACTCTTTATTGCCAGGGAATGTTTCGTTTTAAGATGCGACTTACATTACACCGATCAGCCACAATATTAAGACCACGGACAGGTGGAGTGAATAACATTGATCACCTTGTTCCAATGGCACCTGTGGTGTGCTCCCCAGTATGCAGTGTTTAGTACCTACCAAAAGTGGTCGAGGAAGGACAACCGGTGAACCCGCGACAGGGTCAAGGGCGCCCAATGCTCATTGATGCACTTGGGGAGTGAAGTCTAGTCCGTCTGGTTCGATCCCACAGAAGAGCTACTGCAGCACAAACTGGTGAAAAGTTAATGCTGCTATGATAGAAAGGTGTAGAACACACAGTGCATCATAGCTTGCTGTGTATGGGGCTTTGTAGCTGCAGACCGGTCAGAGTGTCCATGCTGACCCCTGTCCACCACTGAAAGCTCATACAATGGACACGTGAGCGTCAGAACTGGACCATGGAGCAAGGGAAGAAGGTGACCTGGTCTGATGAATCTCATTCTCATTTTCTTCTACCTCATGTGGATGGGCGAGTGCAGGTGAGTCCTGGTGAAAAGATGGCACCCAGAAGCACTATGGGAAGAGGCAAGCCGGTGGAGGCAGTGTGATGCTCTGGGCAATGTTCTGCTGGGAAACATTGGATCCTGATATTCATGTGGATGTGACATTGACAAGTACCGCCTACCTAAACATTGTTACAGATCAAGTACACCGCTTCATTGCAACGGTATTCCCTGACGGCAGTGGCCTCTTTCAGCAGGATAGTGTGCCTTGCAGCACTGCAAAAACTGTTCAGGAATGGTTTGAGGAACATGACAAACAGTTCAAGGTGTGTACTTGGCCTCCAAATCCCCCGGATCTCAATCTGATTTAGCATCTGTGGGATGTTCTGGAACAACAAGCCCGATCCATGGGGGCCCCACCTCTCAACTTACAGGACTGATCTGCTGCTAACGTCTTTGTGCCAGATACCACAGGACACCGTCAGAGGTCTTGTGGAGTCCATGCTTCCACAGGTCAGAGCTGGTTTGGGGACACAGGGGGAGCTACACAATATTAGTGGTTATTGGTGGTGGGTTTTAATGTTATGGCTGTTCAGTGTCTATTGCATATTATTGAATTTTGACTTATGTTCCATTGTGTCTTTGTTGACGACAGTTTGCAAAGAATATGAACACTATTGCTGTCAAATTGTATGCACTGCATAAACGTTGCCCCCATTTAGTAATTGTAATAGCAGCTTCTCGTTGTTTTGTTATTGACGGAGAAAAATATAAAGTAGACAATCAAAATGTGCAAAAAACTGCCTGCCCAAGGAAAGCGCTGACACTTGTGTGCAGTCTCAATGCATTTGTGCGAGGCAGAGTTGATGCTGCTTGGATTATACTTCTGCAATTTACTGCTAAGGACGAGGGGGAAAAAAAACAACTCTGCATTTTGTTGATGTCAGTCCTCCTGGAGACTCAGAATCTAAGCTACTTTGTCTGCCTTCCTATCCTCTTACCGCCGTTTTTAGCCACTGCCTAGTATGACATAATTCTGCATACTGTCTACAAAATGAATATCTCTGTAAAGTCCCATGAAATTAGAACACGGGGTGAGGCGCAGGTCATCTAGATCAAAGCTCAAGTCAGAGAACGTGATCTGTTGCAAGTGCGTAGCCAAATGAAGGCCTACTCGAGGTGACTCGTTTCACTTTCATGACAATAAATCATTTCATCTCACATGGCTCAATAAGAGACGGGTTTAAACCCAGATATGATTAATGAGTTATGCATCATCTAAAAATACGGTCTGGCCGCAAGGGCATGGGTTCTGACAGTCAGACCCCTGAAGGTGTCTGACCGGGCTTTCCCAAATATATGTAGCCGTGGATACGGTCGTCGTTTTAATATAACTCTGAGCCCCTGATCGTGCCAGGCTGCAATAAGTGATAAGTATGGACGCTGAGAGGTTGTGCCCGCATGGTGATAAGGCCACCACACCAGGGGGACAAGCTCTCTCTGTGTTTGTAACTCTAAAGGCCAACTCCCAGCAACAGCCAATTCGACACACACATCATTGACATGCTTCCTCCGGTGTTAATAGACAACATCAACATATTTGATTTGAAATTTACCTTTCAGGATAGGCAGGTATCTCATTCTTGAGAGAGAAAATTACTTGGCAACTCCGAAGAAACAACAAAAAGCTGTCAGTTCGTGACGGGCAATTGAAAGCAATGGGCGCATTTGGAAATTGTATATCGCATTAAATTGACTTTTATTCTGTGTCAGCCTTAAAGGTGCAGCAGAAACACGTGGCCAAAGAATGCACTTTGCAAAGGAAGTCATAGGTCTGCATCTGTATACAAAAGCTCATCACCTCACGTGGATTGTTGGAGGTTTGCTGGACCAGGTACACTGTCCACACCCTCCTTCCACTGACAGTGTAGTTGTACAGTGACGGTGGAAGTGTCAGCTACGACGATAGAAGATCAAATAGGGACACACTATCCAACGTACCCAAAGCAATTTTTAGTGACCTTTTCCAATATTTGCCGGGAATAGGAGATGGCAGCATGGATTGAACAAAACAGCGAGCATCGTACTGTCAAGTGCGGACACTGGATTACGCTCTGATTCGTCCATTCTGGTGACAGAGCGTGTAGTCAAATGACAAGTATAACTCCGGCCTTGGAATTTTAACACTCCAAAGCATTTCAAGGCCCGTTATTCAGGCCAATGAGCGACTTGAGCAGTGACGTAAGTACCGATGGTGCAACGGGTGCAGCTGCAATGGAGCCCGTTCCATGATGAAACAAAGAGAGTGGAAAAAATATCAACCCCACTATTTGCATCTAAAATACATCTTTCTATACATATAGATATTTAATAATACAATACCAGATAGATATGGTGCTGAACATATCCAGTCATGGTGTGATGACATTGCAATTGTGTGCTTTCAGGTGTGTGTGTGTGTGTGTGTGTGTGTGTGTGTGTGTGTGTGTGTGTGTGTGTGTGTGTGTGTGTGTGTGTGTGTGTGTGTGGGGCCAGCACTTCCTATAGGCGCCATAGGCGGCTGCCCAGGGCGCCATCCCGAGGGGGGCGTGGAGAGGTCCCATAGAGAGGGAGCAATCGGGGTGCAATGGCGATCGGGGTGCAATTTGTGCCCACGATCTCCGCTCCGCTACCCTGTGCCCAGGCCGTTCCTCCAAATAAAGCTAATTAAAAACATTGTGATTTTACTCAAGATGTATTTCACTTTACTCCATTTCCTTATAGAACAAACCCCCCCTTTCCCCCACCAACAGAGTGCTTAGCACAGCAAAGTGGCTGGAGCCGCTGTGGATGTATGTAGCACTGCTGGACTCGAGCCTCTTTTTTAATTTGAGGTTGGTTTGAATTTAAAAAAAGACATTTTTCAATTCAAATATTTTTTTAAGGTGCAGACTTGTTGCTCACATTTAACACCTTGACCCGCTTCATAATTTGCTCTGAGGTACAGTAGGTCTTTAATTCTCCACACAGCGAACAAAGCAATGAAAATGAAAGTGATTGAGGGTGTATGCTGCCATGCTGCATTCCACTGAAGTCTCAACTCGGAAATAGCAAATAAACAGCCATTCAGCAAGGAGTTCCAACTTTTGAGCGGGTCACTCGGGAGGTCGTAGTTTACCGGGATAACAGCCCTTTGGATTGACTTTTACTTGAAAACACATCTATCTTCGATCCAAACTACTTTATAGGTTCTAAGCTACGTGAGCAGTGCTCGGAAGGTGTTGAGCGTGCTGTGTAAAGTCGTTTCTTTTAATATGTTTCATACGAAAACACAGACGTCGCGATTGGGTTGCAACCTCTGGACTGCACAGTTGATCTTAACCATTCAAGTCTCTTTTGGCAGATTTTACAGTTTTGTATTTGTATTTAATTTAATTTCCAAACACATTTACATAATTAAGCCCCTGTGTGTTTTAGATGTGATACATTTCTTGTATTGACGAACATGAATTTTTTTTCGGTACCATCTGTGCTCCGTTATTTATGCACATTCACACCTGTGAAATGCACAGTCTAGCCTTGCAGTCTTTGACTGTTGGCAATAATACAGTACCTAGCATTCCACCAGATCGTATTTTGGCAATATATCGCTTTTCCCTGTTTTCATTTTGTGTCACATTCTGTCTCAGAATAGCAAACTTGCCTTCAAGTGTAACATGAAGGGGGGGGGTATGCATTTCATTTGTGTCATCTCTGAGTTTCTGAGGTCCTGGACGTCTGCCATCCATGCTTCATTTTGTCCTCCTCAATTACTTACGCCTGGAAAGGCTCGCTGTACCTGGCTCACTTAGTCCGCTCCGCTGAAACCTCAATTTGTGAACAGCGAACTCTGTGAAAGGTATTGATGTACGCGGCTGTGCTCGACTGACATATGTGGGCTAAGTTTGTTCCATAAAGTTTGTTTCTTCAGCTCAGTCGAACCCGGGAGAGTTTTTCTTCGACAAATAAATGGAGAGGCTGTAATGGTGTCCAGTGAGGTAAAATTGATGTTGCAGCACGGTCTGAGGTGGCTCGGAACCAACATCTGCTTCTTCACGCAGGGGGATGGTAAGCTCGTCTTTTCAAATTCGGCTTTTTCTGCCGCGTCATTAAATCTTAGTTTAAAAATCGGTTTCAATTTAGATTCAATGATGCGGCGGAAAAATACTTGTAAGTTCTGTTTGAAGATTTCAGATTGTTCTGCTCCATCAGGGAGGTTGATGTTGGTATTTGCAAAGGGGGAGTTTTGTATGAACATTTTGGCACACGGTTGGGCTTTTTATTTTTGTGTATTTTAGTGTTGTTGTTGGAGAATTTGGAGGAATTTTTGCGCGTGTTTGAGTATTTTTGTGTGTTTTTGTGTATTGGTCCCTGCAAACGCAGCGTCGTCTTTCATGTGTGGCTGTGGGCGTCCAAGCATCTATTCACATTCCTCAGTGTATGTGTGCTGAGCGAGGATCAGGTGTGAGTATATGGGAGTAATCAGGCCTCCATTCCCTCATCTGACAGCTCTTTTATTCTCTGTCTAAAACCAGCTCTTTCCTGGGGAGCCAATATATTTTCCCCTCACCGGTTGCAGGGTCACTTATAGATTGTCTCACTCCCATCACTGACTACCAGCGCCGACTGGCTTTGCAGAACCACGGCTGGGAAACCAAAACACAAAATATTTTTATCCCTGCGTGAATTTTTCCACATTTATAATTTGTGGTTTGTCAAACTAGGCTTCATAATATTAATATTAATTACCCCAATTGTTATATGGAGATGCTGATGGGGGGAGGGGTTATGCACGGCACTATTTTGGTTTCATTGAGTTATAATAAATGTATCTACATCTAAATAATGAATTGGACATATTTTGGGATTGTCAGCATGGGAAATACAAGGGGTGGCTTGTGAGAGTGTTAACTGGTTGCTACTGTATGTGTGAGTCTCACGGTCAAGGCCATATTTTGGTACTGGGAAGATATCGAAATTAGATGGCAGATGGAAAAAATAAGATGCCACACATCGCTATATTCTAGATTATTGAATATCGGCCCGGCCCAATCGTCAGTTTGTGCCCGGAAGGGCGAAAACGGTTGTAATTTTACCAACACGCCACTGTTTTCTTTGCTTATTGTTTAAAAATGGCCAAAAACGTGAATACACCTTAACTTCATTACACTGTGTTTCCAAAGTTGAACACCCTCTTATAAAACAAAATATTTGTAAATTACTAATTTAATGTCTTCTATAGTTTTATCTGTAATGACTCGATCTTCTTTACTTGAGATTAGAGTGTCAGATACAGCATCAGCCAAGTACAGGTTACAATTGAAAAGGTTCACGTAAGGCAACCTCGGCTCAGTGGGTGGGTGTGGCTTCCCGAAATGTGGGTGTGGCTTCCCAATGTGATGCTGTGACCTGATTGGCTGAATGGAAATGGGTGCGTCTGATGACACCATGAGGCTCAGGAAAGAAGATCGACTGAGATCGAATGAACCGGGTGCGCTCTTAGATAATAAGAATAGAAATACCTTTTCCACATTGGTTATTTTTTCAAACTGAAGAGACAGAACAAAGTGCATGAAGAGTGAAGTTATATGTGATGTGAGAAAATATTGGCGTTCCAAATTCTGTCAGATTTTTAGTGTTGTTGGGTGATGAAAAGCCAGCGGTCTGAATAATGAGCGACACTATTTAATGAATAACCTGTTTTTTTGATATTTTGGTGTCTCATTCTCGACTTATTCCAGTGAAGGCATGTCAGCCTCACTACAGACCAACACAGAGGCTGCTCATCCAGTCCTTTTCATAGGCAGGTGGATATGTTAAGTCTGTGGAATCTAGCCTGGAGGGTGGCTGTTATTACATCTCTGGTGACCAGATCACTGCCGTAGCGAGGTACTAAATCCAAAGCCAACACAGGGATTCTCCTCCTGAGGCCAAACCTCGCAGCCCAGCCTAAATAAATCCACAGACGAAGATTGCGTTCAATTTTGACAAACAACCTCGCTTTTGCAATGGCCATCCTAGAAACACGGAAAAAGCTATTATATTTGTGGTGACAAAATTAGCATTCATTTCATATTTTCAAATGCAATAATAAACAGAGGTAAGCAAAATACACCCATCAGTATAATCCAATCCATCCCATCCTCCTCGCTGGAAGGTCCTGCCAGTAGCTCGAGCGGCTCCATTCACAAAACCCTGACAAACGGAGATGGTCTTGAAGTAGAGACCTCCAACTGGAGCACATGGGCCAGGACAGTTTAAGGGCGGCTCTGAATATCCAAACCTGTGAAGCCTCCAGACTAGAATGTCACTTGTTGTCCTCAACTCATGCATTAATGAGTAGAAATGTGGAATCCAGTCGGGGGTCACTTCCCATGTGAGGACGAGAGCCATTTGCGTTTGAACCCGGACCGTCGCTGATCACGCAGCACGGCATCAACCACGGCCTATTCTTTTTCAACTTCTGTGTGAAGTGGTGCTCAACAGAGGTAGAGAACTCACTGAACTCACATGCCTTGCCGGATCCAATGTTCTGGCCATTGAAAAGAGAACACAATTTGAATGTTCCAAACACGGTCTGTGAAGGGATGCTCCTGGTTGAGCGGTGTGGTGACCATGAATTCAGCGGGTGTCTTCATTCTCAGAGATTTCACAGAATGCCGATTTGCCTTGGGCATTGTTTCCAACAGCCATGTGTTCGTTTAACCTGCATGCTGAGGTAATTGATTCACATTCAGTTAGTTTAGTAAAGCACAATGAACAATATCACTGTGTGTTATCCTCACTACTGTAGATTGAATAAAGTATCTTTATAATTTTAAAAACTCACATTGAGCATTTTGAACCAGCTTGTGGACGATGTACTTTAAAAAATAGAGATCAAAGTGGTCAAAGTACTCAACCTGAGTGGAAGTGACACACCGAAAACCCAGAAATAGAGAGGTCTCTGTAATGGCTCATGCGCGAGTTTAAGAAGTAAATGTAATAAAACACATGAATGCGTCATTCATTGTAAATAAGATAAAGTGAACATATGACCACAGCTCTGTAATTAACAAGGCAACAGTAAATTTGCAATTGTTGGTGCTCTCCTGACATTATCTAATAAAAAGTTGAAAACAACATGCTCCTCTCTTGAAGGGCATAAAATGGATCTCTATTTTTACGTTGTCCCAAAAAAGGAAGGAGAAATTGCAGTGACAATTTTGTAACAAGGTAAATGGAGTCTTGGGCTTTGATCAAGGCCAGATATTCTGATTGTAGTTTTCTCACAACCCCAAGAGGCCGGACTGGGTTATGCAGAGCCTTATTCAAGGAAACAATCTTGATGTAGTTTAAATCAGCCCACCGATCTGTTTCTCCGAGGATTTGCTGCGTTGAATTCTTGGCTTGCGTCGTTTCATGCAATTTCGGCACCAAAGCGGCGCTCAAAACAGTTCTCAGCAGTCTAGGTGTTTTATTTTGTCAGGGAGATAACAGTGAAACTAGGATCAAAACAGTCATTATTGCACATTCTGTAATGGTTCTAACACCTTGTAAATTAAATAATGGTGGAGTTTAACTATTACTCTCTCAGCTGCGGACCACCTGGAACATCTTGAAGGGCCTCTGGGGATCCGTGGACCCCACATTGAGAACCACTGACCTAGAGAAAGACTAGTCCCAGCTCCTTTAATACGCTATTGGAACTTGTGTGGGACTGAATTTAGCCTGAGAGACGCAGCAGCATCGTCACAAGGATGACAGGATTGATGGTGTTGGCATTGATCTCATTTGGAGCCTCTCAGGACACAGCTTCAATTGAATCTGATTCATTAATACACAATAAATAACACGAAACACCGTCTGAGATTGGCAAAACTACCGGGAAGTCTTTAATTTGATCTATCTGATGTAATCACGCAAATAAAGGCTTGTATGGCTTGTGGTTGAGAGGTGGATACACTGCCTCAAGTTGAGGCTCTGCCACATGCCCCCTAATGAGCTTTAAAGGACTGAGCGCCACAGCCCTGTGAACGTGACCCATGATCTCACAGACGTTAAAAATAGCACCTTAAATTACCAGTAAATAAGCATCAGTAAAGTTGTCTAGGGGTTATTACTCAGACAACAAACTTAAAAATAAAAACAAGCTTTCCACCAACAAACTACCCTCCGTCTCTTCTGCACTTGGCACGTCCCTGGGAACCCCTCCAGAGGAACTGGAGGGATCTGCTTCTGGCTTGGCAGCCTTTGTGGCGCACCAGAGAGGAGAGGTAACAAACAAAATCACTTTCCAAAGCCTGCATGAAAAGGAAGGTTTAAAAAAATGTGTTGTCTACGCAAAGGTTTAAGAAAACTTTAAAATACGGCAACAAAGTTTGTGTGCGTTCGTAAGCAAAATGGGCCCTGCTTTGCAACAGCATTAACCGCTAGTACCCGTGGGCCTACCTACATGGAATGAAACAAAAGGAAACATGCATCAGGAATTATATTATGGCATAGATGATTACGGAGCCCTCTATGGCTGCATTCTGTCATGTTGTGTACGTGCTGCGTGTCTTTTGGTGGAAGGTGTAACATGTAGGTTTTGCAGTTTGCCTTTGCTTCTGGGGGATTCAGTTCCTGCCAATGCCAAAATATAAGCTGCCAATAATGCCCATAGAAAAGCAAAAGGAGGGGGTCAGTGAAACTCCACAGGACGGCAGAATTTCAGCGTGTAAATTCCTGTGGTTGTATGATGGTAAGAAGTTCAAACCTTATTCACTTCAGATGAGCCGACCATTGCGTTGCCTATTTAATGCCAAGTCAAAGGGATTTTCATCTCCCATTATGGGAATTAGTACACTAAATGAATACAACATATTGATTATAACTGTGCGATGGACATGTGAACTAAAAAGTGATCATGCATCTTTTCACAGGATTGTGAAAAGCCCAAAATTCTCCGAAGGAGAACAGAGGGAAGGTTGCAAAAGAACCGAGTGCTGTAAAAGTGCACCTGTTATGCTTTGGTCAGTGTCCCGGTCGGTCTTCCTGCCAAGGCTGACATTTATATCTGACGTGGGTTTTTTTTTTTTTTTGTTTTTTTTCAGAAATAGAGGGTCGGCCGTTTTTTTGTGGGGAGCGGATGTGTGGATACTATATTTGTGAATGTCGGTGTGTGTTGGCAGTGACCCTGTGGGAGACCGGTGTCCTGTCCTGTCTTGTATTATGGATGTTGTGTTGCAAGCACTTGCCTGAGGCAAAGCAGGGGATGATGAAATGAAAAGGTGATGAACTGCAGGATTTCAAATGTAAAAGCCGTTGTTAAATTTGCAAAAATATATATTCAACCGCAATGTTGGTGTTGAGATATGTAGTTTAAACGAAACTGAGGTTAAATTCTTAACAGATGGACACTGTTTTGCTATGTTCTGATATGCAGGGTTTTTTATTTTATTTTCACTGTTAATCTTGTGGCTCGTGCAAGTCCTTGCCAGAGGCTTTTGGCGTGGAGAAAACCAAAGAGTGAAGAGATGTCCCTTGGGCCTCGGTTGACCATTTTATTGTATGAATTGTTGATACACCTCAGACAATCCTCGGACCCTGGAGGTTGCGCCTCCACTTCTGACAAAAGCATCTGGCAAGTGGAACAGAACAAAGCAGACGCATGAATATTTTCTCTTACTCACAAGCAGATGGGTAAATATAAAGTTGTCTCTCCCTGAAAGTATTTCTCCCTCGTGTCAAAAACAGGCCGTGTTTGATTGGGATGACTCTAAAAAAGAAATCGTGAAAAACCCCTTCGACCCCCCTGACAAGGCTCCAATAATGCGATAGAAACGAGCAAACACTCCCGCTCGGCTCTCCGGCTCGTCCTTTTTGAAGCCCAGCCTGCACGCCGCCGACCGGCTGGCACGCCGCCACGCCCGCTTTATTTCACCCAAAAGACTTATCACGTGACTCTGGAAGATTGTTTTTACCTGCCGGCCATAATATGTAAATCAGTTCACAACTAGATTATTTGGTTGTGAGATATTCACCGGCTCTTTTCCCACCTTGGCTTCCATCAACGCCTAAATTTGAGGCGAGGAGGCAATCTGCATTTTGACATACGACGATCGACACGGTGTTTCTCTCTGCAAAACAAAGAGACTTCCAAGCTATTCCTAAACACAGCGTTAAATATCGTGGCCTGCGCTCGTTTCATCGACCCATCTCGAGCGCTGAAGCTCAAGTTGAACGTGATTTTTTTGTAGCGAGGCCATGAATATTCATGAGCTGTGTTTGCGCACAGCAAGTAATGGAAAAATAAACACAACAAAGACGTTTTGAACAATGACGAGCTGGAGCCGTGCCCGAAATGGAAATATTTTTTCCGGCGTAAGATAGAAGTTGAAACATTCAACATAAAAATCATCGACTGGATCGCAGGGCTGTAAAAAATAAAATAAAATAAAAAGTCTCTGCTCATGTGTTATGTCGGCAAACGCCCGAGACGCTCGAAAACCTGAGACAACGTCAAGGTGACTCAAGAATGTTCCGCCGACGTTGAATCGGAGTTCAGGTCAACGCTTTCAAAGGGGATGATGAGGTGTCAGACGGAAGAAAAATGCGACGTCTCTCGAAAAGAACGACTGAAAGACTGAAAGAAATGCCAAGTGGGATGCAGACATACATGCCCCGGAGTTCAGACGCATTCCGTCTCCGCAGCACGAGGCGTCTGGGGCCGACCGAAAAACATTAGCAAGGTCAAGTCAAACTCATCTGCAGAGTCCTTTATCTCCGTAACCGTCAGGGAGGGCTTTGCCGGCCCCGCAAAGGTCAGGGCAACGTCGAACCTACGCCCTCAGACGGACAAATAAACACTAAATTAAAAGATGCAGAAACTATGGGGAGGGGTCTCTTTAGTTATCATATTTTTAGCTTTTATATTATTATACTGTATTATATGACGCATATTTCCCACTCCACCACAATCCTGGTAACACCCGCTAACAATCTGCATTTGTCACCAGTGGGAAAGGAAAAACCCGGGTTTCAGTCCCGGGTCAAATGACCCTGCAATAGACCCGGGTTTAATCAGCTCAGCTTCTGATCAGCTCTGATGTGAACAGGACTTCCGGGTCGACTCGCTCATTTTGGCCCCTTTACCGGCGCAATGCAACGCGGGCTGAAATTCCGGATGCCGGAGCATAAATAGACAGGATTGTCCCCGTATCATTCCATCATTTCGTATTCCATTTGGAATCCAAAATGAGGCGACACACCACTTTTACGGCATGTTTGTGACGTGGAACGTGACGCACCAGAGAAAAGCGGCATTTCTCCCGGCAACGGGAAAGGTGACAATCGCCTGTTGCTTCATGCCTTGCGTTATGTATTATTTTGTGTGTTGTGTACTCCTACAGAGCACATTCTGAATCTCAGTGAGACGGAAAATGGTCAAATAAAGTCACAGTGAGTGAAATACCGTCAAACAAAAACAAAGAGTAGGGGGGGCACCAAGAGAGGGCGAGTGATGAAAGTGTCCCGAAATTAAAAAGTCGCTTCCCCCGCTAAGAAAGGAGAATGAGCCTGGAAATCCAGGAAGCTGCAAAGACGAAGAAGACGAAGAAGTTCGGGGAAAGGAGATCAAAGGGTAACAAGTTCCCCCGTGGACTCCCACGCTCTTTCCCTTTTGGGGTTGTGTAGGGGCGGGGGCAAACTAGAGGGGGCGCGGAGGAACGACGATTGGCGGTCAAAGACGAGCGGTGGGGATGATGGATGGGGTCCCCCCCCCCCCCCCCGCAGCACTCTGCGCAGAGTCACCTCGAGGAAAATAGGAAATGTGGTCTGGCCTGGCGTCGTGTCTGGGCTGCAAACGCTGGATGTAAGAGACACTCCCTTCCTCCCCGGGGACCCAGAAAGGACAAATGGCATTTGAAGTTGTCTATGGCCCGCGGGCAGAGTTTAATGGTGTAGTTGATAGAAAAGGGAGCATACCAATGATGGATTACTTTCTTATTATTGCCCGCTCTTTCATTTCTGCGGTTGCTTTAAGTCAGTGAAACACAGTTTAGCCGCCGAGGAGGCGCCGTCACCGCCGGAAGACGCCGTCACTTTGGGTATTGGCACATTTGCATAATCCATTTACGTCGCACGGGGCGGCATCCGCGCTCCAGAAACGGGCCCGAGCGAGCGGCCCCTCACCTTCACACCGCCTCCGACGGCGACGGTCTTGACGGCGGCGCCTTTGCGGAACTATGTCGAGAGAGCGTCTAAACGGGATCCGGGGGATGCGGAGCGGACGCCCTGTTTTGATGGCGTTTTCATCCCTGGCTCCCTCTTCTCCACACCTGAGGGGGTGTGGAAAAAAAATAAATAAATGGAAGCCCACAGGACGAACCCCTGCCGACTCCGCCCGTCACTCACAACCCCCACCCCGGAAACACACACTGTCAGATTATTTTTCCGCCCGGAGATTACATCAGGGATCCAGAAATCACAGATTTATTTTGGGGATGTGCCGCGAACCTTTGAAAAGACGTTTACCGCTGTGCTTTGGGAGAAGGTTACAATCTTCTTACGGTCCTCATTGAAATGGGGAAGGTGGAAGGAGTAAAATACATCTGTTGGTACAAAAAATAAAAAAATAAAAAAATAAAAGAAACAATAATAAATAAAGAATCCCTTCATATATTTCTTTTTTTCACAACATTGCTATGAAAGCCTTTCCTTCGGCAATGGTTTTCTTGCAACACAATAGAGGCCTTTTTGAAAGACCGCTTGATGTAGATTATGTAGGAGAGGAGGTTCGGGGGGGGCGGGGGGTCCCGGTTTGCGTTTTCGGCGTCTATTTATGAGCACAAAGATATGAAATCGATGCTCTATACGCCGCTCTCAACAATCATAAGGAGAATTTTTTTTGGGAGGGATGCTGTAGATTTTTTCTTCAAGCCGCGGAGTGGATTGCCAAATGACGGGAGGGGCCAGGAGGTCGCCGAGGAGACGACCCTCCAGGGGTCGGACGTCGTGGCGAACATCCCTGCGGCGTGGCTTTCCTTTGCCGAGGGCTGAAAGTGTCGCCGTCCCTCCCGTATTCCCATCTTCATTACGCCTCCGGCAAATTTCACGGCCATTTCGACCGCCAAGTTGTGAGAGGCTGAATATCTTAAGTTTTTTGGGGGCCACATGATGCCATGAAAAGATGCTCGAGCCCCGACTCAACTGACAAACGTCAATAAACTGGAGGACTCTAGAAGTTACATAATAGCAGCAACATTCCTTTGCTGTAAAACTGTCTGCATCCAATATTTCTCGAGTACTCAATGTTTGGCCTCCAGAAGTGTGTGCGTGTGTGTGTGTGTGTGTGTGTGCGCGTGCGCGTGCGCGTGTGTGTGTGTGTGTGTGCGTGTGTGTGTGTGTGTGTGCGCGCGCGTGTGTGTGTGTGTGTGTGTCACCTACTCTACACTCTCTCCACATGGAAACTCTCTTATTATTATGGCAGTTTTTATTTTATTTTATTTGTTTTCAACATCTGGGTTCACCCTCATCTTCGCCTCTCACACAAGTCAGAGACTCAAATAAGTCCTTGACTTGTAGTTTGAAGTTTTGGCCGTTGAAGTGGTTCTGTTGTTGCCCGTGAATATTCGCCCGTGTCCACAATGCCGCGTTATGAAATTCACCGTGGCCGCCTTCTCTGCATTCTTTACCGGGAAGGGCGGACCCTGCCACCAAACGCAGAGGAGCGCATACACAGCGCGGGGACGCTGAATGGCTGTTTCTTGGTCTTTTCATACAGTCAACAAGCCAAATCAATCTGGCAGTCATTCTTCCTCAGTTCCTACATCCCCGCCGCTCTTTGCTCTTCACCGCCGAGGCCTTGGGTGGTCCTTGTTCCAGCCTCGTCCTGCCCGTCTATAAGCTCCTCACCCCACATCGCCTGACTGGCGGCTCGCATCCTCCGCTGGGCTTCCCCCCGCACCTGACTGCCGCACCAGGTGACACAACTTACTTCTCTGCATCTCATTTTATATGCAATCCACATCCCCCAGCAGGTCCACAAGCCGCACATACCATACCGCGGATCGTTGGGATGGCTCTCGTCCTTGGCCAGGTTTCCTGCTCGAACCAAACTGCCAAAGCTGTGCGGTACAGTCCACACTGTCCCTCTGGTGCATGGACTGCTCTCATGAAGTCAAGTCAAGTCAGGTCGAGGTTACTCGTATGGTTCAGTGTCGGGATGCTTCAGAGCTTCACAATTCACATCCAAATCAACAGCATTCCCTGGTTATAATGCCCAAGAGGGAACTCCCAGAAAAAAAAAAATAAACACTTGGGGCGAGAAAAATGGAGGAAACCTTGAGAAGGGGACACAGAGTGTCCGGTGCATGGACGGCCAGGCCACAACGGACACCGAGTGGGAAGCGCAGGGCGTGGCGGAGGAGGGAGGCCAAGGCGGCCTCGATCCCCACACCGCTGTCAAAAACAGCTGGATGTTAATTGAAGCGAGACCCTTGGAGGTAGTGTGCTTAGCCGCCGCCGGGCTGCCGGAGGGTTCAGGCCCCGGCAGAGTCCCAGGGTCCCAGGCCTGCTGTTCTCTTCTGTTAGCTGTAGCACAGCAGTCAGAGGGCGGGGCAAGAGTTCATTCAGCTCAACATCAAAATCCCCTTCTACTCCCTTTCAGCATCCAGAGCCCAGCGGACCCACACGGCATCAAACGGAGTGGAGGAGTTATACATCAGCAATTAACAAATGTGACCCACCGCAGCAAAACCCGCTGTCTTGCACATTTCTAAAATCGGAGCAGCAAAATAAGTTGAAAAAAAACTTTCTTGAAGGAAAATTTGATTTTTCCACATTCGTGTTCCGTTTTATCTCTCAACGTATTTTCTAAATCCAGTTTGACATATAAATAGTAGAAAACTGTTAAACCGTGGAGTTAAATATTGCCGTTAGATTATATGGGGAAACACAGTTCACTGACCGAGACGTGGAATAGTGCTGAATAACGCCGATCAATCATTACCTTTAAATCAAGCGTCCAGGTGAAGATCATTCCCCATATTCCATGTGATTTGAAGTTACAATGTGAAACCGTTTTGATAGAGTTCAACCTTTAAATCGTACTACTTTTAGACACACACAGAGACATCATTGTGGAGCGGGTGTGTACCAACGTCTACCATCGAAGAAGAAATCCTGACATCACTTCCAGCTGACGAGGCCCCTTTGGTTTCACATGTCTGTGAAAACTTTAATGTCTGTGTTGTTATGGATTACCAGAAGCGGGTGTAGGAAGATCTAAATCATATCGCGGACCTTAATCTGACCGGTGCGAAAGATCCAAGTCAGTGTAAGCAGCGCATATTGGACTTCATTTTCCGCGATGATAGTCAGTTTTCCGACAGCGGCGTTGAGAACGACAGCGCTCCTGAATCTGATATTATCCCGGACTGGGAGAACATTTGAAACAGCGGATTTCAACCTGAATGTGACGATTAAACAGAATATTTTCAAGGACCACCGGAGGAGACCGACTATACGCCCGTTCCGTTACAACGGAAGAAGTTGATGACGTGATGAAGTCTGTGGAGGTTGGTGATGCAGATTATGAACAAGTAGTAATGCACAAGATTCTCAAGTTTACCTGCAAATAAAAAATAAATGAAAAGAGGCCCCAACCAGGCTCTCAGAGTGGAGCTGGGGTAGGGTTGGGGTTAGCCAACATAATAACTCCAAGAACTTAGAAGATATTTGGCATGCGCACATTTATATATTAAATGACACACCGAGGATGATTTTCAGAGACTCATATTATTGATAGACTGTACATTTTGTTGTGTTGTCCACACTTTTAAACTCCTAAATAATTCCACTTTTCTAAAACATGTATCTTATTACTGTTAAATAAAAGCGTTTTAAAAAACAAAAGATGTTGTGTGTTGATTACGCTGTTCAACATTCCCTCAAAACACAAGAACAAAGCAGAGATTCCCCCATTCGGTAGGGGGTCAAGTCCCCATTCAGCAGGGTGTTAACTAGCCATGTGGCAACTCGCTATGCTCTCTTGGTCCTCCAACTATTTGCATTCTGGGAGATGGCTGAATGAACCTGGTGTGGGGAAAATTTGAAGGTGATCATCTCAGAATCACAGTTTGCCTCACCCTTGTCATTCACAAGTCATTGCTTTAAAAATAATTGCTTGATTTGCACAAGTGACACCTTTTTTGGAAGCTCTGATTCTTCACTTTCAATTATTTTTTATTTTTTATCACAACACAACTGCCCGACCGGAGAGGAGATTCGGTCTAATAGTTATAGTGATTATCATAGTTATAGAAACGTATGGACACATGAAAGGGTCCAAAACCCTGGCTGCAAACCGTTTCTCTTAGAGCCCAACTTTCCGAGCATAATAAAAGGTGTCGTCCACGTTTATCCAGTCGTTCTCCCCCTGCGGAACGGAGATAAGTAATCTCCGTCTTCCCGGTCCATGTCAGGGTCTTTCAACCCAACCGATAAACAAGTCCGGTGCGGCGTCTAAGCTCCTTGCCGGAAGGCCGTTCGATCGACTCGCCTCCAATGCCGTACCGGCTGATCGGGCAAAGTCCAGATAAGTTTGATGATTGCTTGAACTTTTTTTTTGCGATTTCTTAAATCCTTTTTCAGAGGGAAACGGTGAGACAAAGTGAAGGGCTTTCACGACTTTGTGTTTGAATTTGTCGTGCCACCGTTTTGCTTAATTCTAGACGACAGGGCTTGTGTTAATGTGGCAACAGATTATTATTAATTCAGCCAAAAGTAAGGCTCAAAATAAGACTTTACATTAAGATAAGGTTAGATAATGTAAAATAACCCTTTGTTAATCCCTTTGTTGAACAGACAATTGCATCAAATAAAAATATACGTTGTAAAAAAAATAAAAATAAATAAAAATAATAATAATAAAAAAACATTTCCTACTTGTTGGGAGGTTCAATGCAACTCTGTCATCACATCGGTTCCTCATTCTCTCCTACCTCTGTCTTCTAAGAGATTTTCAGGCTCTTTCCTTAATTACAGGATGATAAATGGCGAAGTGTGGTACAGTTCAGTGGTTTTTCGTCCAGGTAGAGGCACCTCTCCTCATCATTTCCATCATATGTCACATTTATGGATTTCCATCGCGGCTCACCGGGGCCAAAGAAAATCCAGCCTCAAGGTTTATTTACCGCTTTCTCCCGTCAAACAGTAGGCATCACACACATCCTGCCTTGTTTACCCCCCACGCCCTCTGCCCCGCCCTGCCTCGGGCTGAAGATCCTGGGAATTCAAAGGCCCATGTGTGTGAACTCAGCCTTGTCTCAGTCTCTGGTGAGAGCTTCCAGGTCCTCAACGACCTCATTAGGAAAAGGCTCATCAATATTTACGTCCAGTGGTTTTCTTTGGTTTCTGCTGTCTAGCTGTCTAGAGCACAGGTACTTGACACCTTTTCCGAAATAAATTCACAGTGAATATGTTTATTTTTGAGCAAATTGCTGTATAATTTCCAGTCACAAGGGGGAAGGGAACCATACAATCTCAGTTGAAATTAGTGGTGTGTGACATGTGAATGGACTAAATAGAGTCTGGGGTTTAATTATCGATCATGGCATCAGGCTTATAATTCAAAAGCAACGTGTATTGTGTATTTTTTATATAAATAAAAATAAATAAAATAATTTTGATGAATAATTTTGACACCCTCTTTTCCAAATGTCATGCTAGATTCTACAATAAAATGACATTAATGGAATACTTTGGACTGGACTGAAGTTATATGTCCTTAACCATTAAGACTGACCTGTAAAAGCACATCATTATTGGCTCATGGCTTCAATGATGATGAGAGAACAGAGAACTCGTTCTGTCAGTAGGAAACCCAATTTCTAACATTTTTGACATTCTTTTATTCAATTTCCCTTATTTCTTGCTCAAATGTTGAACATCATAGACGCCGCGCTGTGAGCCATTACTTTATATTACGTTGGTTTAGCAAGCAGCACTGAACTCCACTTCAGTTTCTACCCTGGGCTCTCACTACTCCTGTAATCGCCCAATTTCCTTTGGCCCAGACCAGGGTTGCCACCTTCCATGTGGATCGCTACGCATGGAGAGGGAGCGATCGGGGCTAAGCCCCTGTCTCCCTCTCCATGTGTACACCCATCATAGATCTGGATGCGCAGCGGATCGCTTTCGCCGATAGCTTTCGCCGATAGCTTTCGCCGATCGTTTTCGCTGATCGTTTTTTTTTGTCAACATCAATCTGAGCTCTGTATCAAGGTGGCTGTTTCTCCGTTGCTGGATTTAATTACATTTTGCAAGAATCAACTGAGTATAATGTGAAGGCTGGGCCTTAATATAGATACAGCAAAGTGTACATCAGTTTAGAGGGATAATGCGTTTTGTCAACAGCTGTGGAGAGAGACGTTTCCCAAACGCCAGCCTGACGGCGCAACCTTCTGTTGTGGCCCTAATTCAATCCAGCGTCTTCAGTGGGAATGACTGCTCCACGCTCGCAGACATCTCCACCATGTTCTTTCGTACTGGCCAATGAAGTACCCAGAATTTGTGTTAATTTGTTTTGTATTCAGGGTTTCAATTACATTACATTTTAATTTCAATTTAACTTACTTTCAAAACTCTATGGTGTATAATGTGCATTTAAAATCAAAGCTTCATCCTAATGTTGTTAATTGCATCGGTTTTTTTTTTCATTTTTGAGTTATTTACAGGAATAGCAACACATTGTTAAAGAACACATTACGTGTCATTATCGTTGCATCTTAAGGCACTGAATGAAGAGCAAAGGGAACACTTGAGGTACATTTTAAAGTGGTATAACAGGTGTGTTATTGAAGCACTAAAGGGCTTCTAAAAAAATAACAACTATCAAAGAAAATAACTTATTCCTTTCAAAGGGGGAGTGGGATGGAATGTTTGCCGTCAAACCCTTTTCCCAAAAAACACGGTGTTAAGATGCAGGAAAGTGGAAACCGTTCTCCACTTAAAGCAGAGAACCTGTTTGTTTGTGAATATTCATCAAAAATGTAAGGAGAAAAGTGCCTTCCCCAAAAGCTGCACAGCGAAGGAAATTAAAATAAACATTCCCAAACAAACCTCAAGCTCTCGTGCTTCGTGCTGAGGAATCGCTGTAATAAACCATGAATAAACATAATAGCCGAGCCATAATGGTGCAGACGGTGGGACCAGGACCGCAGCCATGTGTACAGTACCCTAAGCATGTGGCAAATGTTTTCGACGTCTCCGCTTCCAGTTCACCCGCCGACCAACTGCAGCTATTCAGCCAATTTGCCTCACTCGGCTTTTTTTTTTTAAATCCCCCGGCGAGGAGTCGTTGTCTTACAATGCAACTGTAACGCATCCGTTCAACTGGGTACATTACGCATTATGAATTCCCCAGAATGCTCCAATACGCCCCCCGACTTTAAAGAGAAGCCGCTTGTCTGATAACCCACTGAATTGGCTTATGTCACCGGAATTTAAATGAGCCCGTTTGTTTGAGGCTTTCGGAGCTATTCTGATGCAAATCGGTATTCCAACCGGTGGTTAAGACCAAAGAAGATGTGGAATACCTGACATCTGATATCCCCGTGATTTGCTTATCGAATAATGCCACCACTGTTGCCCACCTCGAGAACCATAATGATATCAAAGCACGGATGGCTTTGATATGCAAATGCGATGTAATAGGATATAAAACATTCAGGGTTTTTTTTTCCCCGGTCCTCATATCCACAGCGCCTCGGAGGAGACGCTTTTCCTCAATTCTTATTTCTTCTCGCAAATGAGCCATTGAAATCATTTTAAAGATTGCCCAAACGAGCCCAGTTAGTAAGACCTAGCGCTCTAAATGGTGATGGCTTTTGAAGTTTCAGCCTGGGCACCGCTGTCGATTTGAGGGCCGTTAAGTAAATACGGCACAGTTGAGGTGTTTATCTTAAAATCGCTTCGGCCGGAATGACGGCGGAGAGAGGGGCGGAGAGAGGGGATGATGGGATGGAAGATGCAATTGTGGCTGAAAGTGTAAATGGGCGGCAGCCCGGCCCCGGGGACGGAACGTTCCCCGGACGGGGCTGCAGCGGGGCCCGGCCCAGTGGGACGGCGGCGCCCTGAGGAAACGGTCGTCCCAGGACCGGGGAGCTGAGAGTGCCGGCTCCAAACAAAGGAGCATCCCCCTGCTCACCAACTAATGTGCTTTACTTCCTCATTTTACTTTTTGTTACTCATCTTTTCAAGGGATGAAAAAATATAACCTGAAGCCATGTGTCTTGAAATAGGCACATTAGGAGCTAAAAGGCAATGGTGGAACCAAAGGCACGACCTTGGTGGAGTAATGAAAATGTGTGTGTGTGTGTGTGTGTGTGTGTGTGTGTGTGTGTGTGTGTGTGTGTGTGTGTGTGTGTGTGTGTGTGGCTGTAGTGAGCGGAGTTCACTTTTGCATTATGCATGTGTGTGTGTGTGTGTAGTGTGTTGTATGTATACACACTTGCTGGTGTGCGTCGGCAGTAACATCCGGCGCAAAGGCAGAACGAAGGACCTGCTGGAATTTGGCAGGACGGGACGCATCGCGGGAGGATGTGTTTGGGAAAAGCCTAATGTCGGGTTGTAATGATGCCGGAGGGCTTCGGTTATAATGAGCCGGCGGAGTCGGCCCATCACCAGGCAGCGAGGAACAGAATCCTCTCCTGAAAAACAGTCAGATCCACACAGCAGGGAAGACCCTTATCCGGCCTGCGGATAGAAGGCTGGGTCTCAAAACACAACCCCGACCTGGCCTAAAAGCAGCGTTCCTGCAAACATGGGCGGTTTTAACTGATAACCGTCCGTCTTCCTGGAAGTGAATCCAGGTTTCTCTCATGGAATTAAACAGTCTTTTTTGTATTAATAGAAATGTCGCCTTCCATCAGCGTGCCAGGTTTATTGAACGCCAAGTCAACAGCGACGTTTCTCGGGGTGTTTACCCAGGCCAGCTCACACCGGCGGAGAGCAACTGAATTGGGAACCAGGGCAGAGTCCGCCATCGACTCCCGAGAGAGAGAGAGAGAGAGAGAGAGAGAGAGAGAGAGAGAGAGAGAGAGAGAGAGAGAGGAGCAGCGGGCGGTTCCGCTCGAGCGGCCGCCGGTGAGGGTCGTTTTCCCGGCGCCTCAGATTGCCCCCATCCGGAGCGCGCTGCTATCGCTTCAGGTTCTCGAACGACGAGACAACGGCAGCGTGAAGTATACAGTACCGAGAATAAAATGGACTGTTCAGCATGCGGCATGCGGCATGTGGCGGATTCTCCTGTAGTGGAAAGGCAAACGGGAGGCAGGGCGGCGCAGAAATAACGATTCTCTCTACTCGAGCTGGCAGCTGTTTATGAAATCATGAAAGAGAGAGCACGTGAGAACGGAAAAGGGGATGCAGAGAATGTGAGAACACCGTGGCAGGGAGTAAACACACAAAAGAGGATGACGGCTTGATTTAGACTTTGAAGCCTCTGTCCAATTATACCATATGTTTTAGCTTTTTCGGTATCTTGAGGCACAGTTTTTTTTTTTGTTGTTTTTGTTTTTTTCGTGATTCAAACTCGGGAGCCGCACTGAGCGAAAAAGGCACGTAGGCGTGGGGTTGATCTGGTATTGATCATGTTGGAAACTCCTTTGTGATCAAACCACCACTGTGATGGTGGAGTTACAATACCAGCATCAGGGCTTGGACAAGGCCTCTTTGTTGTCCCACCATTGTTCATTGTACAATATGATTAACATCGGGCCCAAAATGTGTCTAAATATACTATACAGTATGTTGGGGCTTTCAAGGTGAAGTGTTAAGTAACCGCATGCTAAATTCAAAAGGACAGCTTCCCTATATTCAATTTGATGCTTCCCAGAGAGCAGTTATGTGGCTGTAAAATGCTACTGTGGAAACGTCCAGTTACACCTGAAAATGGCAATAATGGCTTTCCTGTGGAAAGGGCATGTCTGTCCTATTTATGGGTCAGTGGATTGAACAAGTATCCACTCTCTATTAGTGTAATTATGGTAATAACAATTTAAATCATTAGATAGACAGACAGACAGACAGACAGACAGACAGAGAGACAGACAGGCCGATAAGACAAGGCATCGTGAGGCGTCTCATGGTCCCGACATTTAAAATTTAGTTGAGTGCAGGTTTTTTTGGCTCACCATCGCTGTAAGAGAACAACTCTCCACGCATTATGCTCCTGACCCTGAAGAGGCTTACATCCTATCCCTGAACGGATGACTCCAGGGTATCCTTACGATGATACTACTAACGTATAACCGTGTCTCTGAACTACGCCTGTGTTTAAACCACTTGAGGGGAAATGTTGGAGCATATTGCATTTTCTTGTGTTACCACGGTTTTTAAATGATTTAAAAGGAGGCAGTTGTAATGGAAACTCTTCGATTCAGTTTTATTAATTTAAAAGATGTCTCTGCTCTACTGCTCATCACTCCCGGTGAGGTGTACAGAAAACATAGGCATCTTTAATGAACTCGAAGTATTGGGGGGGATGCGCTTGAATCCCCATGGATGAAAGATTAGAGCCCGACAGGTGGAGGGAGCGCTGCAACGCAGCAGGCACAGCAGGTCGGGCAGGAGGGGCGGGCTGCAGCCACAGTTCGGCCCATAAGGGCGTGGAACGCGTGGCGCTGTCAAGTTGTCTGACAGACCTAGCTCTCCAAGCCACGCCTAATCGATGAGGGAATGAGTGACGACGGAACTTAGTTTTGGGAGGAAGCTTTCAGTTGCCATGTGTATGTGATTGTTGATTGAGGAATTTGCTCCTGTGCATTAATCAAGTGATATATTATCTCATGTCGTCTTATCTTCCATTATATGATATTATTATGAGACCCGGGACAATGGCCGCAGCGATAAACACATGGGTGGGTCGTTCTGCCCCCGTTACAGTTTCTAGTCAACACGGTGGAGCAGATCTCACGTCCATGATTCACACCATGGTTTATTTTTTCCTTTGAGTCACCCAATATGACTTTAAATGGATTGGCACCTCCTTTGTGAAAAAAGAGGTGAACGAGTGGGTGTGAGGTCCATCTGTTGTTGATCACACAGACTCTCACAACACATTTAGATTTTTCACCTTCCTAACATGCACAACACATTGAAACTTTACTTTGAGTCAGATTTTTGAGGACATTACTGTTTCATTACTGTATAAGACATTACTGCCAAAATTACATTACTGTTTTTTTAACCAAATGAGGTTACACTTCATTTGGAAGTCAATACTCAACTCAGTGTAAACTGACTATAGGTTGTCTTCAATTCGAGTCTATGTTTATTCTGATATCCTTATTAAAATGTTGTTTCCTATAATTCATAACTGTTGCAAGCACTATGTCACTGTGCTGTATGCTTTACTATGAAGAAAACTTACCACTCTTCTGTAGCTTCTCACTGTGCTTGAATGCAGTCCTATGGGGCAATCGTTTAAGCCTAAGAATACAAATTCTCCATTTCCAAAAAAGTTAACACATACATTCACAGATGTCTTATTTGAACATGTTTAAGGCAACAGTAAAATCACATTTTATTTAAAAAGAGTTCATGCTGGCTGTGGCAGTTTGCCATTAGGAAGCAACACAACCTCCTGTTTCTAGTCTCGTATGTTCGCGAGGATCTTGCCAAAAGAGACATATTTGTTGACTCATAAAAGACCCTGAAAAACCTGATAAAAATACATAAAATGTACTTTTCAAAAAATGCTTTTAAATTATGTTTGGGTCTGTGAGTTTCTTAAGTAAGACCCTAAATGTCGATAACGTTTCGTATGAAATCAATGTAAAAATGGAGCTGGCTTTGGTGAAGATGTACCGTAGGACGCCCCATCTGGTAAGTTTTGGCACCCTAACAACCTTGAGTGCTAGAGTGTCACCACTGAAAGGCTCTCGCATTTTCCAGACAGTAAACAGGCAAACATTTTGACTTTATTTTATTTTTTTTAGTCGTGACCGTTTGCAAAGCGTCAACCTCTTGCCTTGGGAAAATTGATTTGCAGTGAGTTGCAATGGAAAATACAGTTCCCCTTCAAACCAGAATAGGTTGCGGTTTAATCTTTGGTGTTTTATAGTGCAGGGTAAAAGGTAGCACTGATGACTCATGTACCGTTTGTGTGTGCGTGTGTGTGTGTGTGTGTGTGTGTGTGAGTGTGTGTGTGTGTGTGTGTGTGTGAACAGCAGGGGCTCCAGAGCTATGCCTCTGACTAACAGCAGCTTCCCATCGTGCTATGCAACGACAGCGACCTACTGCCGGCAGTTTCACTCACTTATGACCGAGTCCTTGACTACCCATGATTTTCCTGAACTCGGTGTCAATTTAAACTCTCCGTCGGCTGCAAAGATCTCCACGGCGGCGTGCCATACAGCCATCCAAGGTTTTTTTTTTTCCTCCGCATAATAAACCACCGGTAACACGCAACAAAGTTTTGGTGTTTTGGAGGTTTTTAGCGTTTAACCATGCGGATACTCCCATTCGGCACGCACACTCAAATGCAAGATTTGATAAAGCGGCGCGCGTTAAGCTGGTTTTTCACTCTCTGAATCCCACTGATCCACTCCTGCCGGTGTCGGAGGACCCCGAACGGGCGAGGCGTTCCGTGCCACCTGTGTTTGTCAAAGGAATTAGTCTTATCTTGTGCGAAAACGGAAAGCGGGATTGTCGGGGCATTCCAACGACACGGAGGCGTTTTCTCTGGAACAATTTGGCACAATATAGATACATGATTAATTGTCGATTTGCAAATTATATCTCGATGCTTATATCATGACTCATAGCTAATTAGCCATTATGTGCCTAATCAAGCACTTATCTCTGCTTCTGCTTGATTAGCCACCGACCTATTAGGTATCATTAGGCATTAATGGGCCAGGTAATACACACATGGACGGAGCTTGTCCATCTTCATTTGCAACAATGATTCTGTTTCTAATGCAAAACCATATTGATATTGACATATATTGTATAGATCTTTTCAATGTAATATGTAATGATTGAACTTAGAAAGCAATTGACACCCCGATTCAGGGGTGATAGCGGAAGAACCGTAGTATGTTCGGTTTTATTCTGGCACACGATATTTTCTAATATCCGCAGAGAAATTAAACAAAATAAAGCAAATAACTTACACTGTTTCCATGGTACCTTTTACCTAAACCAGACCCAAATTGACTCGTCTCGATGCGTTTCGAGGCGCGGGGCCCCGGACGACAGTAACAACTTCCGTGAGCGTCGACATCGGGACACGACAAACAACCCGGAATTTACTCCCTGGCATCTGCTGAGAGGGTGGAGGGAGATTTTGAGATGGCTAATCCAAAAGGCTCACAATAACAGGCCCATCCTTCACCCCGACGGCAGCCAGTTTACAAGAATGGGCTCGCGTAATCCTTTGAGGAAATAAGGAGCTCATCTGCACCTTAGAGCTAATTGTCCGTTTTGCCGGCGGATCTGGGTAAACACGCGGCGCGGGGGCCCCCTCCCTGCGCCGCCAGGCTGCAGCCGCCCACGGACACAATGAAACGCCATGTACGCCGATCAATGCAGGAATCAATCCACCCCGCGTCTCATTCATCGCGCTGTTAAGATGCAGAATTGACAAAATCTCGAGATTATTATTCGTATACGTACAGGTATTTGGATGGAGATATCCGCCGGCTTTGCAGAGTTCACGCTCACAATGACACCTTTATAAAAAAGAGAAAAAGATAAAACTGAACGACTAATTAAACAATGGAGTAGGGTTGGGAAGATAAGTGGCGGGTTAAGGTGTTTGGGTCGCCCGACGCGCCGATGCTGCGTGGTTATCTCCGGGGTTGAGGGGAGAGTCAATCCTCGACCTTTTGCCTCCTAGAAAAAGAGAGTACTTGGTTTAATTAGGCTTTCCTGCGATGCGACGGGGATAAATTACATTACATAAATGATGTACTTAGCCCCGCGCCCTTGCCTAAGGTGACTTCTCGTCTTACGCGGCGGCGATTCCAAAGTCGACTGCGGTTTTTTCACAGACGCGGCTGAAGGTCAAACCGCCGGGGCCGAATCACCGATCCAAGCCGGGCATCTGATCGCTCCCTTCAGCCCGGCTCGGACGGATAAAGGACCCACCGCCGGTCCCTCGCCCGGCTTGGGTTTTCAAAAGCCGGATCGATAGCCCGCCGCGTCGCGCACCTCGTCAGGAGCAGCCGCGTCGCTGCTCATAGCCGCCGGTCGACTCCTGGTCCCGTCAGAGCCCGACATCCAAAACTGACCCGGGGAGACGGCGACCGGCAAGGACGCGTGTTTTTTTTTTTTGTTTTGTTTGTTTTGCGTTCTGAGAGGTTGAAATGCAGGCTCGGAGCGATAATGGGGTGAGACTGTGGTTGGGCTCGGCGGAGGCTTGGTTGCTGTTCCACTGGGTGGAGTCGCTCATCAACACTGTGAGAATCCGATAAACAATGTGTAATTTCTGGCTCATTACCTTGGTTCGCAGGAAATCATCACATTCATCACCTCTAGAGGCGTCGGGAGGCGTCACCCTCCCTCTCCGTGTCTGCACTCGGAGAGGAGGCCGGAAGTGGGCGTAAAATCGGGCGGATGTTCTATTTCCTCGCCTCATGTTCACCGGCGATGCCGTTTCCGTGTCTTCAAAGCATCGGGTTGATCTCATATTGGCATGTTATTAATTATGGAACATATTTCCAGGTCCTCCGGCTGCACTTTTCCTCTGTCTTTCTCTCTCTCTCTTTTCAATTTTTATCGAAACTAAGTGCAGATCGTAGGGGGCAATCAGACCCCCTCGCCTGTCAACATGTGGATGAAGAGAAGGGAGTAACGGTACATATTCATATTCATATTCATATTCATATTCATATTAATACTCATATCAATATTCATATTCATATTCATATTCATATTCATATTCATATTCATATTCATATTCATATTCATATTAATACTCATATTCATATTCATATTCATACTCATTCATATTCACATTCATACTCATATTCATATTCATACTCATATTCATTCCCACTTCAAGTGCTGAATATATGTACAAATCTACTATATATATATATATATATGTATATATGTATATATATATAGTACATTTGTTGTGTTGGACAATGTGCCCCCTCAAAAAAATACGACAAAAAAAATCATAATAAATACTACTCTCTCTCTCCCCCTTCACCCCACCTCCCTCCCTCCCTCTCTCTCTCTCTCTCTCCCCCTTTCTCTCTCCCTCTCCCTCTCTTCCTCTCCCCCCCTTTCTCTCTCTCTTCCTCCGTCTCCCAACCCCTTCGCCACTTAGCGGAGATATTGCCCACAGCCGTCCAAAATGCTCGGCGAGAGTGGTATCTGCCGGCGGAGGGAGATTTTTTTATACATTTGTACAGACGCTCAGTTCAGAGGCTTTCACCGAAAAAATGACAGCCCCCTATTTCTCAGCCCCCCCCCCCCTCTCTCTCTCTCTCAGACAAATTTCTTCCCCACCTCGGCCAACACACACACACACACACACACACACACACACACACACACACACACACACACACACACACACACACACACACACACACACACACACACACACACATACAGTACATGTCAATCATAGCTTTTCCCCCCTCCGGGCTAATAAGGAGCAACTTCGGGTGGAAGAAATATCTGTTTCCATCGCATTATTTGTGTGTAATGGCCGCGGGTTTGGGGGCTTCCCTAATCACCTCGACTTCTGGCTGAAAGGTTATTGCCGCTCACAAGGGCCGCTCGGCACCCGTCCATTCGTCGGCATTCCGGCCGCTTTCCGGAGCAGACGAGACCGACTTGTTTCCCAAATTGGACGCCGTTCCATCCTCGCAGCGCGGGCTCCGTATGCCTGCAAACCTGTTGCTCCCTGACACCGGCTGAACCCTGCAAATATGTCTCTCATAACAAGCTATTGATTGCCTAAATATAGCACAGTCGCTGGCTGCAGAAAGCCTGGTATCAGCTATGCATCTTCCATGGTAATCCTCCCGTCTAGGTGTCCCGGCTTGGGGACTCGGAGCCTGAAATGAGGCTTCAGCGACGGGGCCCCTTATCTGCTTCCTGTGCGAACGCCAAAATATGACATTTATAACACTGGGGATTTTGTAATTAGCTGGCTATTGATTTAATGTCTCAGATGGGAAGGCTTAAAACTTTAAGGAGAAGAATCATTTTCGTCGTTTTCACGAACACACTGAGCGCACACGAAGCCAGGCAGGGAGCGGTGGCGACCATGAAGACACAGACACACACACACGCGGGCGCACACGCACACACACACACACAGTGCAAGTAAGCGCACACGCACACACGCAAACGCACACGCGCACACACACACACACACACACACACACACACACACAGACACACACGCGCACACACGCAAACGCCCACCGTCCTCCCTCCAGGGGGCAGCCAGGAGCAGTGGGCAGCCCTCACTACGATGGCGCCCGGGGAGCGATTCCAGCGGGGAGCGGTGGTGGATCCATGTCGTGGTCGGGGACACGACAGGAAGCGCTCTGCATGTTCTTAATTGGGGTCCGTTTTGTTTATATCGGAGGAGACCCCGTGTGAGCACGCGGAGAACGTGCAAACTCCACACAGAAAGGCGGGATATTTCTTGCTGCGAGAGACTGCGCCAAAGGCAATCCTACACAACTACACAATAAAAGACAATATTACTCGTTCCCACCGAAGGTTTTGCTGGTCGTGATGTAAAGTGGCTTTGAGTCCTGTTGATGAAGGTAAGATGTGATAAGAAAAGACCAGATAATGTCTTTATAGTCCCCGGGGGGGGTTCGAGTGCCCACTTTGCTGTCATTCACTTTGTAAATCTTTATGTGGGCAAAGCCGCCTGTTTCAGTAACCAACCCTACGCTGGCTCCAGCTTTATGGTTTTTACATAAAAAAAAACAAAAAACCTCAGGTCAAAATATGTCAGTCATATAACTGTAACTTCCCCTGCACCTGCTTGCTGGCGGAAAACCTGACGTAGCGCGTTCAGGTATTTTTAACTCACATTGTCTCATGGAAAATGTACTTTTTGTAAGTAGGTGTCTGTTCCATGGCGCAACGGGACGTGATGTTTTCCACATGACTTTTGATGTGACCTCCACCAAAGATGATTGGGCGCAGACGAAGGTCCGCGGTCTGAGGCGCTATTTGCCCGACCTACCAAATAACCAGAGCCCACGTCATCGAAACGGCCCCGATCGCTTCGCCGGCAAATTTCCCGTCCAGCCGGCTGCCCTCGCCCTCGTCGCGTGCGGTGCTCCATATTCCGTGTTGACCTCAGCGAGGAAGCCCGTCTCCCCTTTCATCCCCGCCGCTCCCTCTCCCTCGCCCCCGCCCTCTCTCTCCCCCTCTCGCCGGTCGTGCAACAGGGTCTCGCGTGCGCGGCGCAGG
>NC_137210.1:23982195-23994695 GCF_960531495.2 Zeus faber
CCCTTTTCCTCTATCGTAGTGTTGAATAAAATGTTGTATATTACCTTGGAACTATAATGTGATTTTCCTGTGTTGTAAAGATACTGAACTCATCCTTTAAGATTCTTTGTCTATGAAGTTAATACAGTTTTTCTCAGTTGTTCACACGTCTTCTGAAAACATGCTTCATATTCTCAGAAACACTCGACACACAAATCAAAAACAAACACACACACAAATGCCAATTGAACACCGATGTGCTCAATGTAAAACATTATGAATGGAAAACACTCGTACGGACGTCTGATCAGGAGACTTTTTCCTTTTGGCCGTTCAGTGATATACTTACTACGTATGTCTGTTGTACAATTTTTTTGTATGATGTTTTTATACTCAAATATAAAAGACACAAATATTCTGAAATATTAATAAAAATATGCTTTTATCGTTTTCCCAAAATACTCTATACATCCCAACAAACACAAGGTTAGATGTGTAAAGTATACACATATAGAACAAATAATAGAAACATGTACTGCATACAGGGATCATTGAGAACTGTATACAGTGACCATTGAGAGCTGTATACAGTGATCATTGACTTCTGTATACAGTGATCATTGAGAACTGTATACAGTGACCATTGAGGGCTGTATACAGTGATCATTGAGAACTGTATGCAGTGATCATTGACTTCTGCATACAGTGATCATTGAGATCTGTATACAGTGATCATTATGTACTGTATCCAGTGATCAACGAGAACTGTATACAGTGACAATTGAGCACTGTATACAGTGACCATTGAGAATTGTATACAGTGATCAATGAGAACTGTATACAATGATCATTGAGTACTCTATACAGTGCTCAATTGTCACTGTAGAGTACATTTCTTTCTCGCTTCAGACGGTGGACGCTACAGTGAACCGGCTCATGTCTGGTTGTACTCTCTGCTCAGCCTCCCTCACTGTTGGACCACGGCAGAGCACACGCTCGACCAAAGTGGCCCGGATTTCATCAGAGATTGTGGTTCTCCTCGGTCCTCCTCCTCCTCCTCCTCCTCCTCCATCTCCTCCCGCTATGCCTCTCTCTCCTCTGTCGGCATCCGCTGCTCCAGAACAGAAGAGCTCCGCCCGAGGCCCTTTTGTTACAGTAAAGCTCTGATCGTTAATTGAACAATGGTGCAACATGTGTTTGCCCTTGCGCGGCGTCAGTGTGGATAGTGGGAAATTTAGGTTTAGCATTTTGAACGGCGGCGTGTTCCATGTAAACACAAGAGATTTTATTCATGAGGACGGTGCCAAATGTAGAGAATTGTGTGTCGTGTTTTGCAAAAAAGTGTGGTTTAGAACTGCAGTCTGAGTGTAAAGCCGGAAATGTGCTTGCATTTTAGGAGAATTAGTTCAGGGGTTCGGTGCCTGAGGTACAGGTTGAGGTCTCTGTGACTCACGTGCCATTGTCAGTGTGTAAACAATTGCGAAAAACTGGAAGAGCACTGACGCAATTTGTTAATGGTTTGGTAACTAATGAATGTGTAATGTCAGCCGGATTTGTTTGCGGCCGGCACCTGCAAGGCGATCACGTTGAGGGAGTATTTTTGACATTCCGGGGAAATGAGGCAGATTAGGAACAGCTGTCCGACGGAACAGGTGAGGTGCTGGACCATCATACCCTTCCCAGAACCTCCGCCCAGCCCCCTGCACCAGCCAAGCCGGCTTCAGCCTCCGCAAATAAATCAACGCCCTCGCGGCCGTAAAACACAAGGGCCGACCGTACGTCATAGCATTTCTGAGGCGCCGCAAATTCCTGCACGCAACGCAAAGGGCAGGGAGCGCTCACACGACTTTGAGACGGACTTTGAGGCAATTGGAAATGTGTGTGCAAAATCCGAAAACGCGCGGGCAGAAAACAAGGCAAGGAAAATTTCCCCCAACGCTGCAGATTTATTCGACGCGATTGAAGTGTTTCCAGAGGAGACCCGGGGGGACGGGGCAACTGGGTTAGAGCGATGCACGCCGCCGCGCTGACAGGGAAAGCAAAAAGCCGAGAGATATCTGTCCCAGATAAACCCGATGACGACGATGGCTGAAGAGTTTAAGCGCACGTTCCTGTTTGTGCAAGTACACCAACGGGGGGCGGTTTAATTAGGTCTCGATGTTTCGATTTGTTCACTCTATCCCAGAGCCCAGGATCAGGCATCAGCCTCCGAACGCGGGGATTGTGGGTTCGCGTCCCGTCCGCGCTGACCTTGTCGCCGGGCGGGCGCGGTGGCTGGGGGCGTGGTCCTGTTCCGCTTCCTGTGCTGCTAATGTGCCTCGGAGACGCGTTCCCTTTGTGTTTTTTTTTTTTTTTTCCAAGACACATAACCTGCTTGGCCCCGTCTGACTCGCACGTGGCAGCGCATGAATAATGCACCTGAGCCCGAGTCGCCGCGGCAGCGCCGGCGAGTCCTGTAAACAGGGGTAGGCCGGGCCGCAGCTTTCGTGACGGATCTGAAAAGCCCCACATCCCCTCCGCGAACGAGGGCGGCTGACAATCTGAGGACAAAATTGAGAGATTTGGGAGAGAAAGGGCAGAGAGAGTGCACATAATGAGAGCGGCCACTGCCGGAGAGCTGAAGGAAGGAGCCCGAAGGAAAGAGTTTTATATAAGATTTTGCACAATGTCCTCCCTCTCCCGCTCTCTCTCTTTCTACCTCGGTGTCTATTCAGTTCTTTTTCTTCAACCCCCGCTCTCTTTATCTCCCAAGCTTTTTCCTACTCTTTCCCGGTTTCAATTTTCTTTCTCGCAGCCTCTCTTCTCTTGTTTTTTTTTTTACCAATCTTTTCAGTCCTTTTCAGTTTCTCCAGTCACACAAAACTCCCCGCTATCTCCTCTCCTTGCCACTGTCGCTCGGTTTCTCTTTCCTTAATGCCTTCTATTAATGTTCATTCATCAGCCGATGTTTTACTCCCACCCTCCCCCCTTCTCCCATTTCCCCATCATCCTCCTGGCCGCGGATCAGCCCTGATCCATGCTAATGACGCCACTCAGTAACCAAGACAACGGGGCTGCAGACAGACTCGCAAACAAATGTCATAGTTTCCTGCGCATTTAGGGAACATTACTGATATACAGAGCTGCTGTTGAATGTGTCTGCAGCTGCTCGACGTCGTAGCATGAAGCATGACCACACAAAGCGGAGTGGATTCTTTCCCGTGGACGGAAAAGGCAACCTGAATGTGTTGCCGCCGGCTTCCTCATTTGTCTATTCACACTTGTTGAATAATGGCCGCATTTGGAGTTGGCTTCACGGTTTCTTTATTTATATTTCTGACAGCTGAATTTAGAAAAAGATCAGATTTTGATTCAGAGTTTTTTACAATGAATCCCATCTTTATATATATATATATATATATATATATATATATATATATATATATATATTTCTGCACGTCCTCCCTTACCACATCCATAAACCTTCTCTTCACCTTCCGCTTTTCCTCTATCGTGTAAGTGTTAAATAAAATGTTGTATATTACCTTGGAACTATAATGTGATTTTCCTGTGTTAAAAAGATACTGAACTCATCCTTTAAGATTCTTTGTCGATGAAGTTAATACAGTTTTTTCTCAGTTGTTCACACGTCTTCTGAAAACATGCTTCATATTCTCAGAAACACTCGACACACAAATCAAAAACAAACACACACACAAATGCCAATGGAACACCGATGTGCTCAATTGATTCACAATTTTTTACAATGAATCCCATCTTTATATATATATATATATATATATATATATATATATATATATATATATATATATATATATATATATATATACATATACATATACACCTGGGTTGGAAACCATGATGGCAACCAAATTATAGCACTTTATCTGGTCACCTTACCTCTTTCCTTTGTGTCTACGGAGCTGCACTAGTATACAGCTAACAAGCCAAGCTACACCCACCAAGTCAAAGTGGAGATGGGGAAAAAAATTTAAAAATGAAAGCGTCCCAGACCTAGTAGTGTGTTACCTCTGGAAACCCGGAGTGTGGTGTAACTCCATTTAATGTCCATTAACTGAGTCTTCTTTTAGCCAGAGACTCCATATCAATTTATTGGATTGTTTAATGTAATCATGCATAATGCAAAGGGATTAATTGAAAACGGCTGCACCAAGAAGGGACCATTGCATTAAGGAACTACTTAGAATCAAAGAGGGTTTGCTAAATGGTCCTTCAGGCTTGAGATACCGGCAAATTAATTCAACAGCAGGCAGGAGAGACGCTTTTTGGAGTGTGCATTACCTTATTACAAGATGAAAACCTCTTCCTTGTCCCTCGGAGATGCCACTCTGGGCCCTCGAGATGCCACTCTGAGCCCTTGAAGGTGGAGACGGCCAGCTCTGCACAAATCGGTGTTGGGGCCGGTACAGGATGGACCGATTGCACATAAAAGGCGTGAGTAAAGAAACATACCTCACATAGGTTATGTTTGTATGAACAAATCTCACGCCCGCAGCCTCCTAGCCCCACGAGGGGCAGTTTGTCTGTGTCATTTATCATGGACAGGTCGCCCGGCGCCCAACACCTTCATGGTCCCCCTCTGCCACTCCTTCCTCCTGCGCCGTCCCACACACCTGAGGTCAGCACTCGTCAAGCCTCAGTATTTATTTCCCGGCTTGCCATCCACCCATCGCCAGTTCCTCCGCTTTTCTAGTCCATTTCTAAACCATATTTCGGAGAATTAGTTCATGCAAGTCATCGTTCTAACCTCGCCTTCCTCCCTTCCACGTCCAAGCCGTCCCCGCCCTGCCTCGTCGAGCCTGGCTCCCTGCCCGCCCTGTCCGGAGCCTGGATCCCTCCTTCCTCGTCCACCCCGTCCCGTCCGGCAGTCTCGCCTTCCAGGACCGACCAGGGTCCCTCCCCATCCATCGCCACCAGTGTCTCGAAATAAAACTCAGTTGTCGAAACCCCGTCTGCACACAGTCTCCGTGTGGTGGGTTTGAGTCCCCCTAGCTCCGGTCGTAACAACAACACATATCGGGGAGTGTGGTAGCATCCATCGCAGGGGATTCAGGGTAAATGTTGGACTGAGAGGCGGCATAACAGCACATCTGCACATATCGCTGGCACCGCCCGGCCACTGGATGCTAATTGGTCGACCGAGGTTTTGACCAAATTTTAGCCGCAGCAGATCTCAGAACAAACAAAGGACGCGACAAGATCGAATGGTCGGAGGAGGGAGTCGCCGCAGGGGTTGGAGGGCACCGGCGGCTCGACGACCCCTCTAAAAGCCAACAACGTTCCTGAGAACGCGCGTTAACACGTTTCGTCAGTTCGGATTCGGCTCATGCTCACAAAAGCCTTTTTGCAAATGCTTCATTGGAGTGCGTGCGTTTGTGGCCTCCCCGCAGGTGCGCGCATCTTTGTATGGTCGCTCTTAATGCTCTAAATACCTGACTGCGCTGCCGTTCAAACACCATTTAGAGATTCCTGAGCACGCATTTGTTACGTATGGTGCATAACGATCCGCTGGGAGAGGGCACTCTTGGGTAGGTAAACAAAACAGACATTCAACAGCATTATTTCAGGTTTCGAATTAAATAGAAATGTTTTCCTCCTCTGAATTCTGTTTTCTCTTTGTTAAAAATGTATCCCCCCCCCCCCTCCCGGACCACCAGCATGAGGATGGGCGTCTTTATCAGGAGAAGAAATATGCTCCGAATCCCAGGCTGCCAAGTGCACTTTTGAAAGGCGGTGACACCTGGAGCAGATGTCAGCAGGTTTCTTATTTACTTAAAATAAAAAATGTCTCCACGATGGAAGCCATTACCTCAGATCCCGTCCTGAACTCACGAAGCGCGGCGTCTCATATTTCCGACGGCATACCTCATTTATATCCCTATTATGTAAAAAAAAAAAAAAAAGGAGCCCCCCCCCCTTTCGCTTGAAACATAAGCCAGTCGGCCATTGTTTTAAAGACATTTAGTTTTTTGACCCGCGCGTCCGCTGCTTGCAGTTCTGCTTCTCATTCAGACCGGACTCCATTATCATAACACATCCAACAGGCCGACAGATAGGACATGTCCTGCCCCCGGGTGATATTTCGTCCTCAGAATAACAAAACCCATCCGGGGGATACGAGATGACATTTTCCCAGGCAATTAAAATGCGGCAAACTATGACTGTTCACCACATCCATCTTCCTGTCTCGCCCCCCCCCCCCCCCGCGCTCTTCCTTACATTGCTTCTCCACAGGAAATAACCTTTTTTTTTTCTTTTCTATTTTGTGAAGGTATTAACATTGTTCTGGCTGTGGAGGGGACTCGATACTATCTCTCATTAGGCTCAACTCATTGTTCTGAATAACAACTCCGGCAACAAACCCGTGTGGGTTTCTTTTTTTTTTTTTCCCACACTCCGAGCAGACACTTGAAAGCTGAATTGAACCTCCTCCTCCTCCACCTTCTCCTCTTCCTCCTCCTCCTCAACCTCCCCCTCCTAGTCCTCCTCACCCTCCTCCTCCTCCACCTCCGCCTCCTCCTCGTCCTCATCATCATCCTCCTCTTCCTCCTCCTCCTCCTCCTCCTCCACTCCCTCCTCCTCCTCCTCCTCCTCCTCACCCTCCACCCCCTCCTCCTCTTCCTCCTCCTCCTCCTCCTCCGCCTCTCACTGCTCAGCCCCTCCAGTAAGTTATTTCACAATCACAATAATTGATGCAAGTTCGACCGATCTTGGCCGTATTAGTGAGAGCTAAGCCACTTTTCCACATTAAACACCACCAACACCAGATCAACACCAAATCAACACCATATCAACACCATATCAACACCAAATCAACACCAAATCAACACCATATCAACACCATATCAACACCAAATCAACACCAAATCAACACTATATCAACACTAAATCAACACCAGATCAACACCAAATCAACACCAGATCAACACCATATCAACACCATATCAACACTAAATCAACACCAGATCAACACCAGATCAACACCAAATCAACACCAGATCAACACCAAATCAACACCAGATCAACACCAAATCAACACCAGATCAACACCAAATCAACACCAGATCAACACCAGATCAACACCAGATCAACACCAGATCAACACCAGATCAACACCGGATCAACAGAGAAGTTAAACGTGTTGCCCCTTCCCTTCCCCCATTGCATTCGCTGCCTACGACGTGCTGAGTTGAACGTTTATTTTTACAGAATAATAATTCGAGCCCAAGCAATGACACCATTTTCATTTTTGTGTCTTTGAGGTGACATGGTTCTTAATGTTGTTAAGAACAGATGAGTACAAAAAAGTACAAAAGGGTTTAGAATAATTGAAGAATGCATATTATTCTACTGTAAGAAGTCATCATAAATGACTATTTATTGATAGCGGCTTAGCATTTTTTGCAATTTTGCTGCAAGGAATCATTCAGAGCTTCAAACGTTGCGTCACCGCTTTGGAGGAGGAACTCTCAGAAGGCGCTGCAAAATCCACCCTCCGCTGTTGTGCTGGTCACAAAATAAACTGTTGAATCCCGGCGGGGCGGAGTCGGTGCTTGAAGGGAGTCACCAGTCCAAATCAGGCATTAAACCCTCGTAATGAGGGGTTGAGGGGGAGTTCGGGAACAAAACAAGAGAGCGGTCGCCCAGATGAACCGCTGTGGGGCAGAATCCGGCAGTCAAATAATTATATGCAAGTGAAATGGGGCATGTCATGGGGAATTTCACCATGAGAAATGAATGGCAAATTTAATTACAGAGGCTCAGGGCACAATAAATAAAACAAAGGCCTTTGCATCCGCCAAAGAAGGGGAATCTGATTACTGTGATTAATTTGGGAGATTCAGAGCCGCTTATGCATTATAATGTGGGGTTAATTACTTTTCTGTGATAAATACCCCCCACGCAGCCACTCACCTCGCCTTTGTAGCCACAACAATGGAGCGCGTGTGATGAGCGCGCAATTTGATTTAAGCCCCCGATGGTTCTTAATGGACACTGACTGGGCACTTTAGTGAAGCACGCTGCGCCCAAAATATATCAACTGCCAGAGGTGTCGGCTATCAAGAAAAATATGCGGCCGCTGGATCGCTCCGTTGGATTCCGAGCAAATCTACATGTGGATCTGTTCAGCCGACCCTGAAACACGAAACTGCGGCTCGACAGCTCCAGAAACCCACAGTTGAACAAACATAGCACGCAACGCTCTCCGCCGCGCCTTCTGGAGGAGCGCGGACCCTTTTTGTGATTTTTTCTATTTATTTATTTTTTATCCCCCCCCCACCAAAACATGAAAACCTTGGCCCCGTCGGCGTGGCGAGGGGGGGGCCAGCCAACTTGAGCGCTCTTAAATGGCTGTCTCTGATCTCCATAGTCCTATTATCCTAAGGCTGTTGTCTCGGCTCAAAGCCACCGGGCCCGAGTTTCAATGTAATTACCGGCAAATGGTCACCCAGGAGGCTCCGAGTCAACCTCGCGTTCTTTGATCATAACTGATATTGAATGGCATTTACCCCCCGGGCAGAGAGAAACCTGCTTCTCTGGCTGGCTGAACAGATGGCAGTATGTGTTGCTATTATTCAAAATATCTCACAGAGAATGCAGAATGCTGGGAAATATATATTTTTTTATTTTATTTTTTTTCGCCCCCTCTTCCAGGAGAGCTGGAAGGAATATTGCCAATGTTTTTCTGTGAAGTACATTTTGAGGTTTTTTTTTGCTTTAAAATATTGTGGTGGATACTGTTGAACGTCGACTCAACAAAATTGAGGGTTTCTTTCCAACTGAAGTATTAAATGGGTATTGATGACCCCGCGTGAGAGATTTAACCAATGCCGTATGATGTAAGACGGAAGGAACTGGGAGCTCCTCAGGTGGACCCGCACCCGAGTCAACACATTCTCCAAGAAATCTTGTTTTTGGGGTTTTTTCCCCCTCAGTATAACTTAAGCAGGCTGTATCATACAAAAGACCACATGGAAAACGTGTCCCGACCCGCGAATGAGAAATGAACCGGGAAAGAACTGTTTCATTCCGCCCCCGACCAAACACATCACGCTACTGAGGAGCAGTCGCAGGAATCAGTGAATTCTTGCTGAGTTGTGTTCATCAACTCAGCAAGAATTCACTGATTCCTGCGACTGCTCCTCAAAGCTCAACTCAAAGCTGCGCCGCGTTTTGTTTTGTGCCCTTTTTTTGGGCTGTTTAGAGATCTAACAAACTCCTCTCCGGCACATACAAGGTCAACATCACGAGCCGTCGCCTCAAATGCGATCCAAGCTGAATGCCGAGCTACAGGCAGCCTTTGTGCTGGTCCCCGGCTCCCCTTCACAAGTGGCGCTGGCAGTCTTTGTGGTTTCAGAGCAATTGGAAGCGGATTCAGTGCCAAAAAGTCTGTCGGACTCGTGTCCCCGCCGAGTGAAAAACGGGCACGATTCCCGGGATCAAAAAGAGACGGAAAAAATCGATGATGGTCGTGACGCCGCTCCCTCTGCCTCGCTGTCTCCCTCACCCCGAGGAGAGTGAAGTCTTCCTTCCGGCCGAGCCGAGGAAACGCCGCCGCGATCGGTGGTCATGAGAATACTCGCACTCCCGTACAGGGTCATAAAAACCTGATCAAGGTGTGCCGTGGCATGTCGGCTCCGGCTCATCCCCATACCGCCTGACGACCGGAACACTTTTATGGCCTTGGTGTTTGGACGGCATCCTGTGAACTACCGGGTTGAACGATCCGTTTAGGGAAAAGGATCCCGCTCGCCGGCGCCGCCCGTCGGCTTCGACGACACGGCGTTCAGCACCCGCCTTCCCATTTCGAAGCCAGGCGATGAGGCGGCGGTCCGACATGTCGACCGCGTATGGCTCTGAAAAAAAAAACGCATCCTCTGCGCCGTCACGGGGACGGGAGGACGAAGCCTGAACCTGTTTGCAGATGTTGCGACAGTTATCAACGCGCCGGTGATTACGTGCAGTTACGCCAGCAAGCGGAGGACTAGAAGCAGTTTAATCAGGTCGACGGGTGCTTTCATGCTGTCATCTGTTGCCGTGATGCAGTCCTAATTAACCTATTTAAACTCAGTGGTGCACATTTAGCTCCATAATGAGCCTTTCCCGCGGCAAAAGGGAGACAAATCACGGGCGTCGCATCCTCCCGGAGGGCCCCTCCGACGGCGGTCGCACCGGTGTTTCTGCCTGGAAGCTACGCGCCGCCGTTTGTTCCTGCTTTGTGGCGGCCGCGGACGGAAAGGGATCCTCCGCGTCCTCCACTTGATCGCTCCGATTGGGGAGTGTCACTCCGGGGCAACAGGCTATCTAAGCAAATGTCTGTTTGTCCACATGTCTGTCTGTCTGTCTATCCATCCATCTTTCCCTGGCTGTTTCGCCTGCCACAGGCCCTCCGAGCGGCGTGGTCAGGGACCTCCGGCACAATGACACAGAAGACGGGTTGTGAACACACAGGTGATTGTAGACAGGGCCGGTTGGAATGAGCCCAGGAGCAGAGAGAACATGTCATGTTGCTGCCGAGACCAACCAACGAGCAACAGGTATGAAGCCACTCTGATGCTGGATCCAGCAACTACCTACATCCAGGACAGGTATGACTCCCCAGTCACATCACACCCACACCACACTATTCATCTATCGATCTATCTGCCGAACAATAACGATCTATCTACCGATAGATGGATAGATAGATTAGGGGTTAGGGTTAGGATGAGGGGTAGATAGATAGATAGATAGACAGATAGACAGAAAGATAGATAAATAGATAGATAGATAGATAGATAGATAGATAGATAGATAGATAGATAGATAGATAGATAGATAGATAGATAGATAGATAGATAGATATTGTTTGCTAGATAGATAGATTGATAGATAGATAGATAGATAGATAGATAGATAGATAGATAGATAGATAGATAGATAGATAGATAGATAGTGTGTGCATAGATAGTCACGACGATGACCGGGAGGAGGGGTCCAGGATCCGGGGTCGACGAGCAGAGACAAGCAGGTAAACTGGGCTGCTTGGAGAGGGACAGACAGACTGGGTCGACGAGAGGAGACAAGCAGGTAAGGGGAAGACGAAACAAAGAGACATAAACTCGGGACTTGAAACAAGCACTCGGAGCTAGGAACTTGAAGGTAGGAATGGAGCCAGTAGCTGTACAACTCAGGTAAGCTAGTTGACGGTCTGGCAATGAATGACTGGGAAGCCGGAGACTAAATACTGTGTAGAGTGATGCAGGTAATTGATCCCAGGTGTGTGCAATTGGCTCAAGGGGGGAGCTGCAGATGGGGCAAGAGCGGCCTCTAGTGGCGCTGGGAGGCCGTGGGCCTAACATTACCCTCCCCTTTACGGACGCCCCTTGGTGGGGGCCCACCTCCTGGATAGACATTGTTAGAGTGATAGATAGATAGATAGATAGATAGATAGATAGATAGATAGATAGATAGATAGAGAGAAATGTACTCTAGATAGTACTCCAGAAATAGAAATGTACCCCGCGTCCGCCCCTTGGCGGACATCTGGAACCGGAAGGGCGAGTCCAATTGAAATCCCGGATGAGGGAGGCATTCAGGATCTGTCTCCGGGGGACCCTGGAGCATTCCTCCGGACCGTACCCCTCCTAGTCCACGAGGTACTGGAGGCCCCTCCCCCAGAGCCGCACATCCAGCAGGCGCCGCACTGTGTAGGCTGGGTGACTGTGGATGGTGCGGAGGGGTGGTTGGGCCTTGGCGAGGAGGGAGAGAGGGCTGGAAACCACCGGCTTAAGCAGGGACACATGAAAGGTGGGGTGGACACGGAGGGAGGGAGGGAGACGGAGGCGTACGGCACAGGGGTTGATGATTGACATGATGGGGAAGGGACCAAGAGAGCCATACCATCTGTCCGGGGACGTATGTGGGTGCGGGCATACGGTGCCGGTTCACCTGCCGCTGGGACCTGGCGGAGGTCTGGAGTAGGGCAGAGCGGGCCCTCCTCCACGTCCTCCGGCAGCGATGGAGGTGGGCCTGGACGGAGGGTACGGCGATCTCAACCTCCTGGGCAGGGAACAGCGGGGGTTGGTAGCCCAGAGAGCATTGGAAGGGCAACAGGCCAGAGGAGGCGTTGATCAGGGTGTTGTGGGCGTATTCGGCCCACTGCAGCTGGTCGCTCCAGGAGGTGGGGCTGGTGGATTTCAGGCAGCGGAGTATGGCCTCCACTTCCTCGTTTGCCCGCTCCGTCTGGCCGTTGGTCTGGGGGTGGAAACCGGAGGAGAGACTGACCTGTGCCCCCAGGGCTGAGCAGAAGGCGCGCCAGACCTGGAAGGTGAACTGGGGACCTCTGTCCAACACCACGTCTGCCACGTCGGCGGAACACCTCGGCCACCAGCAGGTCCGCGGTCTCCCTTGCCGATGGTAGTTTTGGCAGGGCGAGGAAGTGTGCCGCTTTAGAAAAGCGGTCCACCACCGTGAGGATGGTAGTGTTGCCCTGGGATGGTGGGAATCCAGGGTCAGCC
>NC_137210.1:24039695-24067195 GCF_960531495.2 Zeus faber
GTATGTCTGTCTAACTGTCTAACGATATGTCAAGTCTCACAAGTCACACTTTATTTACCGAAAGCAACAACAAAGACAACAAAAACAACAATGGAAGCGACTCCAACCACAGTGTCAGCAACAGCGACAGAAAACAACAACAGCCACAGAAACGGCAACAACGGCAGCAGCAGCATCGACACCAGCAGCAACAACAACAGCAGCAACGTACACGCAAAGAAGTCACCGGAACCGGGAGTGGAAGCTCTCACTGGAACTGGAAAGGTCACTCAGGTTAGAAATGGTTAAGTCGAGGTATAAGGCTACGCTAAGTCAAGGTATTATCTGTCTACGTAAAGTCGAGGTATAAGGCTACGTTAAGTCAAGGTATTATCTGTCTACGTTAAGTAGAGGTATAAGGCTACGCTAAGTCAAGGTATTATCTGTCTACGTTACGTCGAGGTATAAGGCTACGTTAAGTCAAGGTATTATCTGTCTACGTTAAGTCGAGGTATAAGGCTACGTTAAGTCAAGGTATTATCTGTCTACGTTAAGTAGAGGTATAAGGCTACGCTAAGTCGAGGTATAAGGCTACGTTAAGTCAAGATATTATCTGTCTACGTTAAGTCGAGGTATAAGGCTACGCTAAGTCGAGGTATTATCTGTCTACGTAAAGTCGAGGTATAAGGCTACGTTAAGTCGAGTTATTATCTGTCTACGTTAAGTCGAGGTATAAGGCTACGTTAAGTCGAGGTATAAGGCTACGTTAAGTCGAGGTATAAGGCTACGTTAAGTCAAGGTATTATCTGTCTACGTTAAGTAGAGGTATAAGGCTACGTTAAGTCAAGGTATTATCTGTCTACGTAAAGTCGAGGTATAAGGCTACGTTAAGTCGAGTTATTATCTGTCTACGTTAAGTCGAGGTATAAGGCTACGTTAAGTCGAGGTATAAGGCTACGTTAAGTCGAGGTATAAGGCTACGTTAAGTCGAGGTATAAGGCTACGCTAAGTCGAGGTATTATCTGTCTACGTTAAGTAGAGGTATAAGGCTACGTTAAGTCAAGGTATTATCTGTCTACGTAAAGTCGAGGTATAAGGCTACGTTAAGTCGAGGTATAAGGCTACGTTAAGTCGAGGTATAAGGCTACGCTAAGTCGAGGTATTTTCTGTCTGTCTACGCTAAGTGGAGGTATAAGGCAAGCAAGGGTTAAGTTCAAGTATAAGGCTGGAAGCAGCAACGACAACACCCTCTGTCCGTCTGTCTGTCTATTTGTCGACCTCCCAATATGTCTGTCTGTTTGTCCGTCTGTCTATTTGTCGATCTAACAATATGTCCGTCTGTCTGTCTATTTGTCTATCTCACCCTGTCTTTCTGTCTTTTGGTCGATCTAACAATATGTCTGTCTGTTTGTCTGTCTGTCTATTTGTCTATCTAGCAATATGTCTGTCTGTCCGTCTGCCCATCTGTCCATCTGTCTGTCTGTCTATCTTGTTAGATAGACATATGTCTGTCCGTCGATCTAACCATATGTCTGTCTGTCGTCTTTCTGTCTGTCTGTCAATCTAACATATGTCTGTCGGTCCGTCCGTCCGTCTGTCCGTCTGCCCATCTGTCTGTCTGCCTATCTAGCTATGTGTCTGTCTGACATCTGTCGATCAAACCATATGTCTGTCTGTCTGTCCGTCAGTCTGTCTGTCTCTCAGACTCTCCATTGAGGCCTCATAGGGGGGTCTGATCACTGTCCTCCACGTCCACGTCCAGACCTCTGGACCCTGGACTGATTTCCTGACGTATTTGGGTGATGATGGAGGAGGACGACCGAACACCTGTCTATCTGCCTGCACGCAGCCACTCGTTTTCTTGTCCGTAAGCGTCCTGGTACATTGAAAAGACGACAGTGGTTCAAACTGCAGTCTCACCTCCTCCTCTCCTCCCTTCCTTCCTCTCCTCCCTTCCTTCCTTCCTCTCCTCCCTTCCTTCCTCTCCTCCCTTCCTTCCTCTCCTCCCTTCCTCCTCTCCATCTCTTCACACCGCAGCCACCCACCCCCAGTTTCTATGTTCTCTGTGCCCCCATCTCTCTTTCTTCCTCTCTCTCTCTCTCTCTCTCTCCCCCCATCTCTGCCCCCCCTCACCTCCTCCCCCCTCTCTCTCTCTCCTTCTCCCCCATCCTCCCTGCTCTCCCCCCCCCTCTCTCTCTCTCTCTCTCTCTCCGCCACCATCTATTCAAAGTTTTCACCTTCCCTCGAACTTTTGGAAAAAATAAAATAAAAAATAAAAAAACAGAAAGTCAACATTCCCTCCCTCTCTGAGTCAGTCGCCCACCTTCCCCTCTGCGTGATCTCTCCACGCCGGGCCGCCCTGTGGAGCCTGTGGAGCCTCTCTCTCTCTCTCTCTCTCTCTCTTTCTCCCTTTCCCTCTCTCTCCCTCCCCCTCTCGCTCCCCCCCCCCCCCCCCCTCTCTCTCTCTCTCGGCGGCGACGTGGAAGGCGTGTGATTTACACGAGTGGGGAGTGAGTTGACGGGAGAACAACGGAGCGTTCCAGGGTTCCATACTTCCCGCTCCCACGGGAGAAGGTGGGAGGGGGCCCAGCACAGCACGGTGGCCCCCCTCCCCCCGCAGCCGCTCCGTGCACAAGCGTTAAAAATGAGAGATTTACAGGTGTACGCAGGCGGTTCCTTCCCCCCCACCCCCCCCCGTGTGCTGGGGCGCGCTCGGGCGCTTTCCTCCGTCCATATGGTCGAGTTTAACGCATTCCACATCTCCATCGGCCGCCCCCCCCCCCCCCCAGGAGGATTTAAAAAATCTGTCAGAGCCCCCCCTCCGCCCCCAGCCACGTCCTGTCTATGTAATTTAAACTTTGCGGGTGGGGGGGGGGGTACCCCGGGGGTGTTGGCGTTGGCGTGGTGGGCGTTGAGGGATCGAACCCAGCCGACCCCTGACCCGCACCGTCCACCCAAAGCTGCGTCCCAAAAGGCCCAGACATCCAGACGCGTGGAATGGCCGCTCCTCCATCCTCGGGGCTTGATCAAACCGTTTTACCCGGAGAGCGGGTCAGGATAGCGAGGTGAGCCCGATGTTTATTTATTGGTCTTGTTAGATGCCAAAAAACGCAGTGGTCGTAAATCCTGCGCATACCGCACCCCATCCACGTCGTCCTAATTCAAACCAGCGCAGGGGGTGAGAGCGGGATAGAGTGTGTGTGTGTGTGTGTGTGTGTGTGTGTGTGTGTGTGTGTGTGTGTGTGTGTGTGTGTGTGTTTTTGAGCGTTTTGGCCGACTCCCCCCCCCAACAATGTTTTTTTTTTTTTTTGTTTTTTTCCCATCAATAAGCACTTTAACAGGCCAAATCAGGTTTATTGATGCAGCGCTCTGGTCTGTATCAAACAGGGAGAGTCACAGTGCTGGGATTTTACTCAGTGAGCTACTGATGCACTCGGGCATTTGAACTAAACTGGTGGATGAAAAATGAAAGAAATGCAGCGGGATCCTTATCTACGCCGGACCAAATTCAAGATTCAAGATTCAAGAGGTTTTTTCGTCATATACATATACATACTTTCATACATACTGTATATGCAGTGAAATGTCAGTGCAACGCACTGCAATGCACAATATGTTCTAGACTGAACACAGTAGCTACCTAAGAATTTCTACTTGACTAACTAACTGATTCCTAAAACGTAATGCAGTAAGTCGAATACTATAGAATAAAATAAAATATATCGAATAAAATGAAATAAGAACTCAAAGGTAATGCAGAGTGGGGGTACAAAATAGAAATAAAGGGAATAGACTTATGTATATGTGACAGACTTATGTATATGGGATAGGCTATTATGTATATACAGATATGTGCATTAAAGTGGCATGTGAATAAAGTGAGGTAGTGTGAATAAAGTGAGGTAGTGTGTGTGGAGATATACAGTACAGTATACAACAGTACAGCGCAGAAATACGGTAACACCAAACAGAGCAGCAATACAGCACAGTATGCAGTAACCCAGAACAGTGATACAGTATGCAGTACAGTATGCTACATACAGTACAGGAAGGTAGTGGAACCTATGTGTGTGACCCAGTGAGGACCCCTGGTGAGTTCAGCGTTGACAGTTCTTATGGCTTGAGGAAGAAACTCTGCCTCAGTCTCTCTGTTCTCGCTGTGTGACTGTGGAGGCGCTTGCCCCACTGCAGCAGCTGGAACAGTCCGTTGTGGCGGTGGTGAGGGTCCTTCATGATCTGCCACTACACCTCCTGGTGTATAAGTCCTGCAGGGAGGGGAGGGTAGTTCCAGTGGTCGTTCAGCCGAGCAGACCGCCCTCTGCAGGGCCCGCCTGTCCTGAGCAGTACAGCTCCCAAACCAGGCAGTGAAGGACTTGAGGATCCTCACCGAGACCCGGAATTTCCTCAGCTGACTGAGGTGGTAAAGACGCTGCCTCGCCTTCCTCACCAGAGTGTCTGTTTGTAAAGTCCATGTTAAGTCCTCTGTGATGTGGACTCCCGGGTACTTGAAGCTGCTCACCCTGTCGACAGAAGTCCCATTAATCACCAATGGCGCGTGCGTCCTCGGTTGTACTCCATGCTCACAGAGATCACGTTACATCATAACCATGGTTTAGATGGGTGTACGTACTGGAGGAGCAGGAGAACACGGTGCTGTCATTCATCCATTCACGCTGCCATCTGGCATCCACTCATCCATCCACTCATCCATCCACTCATACATCCGTCCATCCATCCGTCCATCCACTCATTCATCCACCCATACATCCACCCATCCATCCATCCCTCCACCCATCCATCCATCCACCCACCCATCCATCCACTCATCCATCCATCCATCCATCCATCCATCCCCTCACCCATTAATCCATCCAACCATCCAACCATCCACTCATCCGTCCATCCACTTATCCACCCATCCATCCACTTATACACCCATCCATCCATCCATCCATCCACTCACCCATTCATCCATCCAACCATCCAACCATCCAACCATCCGCCCATCCATCCATCCACCCATCCATCCATCAATTCATCCATCCATCCATCAACCCATCCACTCATCCAATCATCCATTTTCTTAATTTGTAAAACTGGAAACAACTTTTTTTCAAAACTACCATCCCACTTTATCGCCAGTGCAGCTATTAAAAGATCAATTTCATTTTAGAATCATTATCTCTTTTATTTTTTTTGATCAACATTATTGAACCACACTTTGTTCCTGTTATCGGCCCTGAGAGGGGGTGCGGGGTGGGGGGTGGATGAAAGGCAGGAGGGAGAGGAGGGAGAGCGGGAGAAGAGAGGGCTTTAATGGGGTTTGTTTCGGGGCCTACAGGCCCCCGCTGAGTTCCCCGGTGAGGCCCCCTGGATCTGTAAGCTCGCCTGCTCTGAGTTGGCAGCCAAAAAAGCCTCCATAAATCCCTGGTATCCCGACAGGAGATTGAGAAGTTGGAGGAGGGAAGTGTAGTTGTAAAGAAACATAAATACACCCATATGTATAAAAACATAAATACACATACTATGTGCACTGGTTTTTCTCTTCAAATGATGCCAATGGAGAAAAAACAACACTGAATTACTCTGTTTAGAACTGACTAGAGATTGCACAAGTTGGAAACAAGCAAAGGAAATAGGCCGTTCTTTTGTCCCAGTTGCAAGGTAAATGATCGGCTGATGTATTGAAATCGACCTGCAATTTTCTTTTCATTATGCGTTTCTCCATTCAAGTTGAGTTTAGCGTCTGGAGCAAAAGACGCTCAGCCCTCTCATGTTGATGAGAGAATTATGGGCCTTTGAATAGTGTCCTAGCCAGAAATAACCCAGCTGGGCTACTTCAGATGAGAATGTCGCCGTGTTAGCTGGGGTGCTTTGGGACCTCAATGGCAAATCTTTTTCCGGCATTTCTTTCCCTAGAGTATTCGGGGGGGGCGGATTATGAAAACATTTTTTTTTTAAACATTCTGTGATTAAACAAAGGTAACGTGCCTGAGAAAGTTTATCGGCTTGAGAATATTTGGGAGTTCTTAGAACTGGTGGATTGAGCCACACGACACGTTCACGCAAGACCCAATTTGGACCAAAATCACAGTGTTTGTAGATGACGATTCTTCATGGCATTCCTCCTGATATGTCACGTCGAATATGAAACACAAGTTCTTAGTTGCATTACTTTTATTGGTAGAAATCGGGTAAGTCACCAGTAAGTGTCTGGGATTGGGCGCCGGCTCCAGGGCCAGTGCCTTGGTCACGGCCAAATGTCAGGAGTGTGTATCCACCACCTCCGTGACACGCGGGAGGGAGGAAGCGGAGCACCCCGGGGGAACCGACATGAGCGTAGCGAGAAGATGCAAACTCCAGACACAAAGACAGCATGGTGTCGAGAGCGCTAACCTCAGTGCTGCCACGCCCGCGGGGGGTTTTCAAAATTAAAATAGATACTCGTAAGGATGGGAATAGTTACTCGTTAGAGGCAAATGTTTGATGAACTTAAACACGGGTTCATAGGATTCAATGACAAAACTGTCCAAATTGTTACGAGAAACATTGTAATAGTAACTAGAAACAATTGGAATATTTACTAGTATCTAATAAATAGGGACTACTAATAGATTTTTACTAGTGAAACTAAAATAGTTACTAGTAACTCTTGGAATAGCAACTATTAACTGAAATATAAGTACTAGTAACTTTTAAAAAGTGAAAGAGATCATCCTATGGATTAAATGTTGAAACAACTTGTCATAAAGGTCATTCCTTTCCAACTGACTTCAAGTCTTGCCCCTGAGGATATATACATCAACACTTTTTCAAGCACTGATCGTTGATTCTGTTGATTCTGTTTTTCTCTCCATCATGGTGATGTTGTCTATGGCACGGCCTCCTGTTCACCGCCTTCATGCCTTCACAATAGATGCGGTTTCCCATTCATCGCCGAGGTCTATCGCGACCGCTGCGGTTCACATCACTGTCTACTTTGTGAAAAGGATTTCGGGGTCGCGTTCCTCCGAGGAGGGATCAGCATTATTTACAGCCCCTTCTAAAAGGACTGCCGCCGCCGCCGCCGCCGCCGCCGCCGCACACGTCATCATTACCGCCCGGGATCGGCTGGCTCCAATGCGCCTCGCATGCCGGGTTCCAAATGTTAACACTGAACTTGGGAGGTCTGCGTTTTGTCTTCGGGCCCTGCGTACTTGGGACGCTCTCTGCACTGCTGAGGTGAACTCTTTGCAACTGTTGAGTCAGTTCCCGGTCTGATTTGAAACGGGGGTGCATCGCCGTCTATCTGTTCTCAGCTTTTTCCTTTCTTTGTATTTCTTACTTATTTCGTGCCTCGGCATCACTGCATATCAGGATCTTTGCGTACATATGTTTTACGATGATCGAACAAACGATTATGAATGAATATACTGTATGTCTAAGACAAATGTGAATAGACCTTTGTGGCTGTTTCACCACCACATGCCACCCAAGTTGTGTTTTAGGGCCCTCCGGAGCAGAGACACAGATGACGGGGGGTTGTAAACATCAATTTATTGTACAGGGTGGGCTAGCTGTAATTAGCCCAGGAGCAGATAGAACATGTCATGACAGGGCTCCCATCCTGAACGTGTGGGCTCATGTTGCTTGTTAGCCCGAACAACAAGCAACAGGTATGCAGTCACCCTGATCCCAATCACCTAGATCCAGGTCAGGTGTGGCTGCTCACCACACCATCCCCACACCGCATACCCCTGACACCAAACTGAGGCCACAGACTGAGGGGAGACTACCTAACCGAAGCCTACTCTCCCCACGAAGCAGAGGAGAGAAAAACAGGCCTAAAATACAGACTCTAACATAGGGTTCCTATACCTAAAACAGTCTCTGACATAGGGTTACTATACCTAAACTACAGACTCTGACATAGGCTTACTATACCTAAATTTCAAAAAACACTGGACTCTGAAGCATGGTTTCCATACCTGAAACAAACGCATGTCCAAAAGATAATTTAACGGGTTCCCTGGAACACCATGGTTGACCGGCTTCCTTCCCCCAGAGCGATGATGCAGACTCCCCTCCTCTCTTCTGGAGCGTGGGACCTCGAGCTGCTGTCTTGGCTGGTGAAGGCATGGTAGGTCTTGGCTGTCGTGGGGGTCCAGGTCAGGTGTGGCTGCTCACCACACCAACCCCCACACCACAACCTTGTTTTTAATGAAACACATACACTTGATAGTACCTTCCTGAGATAAAAGGCCATCATGGCAAACTGAACTGAACTAAATCAATCAATTGGACCAAAAGTTGCAGCCTTTCCAGAAAATTCACATCATTTCACCAATTAACACCAATTAAGATGATGATGATGATGATGATCATGATGATCATAATGATCATGATCATCCTCATCAATCACCATCTATTTAACTGCCGCCAGAATAGCATACTACCACATAGTAGTTGTTACTAGTGTTGCGGCCACAATAAATCTTTGGCTCGAACCTTGAGGTCTGTGACATATCATGGACACTGAAGGTAAAGTGCGATTTGATTTAAACCAAACATACTAAAAGTGTCAGGAGGTCCAGCAAAACTGAATCGAAAGGAGAGTGAAGCACCCAGACCGACCTGGCAGCGGGGCTGTCCAATCCTGTTGCATGTCCTTAATCCGCCGAAACCGAGATAATGACTAAAGTGACAAATAAAACTGCAACAAAAAAAACTGGACTGCCAGACTGCCATTCCCAAAAAGGGAACAAACTAAACTACTACTGGTCAGGATCAGAGAGAGAGAGAGAGAGAGAGAGAGACAGAGAGAGAGAGAGAGAGAGAGCTCTGCTTCCATGAGGATCCTTTCAACCGAGCATCGAGATGTGATTCTGGACACCTGGGAGAGAGGGAAGAGGGAGAGAGTAAGAAAGGTGGGAGCGCCTTTCAACCAGAATACTCAAACATTGTGTGAAAAGATATATATACAGTAGATTCATGCCATCCGGATCCATCCTTGTGGTCGTACGGCCAGGTACGCCGTCGTTCTTGAGACTCACATCCTGAAGTATGCCGGCCCGTTCAATAGGGAAGGATGTTTCCCAAAAATCCTGACTCCATTCCCAAAGTCCATGAGCCCGGCGTTGAATTGACCCTGAGCGCGGGTCGTAGGTGACTCCAAGCCCGCCGTCCGCCAGGGCTCGGGTGCTCAGCATTCCTCTCCCTCACGTCGTCCCCCGTCTTCCGTCGCCGTCGTGTTGGGCGGAAAAAGAATGTGGGCGGCCATTAAACATGAGACAGAAATGTTGTCCAATTAGTCCGCCGAATACGGCGGCGACTTGCTAATGCCGTGTCTGACTCTTTGTCCCTGCTTTGGCCTGGATCTGGAAACACGCATCCAGGGAATTGCTAATGGTTGCACACTATTTGATCACTCTCTTGAGAGGACGAACACGACTAATGAACGTCGGACTATGAAGGACTTTACTCCGGCACAGCCCGCAGAGCTGTCAAAGCAGATGTAACCAGTAAATAAGTGATACAGGAATATCTTGAAAGGCAACACAATAATTGAATAAGTCGTTATGTTTGAAACGGCTGATGAAACGGGCCGGCATCCCGGGGACGACATCTGCGAGAAATTATTTTGTTTCTTCCACGGACGAGGCAGAGCGCGCGCGGTATTTACAGTTCACGTGCCATATTTCACGTGGAGTTCAACATCAGAATGCCAATTATGTGAAAAAAAGAAGAAATAAATACCGATCAAACAATGTGCACATTTTTTTTTCTCCGGCCAAAAAAGAAAGCGACTTTTTGCCAGGCGAGACCCCGTTTGTTCAACTCCAGAGGTAATTTCTTCACTTTTCAAAGAGCCTTTAACCATAAACCCGTTAAAACAGGGACAATAACCTTTCCCTCACTCTCAAACAGCTCCGTATATCATTTAGGTCGGAATCAGAACACTTCATTGTCCATTAGATTTGCATAAAATAGGAACCCGCATTACCGTGAATCGTGGCTGCCTGACCAGCAGCAGGATGATGTGAGTCAAGTCAAGCGACACTTCTGATACTTCCCAGTAAGTTTTCCACTCAGGTGTCAAATGCAGAGCCAAAAACTCATATGTGCCTTGAATGCACCTCGGGTAAATGGTGGCCACTCTTTGAATGGCTTAGCCTTTCAGAGGAGAACGTTCAGGCAGCCGGTGAAGAGAGATGGAGGGCACATCAAGGCGGTCTGCCTGGACAGAATTAAAATGTCAGACTATGGCGAGTCTCCGATCCCCCACTCCCCCAAAGCCTTATGCAAATGGCCCTTGGGGGTTGACGCTGGGGAGGGCGCAGCGCTTCTGGGAGGAAACAGTGATCACACCCGGTGGTCAGGTGGGAAGTTTAGGTGGGTTTTTGATGAGATAAGCATTAACTTGCATTCAAGCTAAAGTAAAGGCTTTGGGCATCACTTTTTGTGCTTTGCTTGATCTCTATCCTCTTTTTCTGTTTCATTTTTGTTTCTTTTTTTTGGTTAGGCCTAACTCCTGGAAATACTCTAATACAGTGGTCTCAAACTGAAAATGGCCTGGGGGTACACTGGCCAGGTTGTCTACTAGGGGGGGCTGTGTTGAACTTCAAGGGAAAAATTGGCCTGTTTTTATTTTGGGTTTTTTTCTCAAGCACATTTGTTAATTTCCCCATAATCCTGTTAGAAATACTGTAGCTCTCTTATGATCTATTTAGTTCTGTTTTATATTTTGAAAAACATTCAGTACATTTGTGTGGATTGATTAAGCATCTGCGGGCCAGATTTATCAATATATTATCACCATGTGTAGCGGCCACTTTAAATTGTCCCACGGGCCAGATGTGGCCCCCGGGCCTATAGTTTGCAGCACAAGTACAATGTGTTTAACTCTGCGTTGCTTCCAAAATGAGCTTGGCCGCTTTATAGCGTTTCCAGGGACAGCGCCAGAGAGCTCCGTTCAAATTTACAGTAAATTGTTTTTAATAACTCGCAGTCGTTCCTTTCCATAAACCACTGCCAATCATTATCATTTACTCCCTCATCCAGTGCGGCTTCGTCAAACTGGCGCCTTCTCATTTACTGCGGAAACATCCTCTTCCTGCCGGCGGACATTTTCCCCGCCGTGGCTTTGCCCCGGCTAAGGCTGTTCCCTCCGTCCTTCATCGATGGCGTGCTCCATTTCCAGAGCGCTGCTGCGTCGTAACGTGTTCATCGCTCTGGATCTGATCGTCCAGGAAGCGTCCACTGACGGACAACAAAACAAAATCAATGCCCTGGACAAAGGCATTGATATCCAAATGATGCCGATCCATACCCGCCTTTGATTGACATCCCTAGTCTGTCCGTGAATTGCCATGGATTTTTTTCCATCCCCAGCTCTTCCATTGACTGGCTGGGTAATGTATTCGGCGAGTGTCACTTCGTGCGACGCCCCCCCCCCAAGTTGCCCCTTCCGTCCGTATCAGGGGAGAGAAAAAGGGAAACGGGATCGATTGCCGTTAATTATGCGGATGTAACCAGGGATGGCACGCACCGCCTGTTTCTCCTCCGGAGGAGTCGATAAAGGTCAGGCAATTAGTTTTTCACCACCACCCCTTTAAGTTTTCTTTCTCTTTTTTTTTTTTTTATTGGAGATTCAATAATGGCTCCCTCGGGGTAGACGCAGTCTCGGCGCTATCAGGCGAGTATTCAAAAAAAAAAAAAAAAAAACACATCACGCGTCCTCACCTCTCGCCGTCCCGGACGAGCCCCCGTCCCCCATCGGCCCGAACCGGGGCTCCTCCGCCTGCGGCTGCGGCGGGGTCCGGATGTAGTCAAAGCCACATCGCTCACTCGGACATTTGGAACTCATCATTCTCGGAAGAATCACTTACTCCGGTTTTCCCAATGCTTTCACATTTAAGTCAGGATAATAATCATTACTTAATACTTACTTAATTAATACTTAAAAGCCTCAATGGTATCCGACCCAGATGTTCATTATAACTTGAATGATTCACAAGTCTGCCATGCAGGCCTTTATTACAGCACAGTCTCAGAGGGTTGGTCGCCGGCTTCACATTTCACCGAGAAAACTGAAGGCATCCCCCGGTGTCAACGTCCACCGGGGCGAGGAAAAACTCCCAGGAAAAAAAACACACTCGGGGAGGACAAAGAAGAAAGAAACTTTTAAAAGAGGTCGCTGAAGGAGCAATCCCCCTTCCAAGATGGACGCAGAGCGGGCAAGGTCACAGGAAAAAGGCTGAATCCTTCAGCAGGAGAAAGCAAGGCACTAAGGTGACGGCTCGTATCAGAGATGTTTTGACTTTTTGTGTCATTCACTATAATCATTATTGTCATCACAATAGTTAAGAGTCAAGCTTGCACATTTTAATCATGCTCAGTAGCTTTTGACGTCCAGCGGCGTGTTTAATGGCCATGGTATGAAACATTCCACGTCCAAAGTCTCTTTACGGTCCACGACGCTCGGCCGGAACCTTTTGTTTTTCCTCCGTTTTCCAGTACAAACAAGAACGGCGAAAGTAGCGTGGCGGCTATTTATTTAACAAGGGGGGTATTTCCTGGTTCTACACACCACGCTGTCCTTAATGAGGTTTGTCGGAATGAGCGATTAAACTCCTCCACTCCTGGCGTGGATGGACTGACCCCACCCCCCACCCTGCCACCACCACCACCACCGCCACCACCACCACCACCTCCCTCTCAGCTTCACCATGTGGAGGCTGTAAATAGAATCTCTCTCCATGATCAGCTGAGAAATTAAATGTGCCCGCTGCTTCCTCCGCTCGCCTCCCGCTCGCTGCACCGCTGCTATGATTCTGTTAGCGTTTTATTGTCTTTCTTTTTTAAATTCAGTAATTTGAAAAAAAAAAAAATATATATATATATATATATATGTATATATAACATAGAAAATACACACACATCCCAATCAGCCACAACATAAAAACCACTGACAGGTGAAGTGAATAACATTGCTCATCTCGTTCCAATAGCACCTGTCAAGGGGTGGGATATACTGTATTAGGCAGCAAGTGAACAGTCAGTTGTTTTGTGTTCACAGGGCATCACAGCTTGCTGTGTATGGGGCTGTGTAGCTGCAGACCGGTCAGAGTGTCCATGTTGACGCCTGTCCACCACTGAAAGCTCCTACAATGGACATGTGAGCGTCAGAACTGGACCATGGAGCAATGGAAGAAGGTGGCCTGGTCTGATGAACCACGTTTTTTCCTCCATCATGCGGAGGGCCGAGTGCGTGTGTGCCATATACCTGGTGAAGAGATGGCCACCAGGATGCATCATGGGAAGAAGGCAAGCCGGCGGAGGCAGTGTGATGCTCTGGGCAATGTTCTGCTGCTCCAAATACTGTCAATATAATAACTCACACAGTGGAATGCCATCTAATCTGGTCGCTGATGGAACCATCCCCTGCTTTTTCCAATCTCCAAGTCCTAAAATGATTTTTCATCATTTTTATGAAAATCCTCGTTTACACAGAATAGTTTATTTTTTTTTATAACAGAAACCACTCGTGGTTTCGGGCAGGGCTTTTGAAATGTCAAAAAGATTTTATAACTTCAGCTTAAGAAAAAAAAAAGCATCTGTCAGTTTATTTGACTGAATTTCTATTTTTACCATTGCACTCTGAGGATGTTTGATTTTTTAATAGCCATCATTTTTATGGGACAGAACCAAATGACTATGATGATTCACCAGTGTAAGTCAGAATGTGCTGTTGATATAACCCTCAGTTGAAGAGGTGCGTAATGAATGAGGTTGATAAAGTAAATTAATAATTAAATTAATATTTGCTAATGAGGCAAAACGTTGGTCGTCGATAGCAACGAGGAGAGTGTTGAGACGCGGGAGAGGATTTCTCCCTGGACACTGGAGGTAGAATAATTACTGAAATGTTCCGAAAGGTTTGGCTAATGACTGGGAGTTTTCTGTTTGGCAACCTGATGCTGAGCTTTCACTTTTTCTTTCTGTCCGAGGATGTATCTCACAGGTCGGGGATCACTCAAACTTATTCTGATCTAGATGAGATGACACTTAACGAACATGACAGTTAAAAAAAGTGAAAACTGTGTCATTGGAGCAGAAGTAGACTATGATGAAAGTATTAACAAATGCTTATTATTCATTTGCAAAATTAATAACAATTTTCTAATAAAAAAAACCACATGCACGCACCCAGGGACCTGGTGATGAGTGTCCATCGCTGGTCAGACGATGATGTGTGCATGTTTTTGGTGGGGGTCCTTACTGACGTGAGGTGGAGGAAACCCCATGTGAGCACGGGGAGAACATGCAAACTCCACACAGAAAAGCTCCTATTTGGGAGATAACCCACCGGCGCACGGTGCCAACAGCGCCCCAGGCGGGAATCGAACCCAGGACCTTCTTGCTGTGCATTGCACGTACCATTCCACCGATAGAGGCTTCCAACGGCGTCTCGGTGAAAATGAAACGTGCCGTATTTATTTTGTCGGTCTTCCCACTTGTGGCGTTGCTCGGTCTTGCTGTGCAGGAAACACACTGCAAACAGCTTCTGCCTCAGTCCGTGTGTGCTCAGCGGTGCGGTCGGTGTTTAGCTCCCACCGTCTGCACTCATAAGAAATCTCCTCTCAAGGGCAGAACCAACAATCTAAAATGATCTCAAGCTAATGGCTAAAGGATTCCGCCCACTGGACAAACATTGGCCACCATGACTCGCCGAATGGCCCGGTGTCCATCTCTGCTCCCTGACCTCCCGATCGATTCCCCCGCTCGACCCGGCCACGCCCCGTTGCAGGCGGTGAGCGTCCAGATAACAACTCCCAGGACACTGTGCACGTTGGTGAAGCGGCTATCCATCCTAAAAATGATCCCGAGGAGCTGGTCGGTGCTCAGGGGCGGGCACGTGACGGATGGTGCCCGAGCGTCTGCCCCTTTGCCCCTTGATGTCCGTGGTGCCCAATTTATCAGGTGTGGTTTGTCCGGTTTTGTTTTTGTTGTTTTTTTAAGCGAGAATGGGCATTGACATTTCGTTGTAAACATCTGCATTATATATGTGTCGTACCGCGGCAAAAGCCGCCATCTCGCGCATCTCGAAAATCGCCAGGAGCAGCCAAACAAGTTGGAAAAAACCCTTCTTAAAGGAAAATTTGATTTTTCCAGATCCATGTTCCTTTGTGTTTTTTTATTTTTATCTCTCAACGTATTTTCAAAACCGAGTTTGATTTTTAAATAGTAGAAAACTGTTAAACCGTGGAGTTAAATATTCCCATTAGATTACATGGGGATTACACAGTTCACGTACCGGGATCAGCGCTGAACAACGCAGATCAATTGTTGTCTTTAAAGCGAGCGTCCAGGTGAAGATAATTTCTCCATATTCCATGTGATGTGAAGCCACAATGTGAAACCGTTCTGATATAATTCAACCTTTAAATCGTACTACTTTTACACACACACGGAGCTAGAGTTGTAAAAAGGGCGTAGAAGAAGAAGACGAAGAAACACGTCACGCGTCACGCACCTACGTCACTTCCGTAAACGGTTAAAGCTCACTCGGTCTCACTTGTCTGTGAAAACTTTTTTCTCCGTACCGTTATGGATTACGCGAAGCGGGCGGCGGAAGCTCTGGATTGGACCTTAATCTGACCAGTGCGATAGATCCAAGCCACTGTTAGCAACGCATACTGGACTTCATTTCCGTGATGATAGTCAGTTCTCCGACAGCGACGCGGAGAACGACAGCGCTGCTGAATGTGATATTACTCCGGACTTGGAGAACATTTCAAACAGCGGATTTCAAACTTAATGTGACGATGAAACTGAATATTTTCAAGGACCACCGGTTGTGACCGACGAATCCGTTGTTGTTACAGCGGAAGAAGTCGATGACGTGATGAAGTCCGTTCAGGTTGGTGACAGATTTTCAGATTTCAGAATTTCAGACTCATATTATTGATAGACTCCACATTTTGTTGTGTTGTCCGTACGTTTAAACGCCAAAATAATTCCACAATTATAAGGCATATATATTCGTACTGTTAAATAAATGCTTTTTTTCAAAACAAAATTAGCTGTGTTGTTGAGCTGTTTGTGATTTGCCCATTCAACAGTATGTTAATTAGCCATAAAGAGGCGTCACTGTGTAGTTTTGGTGGGGAAAAAAATACAACAATTACTCCTTTCCCGACGTTATTTAATATAATCAGGAGAATAAAGTGGCAACAATAGTGTTTTTAATGAGTCGCATCTTCCAGAATAAATAACTTTATGTAGCCGGAAGGAAAAAGACGACTTGGTGGATTTATTTTCTGGCCAAGATTTGAATATTCATGATGCACGTGTTCTGAATGCATCCTCATTGGTTGAGTCCAAGCGAGTATTTATTGTTGGAATTGGTATAGGAAGCTCATGTCACCAGTCAAATTGTATACTGTGTGTGTGTGTGTGTGTGTGTGTGTTTATATATATATATATATATATATATGTGTGTGTGTATATGTGTGTGTATGTCTATATATATATCAAATATATGTGTATATATATTTAGGTGATGATGTGTGATGATACAGGTGAAAATGTCATTTTAAAATCTTGTTCCATGTGTCTTTTTTTATTCCTTTGAGAATATTCCTTTCGTGCTGTGGAGGTTGATGCTTATAGAGCTTGTCGTCTGCGCTAAATTTTCTTGGATTAGTGCTTCAAATTTTTATATATTTTTTTGCAGGAAATGAAAAGCTGCCATTCGTTTTTTTGGACTGTATTCAATGGGGCCTTTTCACGGTGGACATTTTGACGTCGATGGTTGAAGGCAGCTGAAGGTAGTAACATTGATTGCGTGTCCCTGCACAGCAACACCGCACCCCGACAGAGCCACCGCTCACCACGTCGGCCTCAGCTGTGTTCCGTCGGCGGCGGCGCGGGAATCTGTGCTGTGGGAAGCGGCCATTACGACTTAAGAGGCTTCACTTAGTGAGTGTTTCAGCTCCAACTTTAATGAGCTGATGAGATGCGAGGAAAGTCCTCGTTGAAGAGTCCCAACCAACAACGTTCTGCTCCCGCTCTTGGAAACTCGCATGTTCTCAGGGTATGTGTGAAATAACTGTTCACCTGTTGTTTTATTCTGAAATACATCTCTTTTTTTTTTTTTTTTTTAAGTCGCCACTTATTAAGAAACAGATGTTCAATGTGTCGGCGTTATGCATTATGCTCCTCTACGGTATGTGCAGTTTCCATTGTTGGTGGTGGAGTCCGCCTTTCCTGAGAAGAATGCAAATTGTCCATATGGATGAAAATTCAAAAGAACAACACTCTCGGATCAGAAAATATCCCCATCCTTCAAGTGACAAAAAAAGAAATAATAAAAATATTGACTGGCAGGCGGTAAACTACCAAGATGAGGATTTGGACGCCTGACTAAACCTGGACGTTGGGTAACAAAAAAAGTTTTGAAAGGAATTCTGGGACTTGGGCTGTAATCCACCCAGCGCAGGTGACCTCATGGATTACCACTTTAAGACGGTGTTCAACCACCCAGGACGAGGCGAGAGGTCGGACGAGGCGGTGAGTCAGACACCTTTTCTTATTCTGGCGCTTGAGACCAGAGGCCGGCGTATCTACTTTTCATCAATTCATTGATAAATGTCTACATTTTATAATTTTATTGAGATATATATATATATATATATATATATATATATATATATATATATATATATATATATATATATATATATATATAATTTTTTTATTTTATTTTTTTTACTATACACTGCCATGTCTACTTTTCATAATTTTATTTTATTTTTTTACTGGAGACCGCTGTGTCTCTACTTTAACTGAGCCTGGTACTGACATTATGGACCACGTGTATTAAGCTGCGTTTCCACCCAAAGATATTATTATTATTATTATTATTATTTTTATAAAAAAAAAAAATTCAAAGAACTAACAGGTTAATCTCAACATCGGAGCAGGAGGTAGAGTCGGTTGTCTAGTAATCAGAGGGTTCCTGGTTCGATCCCTGTTTCCTCTTGGCAGTACGTCGAAGTGTCCTTGAGCAAGACACTGAACCCTTGTGAGGTATGTACATGTGGTCGCAAGACTAGAAAAGCACTATATAAATGCGGTCCATTTAATCTGCTGACGTATGAAAAACTATACGACAAACTGCTCCAATCCAGGAGGTGGTGGTAATGCAGAAGACTATACACCAACAAGAAGAATAAACTGGATCAAGACAGACGAGCAGAGTGATAAAGTGGAATATCACTCTGCTTGTCTTTCTTTATGCAGTTTTTTTTCTTCTGTCCTTGTATTTACTGTCAAGTATTCAGTATCAAGATTTTATCAAGTTTGAAACATTGAAAAACCTGAGTTGACACATGGGGAATCGAACCTGGGTCTACTGTGTGGTAGGGCAAAATCTTCGCGACACACACTTATTTTATTTCTTTCTGTTTTATCGGGAAACAAGTCTTAATTTTTTTTTCTTAAATTTTAAGAAAAGAAAGTGTACATGGTGTCTGCAATAAAATGTTCTCAGTACTCCACCAATCAGAAATTTCAGCACTGCAAGCCCCAACCCCCTGCTCCCTGCGATGGAATTCCTCCATCAACGAGGAGCAAATTAAAAGTTTCAAGGTTTTAGTGTCTGAAACTTTTTAATTATTTGTGGTGTTTTAGGTAAGACAGGCTTGTGTGGTGCACTACTTGCTGAAAGCATCTTATTTGTGCATATCAACTATTTAACAGTGGTGCATTTTAAACAAATTGTGTTTGGGGGTAAGGAACGTCCCAACCCCCAGTGCCAACACCTTCGCTCTGACCCTGAACCCAAACCTTCACCCATCATGTGATTTTTTTAAATTTATTTTATTTTTTTCCCGTTGGCTGAGTACAAGAGCGAATAAACGGTGTTTGCATATCCCGGCAGAGAACGCATCATCATCATCACTGACATGACAGTTTCGGGTCTGCCAAAACAAAGGGGGAAAACATGAGGGATGGAAGCTGAGAGCACCAAAAAGGTGAGTAGGTTCCACTGTCTTCCTTGGCTCCAAACTTGCACTGACAAGTGTTAATTAATTTAGGGTTATTTTAAAACTGAGCTTGGAATAATGTCTTTTTTTTCACATTTTAATGCCTGGAACTCCTTTTTAATTTAATGAATCATCCAGATTGAGGGTGTGTTAAGAGGTCAGAGCGAGACCATGGCCAGATCACAACTATGGGATGAGGCAAGGTGTTAAACGAATTAAAGATGGAGATAAAAATGGCACCAAATATTTTGAAGTATTTTTGGTACTCCTTCTACTCCACGTAGAATTTCGGTCAAGAACGCTTTCGTAGACGAAGTAGCTGATGCCACAACACAATTGATTGGGTAATCATGGCTGTGGTTGGAGGCCCGGGTGGTGATGGGAAGCCTTTGTGCAATCAGAGCAGAGCGGTGTTAAGGGCTACGCTGTGGCGGCTGCTCGTCATGACGGGCATCCTCCTCCTTCACCCCGCAGAAATGTTTCCCAGCAATCACTGCGTATCAGAAAATGACAATAATACCAGAGAATTTACCACAAATTGTTTGATTTGCGGATAGTTTGTACCATATATTTTTGGTGGAATAGTCACTAAGGCTGAGTTTGACTTTATTGCACCGGCTATTGGACAAAAACGGTGTAAACCCCATAACCGAGATAAGTGTGCTTATGTAGGGATATATAAAATAGATGAAGATGATGGGCAATAGCAATGTTTGTTTCTATGGGGATTCAAGTGTCAGGGGTAGTGTCATTAGAGTTATTAGGGGTCCAATCGGATGGGACATTAAATGCAAACTCGGAAAATTGTAACTCATGCTGCGTTTCAGAGAACCCGGAAAACTGTAATCTCTACCTCACAGGACTAAACCGGACCCCGTGTATTTCGGCCTGCGGCTGCAGTTCATTTGATGTTGGAGCCGCTCTTCCTGCCGGTGTGTCCACCCCTGGGGTTACGGCAGCAGCGTTTTCATGCTCTGTCTTATTGAGTGAAAGGTGGCAATAGGTACGCTCGTCTGAAAGGTCAGCGAGTGGGACCTGGTGTGTCCCACCTGAATTTACGGTACAAGCTACATGAACGTTTATTTTTTTTCTGGAAACCATCGTTTCTCCTTTAATTTTAAACGTTTCCCATTTAACCACCGCACCAGTGCTTTCATCTCTCGTCACGTCCAACCCAAAGCGTCCTTGATGAGCTGCAGTATTACAGTATTATTTGAAACGTTGTCTGCTCTTTTAAACCTTTGTTGCATTTAGCATTCCAAAGCTTTATTGTATAAAAATTATTCATTTATTAATTATTTCATGTTTTGTTTCACATGGCTGTTGGGAGAGGCCTTCAGAAAATCATTTTCATCCTGTATTTCGAAATCGTATCAGTCATTTTTCACTCTGTGTTTTTGGGTTTGAAAACAAAGCAGTTGGCTGTTCGTAGGCATAGTGATTCACTCTGGTGTGAAGTTCTTTCGCGGGCGCCGTCTTGAGAAAAAAGGGGAAGCTCTCATCCCTTCAGCCGTGGCATTTCCAAACCTTAAAAGGATATTGATGTGGAAACATATCGCAGCAGCGGAGCCTTGCAAATAATTAGCCGGACCACACCGAAACAAGCACTCAAGCCCACATACGTACGTGTATCGGGAATACCCCGAGGCAGGTTTGCGGAAGGAGAGGAACAGCACATCAAAGTTGTGTTGGCCGGCGCGGCGCTGATAAAAACATGATAACCTTTCTGTAAACTCTGACGGGCGTTAGTGCTCAGGGAGGCGCCAAGGAGAGGCTCCGCATTACATCAAAACATCTTGTTGCCGGGGATGAAAATGAGCGTTTCGTAACCGCCGGGTTATCGTTCTCCGAGATTAAGGCCTCGGCATGCGTACTGGTGGCTGTAATAGGCAGTGCTTCTGAAAACTGACGAGGCCGGGGAAAACTACTCGCCCAGATACTTTTTATTTTTTTTACCATGTATTTGAGTATTTATGTGTGCGTGTGGTTTCTGTATGTGTTAAGCACGGCAGCGGCTTTGCCGCCAAGCTTTCCGCGAATTCACAGTTCCGGAGCAGTCATGGGAAGCAGTCATCCCGCATCGTCTGCGATGTCAGTGTAAAATCAATGACCTTTTGCTTCACACCACCTTTATCACTCGGATTACTGTCACTCTGTGCACGACCTTTCTGCGCTTCCCTCGAAGATGTGCCTTGTGTACCATTCAAATAAAACTCCCATTTATTTTGTTTTAATTTAAAGTCATCATGGCAGTCGGGTATTTTTGATGTGTTAGCTAATCCCAGACTGCCGCCGTTCGCTTTGTGTTTAATGGGGCCCAGGGGTGTTAAAATAAGATCTAGTGTGCCCGGTCAGGGTACCTAGTCATGTCACATAAAAAAGAACAACAACCGCGGTGCGTGACATTTACGAGATAGTCGGCGAGGCATTGAGTGTCTGAGGCTGGTCTTTGTTTGTTGCAGGTGCTGGGTGTACAGGGATCAGAGATTGGGTGTGGCTTGAGTTACAACTACTAATACTATATATATATATATATATATATATATATATATATATATATATATATATATATATATATATATAAATAAAATCTCTTAGCCACAACATTAAAACCACTAAGAATTGAAAAATATTGATCATCTAGTTCCGATGGCACCTGTCGAGGGGTGGGATGTATGAGGCAGCAAGTGAACAGTCAGTTCTTGAAGTTGATGTGTTGGAAGCAGGAAAAATGGTCAAGCGTAAGGATCTGAGCCACTTTGACAAGGAGTACATTGTGATGCTAAACAACTGGGTCAGAGCATCTGCAAAACCACAGGTCTTGTGGGGTGTTCCCGGTATGCAGTGGTTAGAACACTGCCAAAAGTGGTCCAAGGAAGGACAAGGGGTGACAGGGTCATGGGCGCCCATGGGCTCATGGATGCACGTGGGGAGTGTCAGGCTAGACATCTGGTTTGATCCCACAGAAGAGCTACTGTAGCACAAACTGGTGAGTTAATGCTGCTATGATAGAAAGATCCATACATCCATACGCCACTAGCGTCAATTTTTTTGGATGAGCAAAAACAATATGTAATGAGTATTAACATGTATATTTGCTGGGATCAGATACTTCTGCATTTTGAAGACTGAACCAGAATCATCCAATAGCTAGAACCAGGCCATATGCACAGGATGCTGCTGTGTGCGTGACCTCAACGCTCAAAGACCTGTGAATAAACGGCAAATGGACTGCATTTGATGCGGTGCCCTTTCTAGTCCAGAGGACGCAAAGGCCATTTACCAAAAAAAAATAAATAAATACACCGACTGCGAAGGCAACCAGACCAGCTCGTCAGGAGCATTTTAGGGGTGTTTTGCACAAGGACACTTCCACTTCGGCCCAGCATTCCTCCGAGTAGGCGTGCCTCTGATTAAGCCACACCCTCAGGGGTTGTACATCTCTCCTGTCTTCAACCGAGCAAAAGACATGTCTGTCAAAAAAGCCACCACGTCTCCAATATGTCATGTGAGGTGCTGAGGCAGTTGCAACTTACCTTTTGGGGATGAATCAGCTCTCTGTCCGTCTCATGTGAAGCAAGCCCAGCATGACTACTCTTCGAGCAGCTCATGGCCTCCTGTCGATCGTCACCCCCAGGTGCAGCATCGACCAGCTTGGGAGAGGGACACGCTTTGTCCATTACACAAATGAGTGAGGTATCCCCGTAGAGGGAAACGATTAGTGAGAAATTATTGGCATTGGATGAAACGATGTCATGGTTTCTCCAGGGGAATGATTTCTTTGCGACAGAGGCCATTCCAAATCCGTGACGGTCCTGCCGTGTGTGTGTGTGTGTGTGTGTGTGTGTGTGTGTGTGTGTGTGTGTGTGTGTGTGTGTGTGTGTGTGTGTGTGTGTGTGTGTGTGTGTGTGTGTGTGTGTGTGTGTGTGTGTGTGTGTGTGTGCGCGCGTGCGCTTCGGCTCAGATGCCAGGACCCTACTCTAGGTGTTCCTCCATCCTCTGGTGGAAGTAAGCTTGGTTGCCATGGAAACCAACGTTGCCGAGCTGCAACTTTTTCCATGGATGGAACTTTTATCAGGTTCACTCCTGTAGCCCAAACATGACCTCCGAAGCAAGTGAGGAGCCAAGCATAAGTCACCATGGCGATTCATGGAACTACCATAAAACAGAGAATGTAAAATAATTAATTCAAATATGTATGTACACAACGCCTACTATTCAGCCCACTGAGATATTTTTGACATAGTTAGTAGAGCACCCTACATTACCGTCGCAATGTAATATCTCATTTTTGAAAGACATATACATTGTTATAAATTTTAAACAGGGCAGTGACGGTGTATACATTGTTTTCATGATCATGGCATTTTTCACCATTTTAGGCAAAGCTAAACAACATAACTAAGTGGGCCGTATAGTAGGCGTTGTGTAATTTAATATTTAAATGAATTATTTCACATTCTCTGTGAATGTATCAATTAATTTGGGAAAATGAATGACCCCATTTTTGCTGGAGCCGAGTTAAATCAAGAGTTGCCTCCATAACTTTATTTTGATTTTTTTTTTTTTTTTTTTTTTTTTTTACAGCGCCTATTAAAACGTAAACCTACAGCTGCCATCGGAAGATGTTTTTGATGGTGATTTGTTCTGAATTCTCAAGTGTTCAGTCGGACGTAGAGGAGACGCAAATTCAGCCAACTGCAATATTCCCTGCTCCCAAAAATGATCCACGTGACTGGGTGGCACACATATAATACACTCAAACAACCTCATTCAGATATTGAGCCGTCTGAATCGCTGCCTTGTGTCTATGATCTCAATTGCTGTACAGGAGTGGGGACACGAGGGAACCCCGCTACATCAATTTCTCAAGATTCATTTTGACAATTTATAACACTTTCCCCAAAATTGCTGCCTTTACTTGAGATTGTTTGTTGTTCCTTTGAGCCCTGGTGATTCCTGACATTTCCTTCCTATATCTCACATACCAGTGAGATTGCGGACACTATAGTGTGTGTGTGTGTGTGTGTGTGTGTGTGTGTGTGTGTGTGTGTGTGTGTGGGGCCGTACTGTGTGGTTGTGTTTATTTTCTTTCTCTCGCTCTCACACAAACCTTTCATCTGGACCCTTCCAATTTTGAAATATTTTCAAAGTGCCCCAAAATTACAACAGTTTGATCCGACGCTGCAGAAAGTGCTCACGCCTCCTTGACGGACTGACTCATTAGAGGAGAGTGTTGCCCCCCCCGCCTCTGTGTTTTCACTCCTGTGCCTGATCCCCATCATCCAAAGGGGCTTGGTACAAATGCCAAGTGCTGAGGTACGTGATGTGAGGCTGCGTCTTGAAGGAGACGAACGGCTGGACCGCTGTGCTGTGGATACAGTCTGTTAGTCATTGTATACAGGGGTCTTGTAGAGTTGTGTGTGTGTGTGTGTGTGTGTGTGTGTGTGTGTGTGTGTGTGTGTGTGTGTGTGTGTGTGTGTGTGTGTGTGTGTGTGTGTGTGTGTGTGTGTGTTGTGCGTGTGTCTCTCAGCGGACAAGGCCTGTGAGCACGAATGTATTTATTTTTTTATTTTTTGTGTACAAAAGGCAGTAATTATGAAGGGATTAGCTCGAGGCTTGAGTCGTGACATTCGTCCTTCCCACTAGGAAACAAAGAGCACGTGGGGGTGGGGCGGGCCGCAGGACGCGGAACAGCCGAGGCTCCGCGCCGCCGACCTCCCTCCACATCAGGCAGCAAGAAACCGCTTGAACTGCTGCTGATCCTTCGGTTTTCTAGCTCTTCAGGCAGAGAAGTCAACAAAACGGGCCGCTTATTCAAATCCTAGCCGTGAAACGTGTAGATTTTTTTTAATTTTATTACATTTCTTTTTTTAAGGGAGATGTGTTCTCCGGACTGGAAATGAGCCTTTAATGGTTTCTGCATGTGTGAGCCTGGGGTTGAATCGCTGATGAACAAATCCTGAACTATCTGTTCGTAGTGCACGGATCTTTCGGATGAATCTGGATTTCGGGTTTCACGGTATCGCCCCTGCGCAACTCGATAACTGCATCCAGGAATGTGAGCAAGCGGAGGCAATTTATATTTAGGGGGGCGATGAGGGCAAAAGAGGGTGTGAAATTGGCTGATGATGGTCATTATAAAAAAAAAAATCCAAATTATCCGGAGGCATCGTCCCCCATTGCCAAAATTGCCGTTTTGATGTCAGCAGATTTGCTTAACCTTTAGGCTCCAAATCGAATACATTAATACAAAATGCTTTTGGCATCTGTTTCACTTGACTAGAATAGAAGTCTGCTCAGTGGGAAGCCAAATTTGCCTTGGCTCCAAATTAGTCTGATTCAGAGCTGAAGGCAAAGGCAGCTTCATAATCAATAGAGCCAATTGATCCTGCATTGGCCTGGTTTAAATGAAAAGCTATACGTTGATGAGCTGCAGGGTCAACACACTACGACGACCAAACCCACTAAATGCTTATTTAACCTTATTGTAAATAATGGTAATGGCTGCTGATGAAACTTTATTGTACTGATATGCCATTAACAGTACAGTGTCATTCCATTTGGTATAAAGTGCAGCCATTGGTTTGGGTATCAGCTGAATGTTTTTATTTATTATTATTAATATTATTATTGTTTTTATAGGAAGGTTTACCTGATCGTTGATGTTTTGAGATGTGTTTCTTTGTAAATGTGATATCATCTGAGCACCTAGAGAAACAAAACTTCTCAAAAGAAACATGCCATATTGGCTGACTTATTATGTTATTTTACCAGTAACATGCTTTGATGACACACGAGCGACAAGAAATTGTCGCTCGTGTGTCATCAATCTTTGTTCTCAATCTCTGTTCTCATTTTGACATTATATGCAATGTATTGTAGTGTATTTCTAACCATTGCTCCCGTCTCTGCTCCACGACCTCGCTCCCAGTGTCATGGATGTGACCATCGCGGCGTCAAAGGTCGTCGTTGTGATATCGCGCGTGTTTCTGCACGGGAACGACCTTGTGGGCGGCGGCTTTTCAACTGGAAGAAAAGCACAGCAGCCTCAGAACCACGGGAGGCTTTGAAACGGACAGCGGCGCATAACGGTAAATTACCCTTTTGAACAAAAGTAGCCCAACAGAGCAGGTGGGTGGGGAGGGAAGATGTGTGGCGTTAACAGGGAGTCATTCCAGCCAATTTAATTGCACCGCAGGAGGTGGACAACCCCCCCCCGCCCTCCCCCCGTCCCTCCCCGCGACTCCTCGCTGCTGCCTTGCCTTTCCACCCTCCATGTCGGAGGCTGTGTCGCCACCAGTTTGGAGACCCCCTGGGATTGTGCAGAATAACAGGCTATTTGACACGATGCCGGGTAAGTGGCAGCGCCGATGGGAACCTCGTTCTTGCGTGAGTAACATGCTCGCTCTCTCTCTCTCTCTCGCTCTCTCCCCCTTCAATGTGCAAACACAGGCATATGCTGAAGCATACTTGGAGCTGTGAATAACTCAGTAAAAGGACTTAAGTGTGAAACCGAACTTCTGTCTGCTGCAGTGGTGCACCGCTAAAAGGGAACCTCGACTACGAAGACCTGTTTGCCTTAATGGATTAATGTTGGGATCACCTGTATGAATGTGCTTTATAGAATTTGAAAAAATCCTTTCACTCGTAGGCGACTGTTGTTGGTAGTGACCTCATGTGGTTGCACAGTTTCCTGGTCCCATTCTCTTGGCCCTACAGCCAGATAAACGCGTCTGTTCGAACCGTTCACTCTGAAACCGAGCGCAATGTTAGCGGCGAGGGCCACATCGAGGGCATTACCAGAAAATGTATGTGAAAATGAAGGCCGCCTGCGTGGCAACTGCTTGCGCTTTGTGTCGGCAGCGGTTGAAGGACAGCATACAGTGTGGATCCAGTGTATAAAGCAAAGCTAATGTGCTCAGGGTGTACATTGTGAGAATGTGCACAAACTAACAAGATGCTCACGGGTTCGATTATTTTTACACATATCCTGTGCATCACGGCACACAAGAACACTGAGGCAGATTGCCTCAATCGAGATGTTTTTTTCTGGGCTGCCCTCGTCAGCCTCCATGACCGGGAGAGTGCTGGCTTACCAAATCGGAACCAGGTCACCAATAGGGCAAGTCAAGACATCAGCCTATGTTAACCCTTCAATTGTTTTACATTTTACGTATTTTATATCGCATTTTACATATAACAAAATGTTAAATTCTGTTTGATTCCTGGTTAATTTGTATTCTCGTATTCTTGTAATAAGTATTCTGTATACTGCAATCTTTTCTGACCAACAGCATTAAAATGTATGAAATTACACCAAATGGCGTCCTTGCATTATTTTGCACATTATTTGATAACACCTATTCATATCTAAAGGAGAACTATGCAGTGTTTCCACGTCGATGGCATTCAAATCGGTAACTGAAGTCCTCAGATGAAAAACCATAGAAGTTAGTGTAAAGTATTCAGGTGAAATGTGAGTTTTGG
>NC_137210.1:24072195-24237195 GCF_960531495.2 Zeus faber
ATAAGCAAATACAGTAAAGGTAGATCCAAAATTTTATTCAAAAGAAAAATCAAGCAGAATGCATTTAATATAAAAGATGAATATAAAACTCTCAGTTTAGACCACAAAGGATCACGAATCGTTCCTCAGCAATGTTTTTCTTATTTCAATAGTCAATATCGTTTATTTAATTTGTCTTGATTTAATAACCTATTCATTCATAACTCAGTCTTATATTATCTATATGTTGCCAAACAAACATGTATACCTCCAGTATACTGTCCATGCCAAGCCTATTCTTTTGTATTTGATTGCAGGTTGCATTAACTTGTATTGAGTTGCATCAACCTCCAAAGGCGTAGCTGCAAGAAAAATAAAAAACGCCCAACCCCACCCACTATTCATTACATTACATTTACATTTAGTCATTTAGCAGACGCTTTTATCCAAAGCGACTTACAATTGTTCAAACACCGACGGACGCAGCCATCAGGAGCAATTAGGGGCTAAGTGTCTTGCTCAAGGACACTACAGCATGCTAGCAGGAGGAGCCTGGGATCGAACCAGCAACCTTTAGATCACTAGACCACCAGCTCTACCGCCTGAGCTACCATCCCCATGTTCCCTCACAATATGGCCGCCTGGTGCGCAGAAAGCCCACAGACATCAATTACAGAAAGGTTACCTTGCACTACTGCTGGCGTTCTTCTGCTTGGCTCCAAAAGGTACCCTGCAAGTGAAGCCAGGAAAAGGCAGAGAGGACTTTACTAGGCACTTTAATCCACCTCCCTGTTCGCCTCAAATATCCACCCTCTCTAGCCCCCCTTTTCCCCTAATCCCTCCAAGTGTTTTATTTTCAAAGGTCGCCTGCCTGCTTCCTGAGACCCTGGATCCCCTCGCTGTGTGTTTAAATAAGGAAAACCCACAGTCAAGACCTTAAGATAGGCCCCAAAATAGGCCTTGGTAATGAATCGCATCGTATTTAACGTAAAGTGAGGACGGCTTGGTTTTGCTTGGTGCACGAGGTTCTGTTTATGCCTGTGGATGTTTACCAGAGCAGCTGAGGTTAAAATCTTAAGCCCATTGCATTCTTTGTTCATCTGATCAGGCTTTCGTCGCACCACCACAGGCAACTGCTCAAAGTGGTGCTTCAGCTTTAATTATTGAGAAGTGTGTGTGTGTGTGTGTGTGTGTGTGTGTGTGTGTGTGTGTGTACTATGCACAGAACTGCACTAACAAGAGTCGTTAGCAGCTTATCTCAACAGTCAACACTGATATTCTGAAACAAGAATTTTGTAATTTTAATTTTGGAGCATTCGCATCAAGGAACCTATTCTGCCTGAAATGTGTAGTGTGGTTGTGGGATGTGGTCGCCAGGTGACCAAAATTGCACAACTTGGAGAACAAAGAAAGCTCCTTGTTTTCTCATTTTGAGCGGTGGTCTGGCATGGGGTCACATTTGACGGAGTTTATTTTTGGGCAGGAAACATCAGGTCACGTGGTCTATGCCCTTACATTCTACACTCTCCCGTCGGGCTCCATTATGAAGCTGGATTTAATTATTTTAATGACCTTTTGTGCCTTTTAAGTTTTTAGCTTTAGGGCAATTACAAATGAATAAATTAATAACGCGTCTTCGGGTCACTACAAGAGTCAGTCTTTTGGCTTAGGAATGGTTTCTGTTCAAGTCAAAGATGGGTCCCAAGATGTCAGGGAACAGTTGTACTAGTTTCAAATGATCCAAATCTTGGCACAAATTGGCTACTGAAAAACTTCAAAATGTCTGTTTTACCATTATGTTATTAGTTACTATATCACAAACAGCTGAATTACTTAGTTCCGTCCACAGTTGAAGTGATTATGTTCAATCTAATCTTTAATTTGGTGCTGTATATAATCTTGACTTCCTTGACACCTACAGAATCGCTGCAGACTTTTTTTGTTAGGTATATTTCCATGCATTTTTTTTTTTTTTATTTGACATTTAATTTTCCAGGTTATTTCAGGTTTGCAGGAGAGACCTGGCCCCGGAAAGCAGCTGCACAATGTGACTGAGCACGTTAAAACATTACGAATAAAAAGGGAGGGCAATATCATATAAAAGTGGAACTCATAGATTAGAAACATCAGCTTCATGACCCAGAGTTTGAACCCCCCCCCCCCTCTTTAAACTTGTCCAGAGAGGCAGACTTCTGAAGGTTTGGGGTGTTTTTGGGGCTCGTACCAAGCCCCAAAATCCACCAATCTCAATTGTTAACCTGGCGGACGTCAAACCAAGCGCAGCTCTTCGACGGTAGGCCAGGTTGTGCCACCTTTGACAAAATCGCTGCACAGGAAGCTTGGGAGTCGAACCTGATATGGATACAATTTGAACGAAAGTCGGTCATCACAACCGTGCGTGTTGAGGGATTCTTCCCGAAGAAAGCGAGACTGTCCAATCCCTTACAGCAGATTCTCAGTCTGCCCCGCTTCTCAATTAAAGGTGTCTCAGAGTATTCCCACGATACGGCTCTGAGAACCACGCTGGCGTCTCAAGTGGCTTCAAGAATGTTCAAATCTTTTTTGTTGAAGTCGTTTTTTTGTTCCCAAATCTTCATCTCGGCGCTCTGAGAGCAACCGCTCGACAGAAGGCAAACAGATGGGACGGAGGGAGAGAGGACAATAAAATGAAGACAACAAGGGGCAGGAAGAGAGGAATAAAGTAGAAGAGAATATTCAGACAGAATATGGGAGGAGAGGATGCCAGACGAGATATTCATTAAAAAAGGAAGGAACATTTTATTTATTATGTGTGTGTGTGTGTGTGTGTGTGTATATATATATATACTGTGTGTGTGTGTGTGTGTGTGTGACTACAAAAAAAAAACTTATGTCAGGCTTGGCATGTGGCGACCACGTGGAAAAGTCATTTTCAAGGGCGACAGGGTATATTTAATCTTTAATTCAATCTTTTATTAATACGATGGCAGAGGGAAGATGAGAACGACTTCAAAAAAGGGGGATGGAAAGGAACGGCAGCGGAGGACAAAGTGGAGGGGAGTGGGGAGGAGGACGACAGGCAACGACCCACGGGGAGACATCAGGTAAAGGGGGGCGGGGGACAGAAAAGGACACAGGGCAGAGGGGGAGGGTGGTGGTGGTGGTGGTGGGTGGTGGAGGAGGACACATCTGTGCGGACGCAGCCAGCCGTGCACGCCCGGCTCCGCAGGGTCGCCTGTCAGAGCAGGGACTGCTGGGACCGGAGGGGGCGGGGGGCAAGGGCACCGCCGCCGCCCGAGACAGGTGCGCCGCCCGTCGCTGGGTGGAGGAGACACGGGGAGGAGGAGAACAGAGGTGGTGGTGGTGGTGGTGGCAGCGGCGGCGGACAGAGGGTGTGAGCAGGTCAGAGTGAAAGCGTTGACGGCTGAGGCAGGGGCGCACATGCTCCTCGCAGGACACCGTACGGGAGGTTTCCCCCCCGCGATTCACGAGCGAGTTTGGGGATGAAACGCACACATATTTTTCACGTCAACGCCCTCGTTCCCTCCATTATTATTCTGCCGCATGCCACATCCATGCCCTTGTCACTGCCAGAGTGCTGTGCAAATGTTGGTTTCATTCACGAGCAGGAATAAATTTCCCGGTGGTACTTTTCGTAGGACGGCCGCAGAAGAAGCTGCTCCCCAGGCACAAGGAGCAAACAGAGGCTCCTCCACCCGACCTTGAACTTTTCCTTCCCCACAGACCGGAACGGCAGTTCGATACCGCAAGATGATTACGGAGAAGATATTCCGCGTTTTGGGGAAACGTCGATCTCGGCGTCGGAACCCTCTGTGCGACGATGAGTGGACATTTACCATTTACCATCCCAAGGCCATAGTTATTGTCTTCTTCTCGTCTGAAGACATTCTCACTTTATTCTGTGAATTTCTGAAACAAGTGGCTCAGCATTAGAATCCATAGTGTTTGGAATTGTTAATAAATACCTCAAGGAAAAATTTCATAGATCTGGTATACTTAAGAAAATCTATAACATTGTCTATCTCTGCAAATAACTTAACTTCTCTGTCGTTCACCCGACTGGACAGATCCACATCTCTGTGTCAGCGTTCAGGGTGAGTCACATCGGTGTGAATGTTAGAATTGTGATAAAAACTGATGATTTAGGATTGTGTCCAAACCGTGACGCTGCATTGTAACCAATAGTGAAAGTATTTAATGACACATGCTGCATATTACATACATCTAATTTGGAGAAAATAAAAAATTCAAAATATATAAAAAAAATTTAAATCATTTATCCTTATCGTAAATAACTCTTTCTGGGTTATTTTGCAGAATTTAGTGAAGAAAACCACACTGAATTGTCTCCTATGGAAAAAGTGCCATCTTTGATTAAAGTTCATTATTCTCATCACTGATTGATTTGAGTCATTTTGCATCTTTCTAATGTTCTGCCGTCATGCTGCCATTCAGCTCCCGCTCTCCAAGGGAAAATGGCTTTTATTGCCGTGGCCGAGATGCAGTAATCCGGCGCGTCTTTGGCGACGACGTGAGCGACGTGTCGGAAGGAGATCCCCCGTGCCTCCTCCTGGGAGGACCTCCTCGGCCGCAGCCTCCTCACGCAGCCCCACCCTCCAGCTGTTGAGTGCACCGTGCCCTGAAGGTCACCCCGAGCCGAAGGTCGACGGCCACCTCGGGTGCGCGGAGGACTCTGATTGTTCAGGACGAAACGGCCTCGACCGGCTCCAAAGGTCACTTTGGTTCCCGGGTGGTTGCGCCGCTCCACCCTCGCCTGCCGTGGCTCCTGTGACCGGGTGGTGCCGCGGGGGTCGGCACTCGTCTCAAGTCTGCGGTGGATGTTGTTTGCTTTGCATTCACATGTCGAAAAACAGTTTGACCGGGAGAGCGGAGTTTGTCCTCCAGAGGTCGAGGAGTCATCCATCAGGTGATGCTTGAATACTTAGTGAAAGACGGATCTACAGTTTTCCAATTTCAGAAATCCCCGAATGAGGTCATTTCGCTGCGTGGTTTCCCCCCCCAACCATCTCAGAACTTATTCAAACCGTCGGTCAAAGACGATCGGTCGATGTGCCGACATGTCCTCCCGTCACAAATCGCCAACTCTGATTTGTTCATTTTCCACCGCATTATTTTGGATGATGGTGCAGCGTGGCAGGTTCTTGTTGTTTGTTTCTCTGCTTCTTGAATAAATTAGGACCATAAACAAGGCTCTTTATGTGCTGCAAAACTCGTTGCCAATATGGAAATGGTCTCTAAAATGTTACGGGAGCCAAGCGGCGTTGCAGCAGCCGTTTCTGAGATGCCGGCATATCTGGTGTGTCCTGTGAAATCCTGTGGGCGTGTGAGTTCCCTGCGTACAGTGGGAACCTTGTCTAATCCTTTTCATCATAATCTCGGCAGTTTCCACCTCCTTCCTGCCAACACCAGTGTGCGCTCAGCAACGGAGCCGCCTCCATTTGAAGCCACCTCCATTTGAAGCCCACAATGATTGGGCTGGAAGGTTTCCCCCCACCTGCCAGACGGCTCGCGGCAGCGGGCCGACCATTTACCCTGCGAACCCGTGATGAAAGCTTATATAAATAACCTGGAACCGTCCCCCAGTGCATCCATGTCTCTGCGTGCACTCAAACACGTATGGACGCGGAGGCACAAAATGTGCGGCAAATCCAGGTCAGTGTTGAGGCTTTAGTGTTCAGGAATCAGACCGTGGAAGTCTTATGGAGCATTTTGGACCTGATGAGCAATCACATCATCACTAAAACTTTTGAAAGTCGAGATTGATGGATAGACTGTATGCTGTAGGATGAAACAGAGACTTTATCCATCCCCAGAGGGAAAATGCAATCGTCAAAATAATAATCATTAAAGCAATAGAATAAAAATATTAAGGAAAAAGGAGTATATGCAAAAATCTGAACGTATAAAAAAGAAACCTTGTGATAAACAGATATAACCTAAAAAATAAGCGGATAAAAGGATAAAAATGAAAAAAGACCGAAAAACAAAAAGGTTTGTGTATTTTATACAGTGATCGTTAAATATGGAGGATTCTTCTTTAGCTTTATGAATAGAAAGGATGTAATTGACGCTTAGCATTACATTTTATCCATCTCCACCCTCTGCGGCGGCCACCGTGTCTGGGTCCGCTCCACCGCCAACTCCACCTACTACGGGCCCACCGTGCCGCCGCCACGGTACCGCCTGCCATTTTAAATTCCTTTTAACATCACGTTTGCTCTGAAAAACCTCGGGGACTGAGATGTTTGTTTGTTTGTTTGTTTGTTTGTTCACTTCCTTCCAGAGACCCCGGGGTTAATTGGCTCCAAAGAAAACGCAATTATTTTCGGGGCGTTTATCGGTTGTTTATTTATTTATTTTTTATTGACGGTTGTTTATGTTTGGTCGTCCGAGGACTTGGAGTTACCTCAACTCATTTTGTAGGAGGACGTGTCGAGCTTCTCGATGTTTTGGTAAAGAGAATTTTTTTTTTTTCTCAAATATTTCATCCTTTATTAATATTAGTGATGTAGAGTGTGATGTGTGGGAGTAGCGTTTCGAGACATAAGCACTTGGACGCCAAAGCCGTCTAATGACTAATAAGTAGGATGTGTAATCTCTTTACTGCGACTGCTGTTGAACTAAACCATGTAAACGCCTTTTCAGCGCTCGTAACGCCTCGGGGCGATGAAATGCCGGGAATTTAAGTCATTAGCTCCAAGTCTGTTTAGGCAATGTCCCTATGTAGTTAAGTGATCATTTGCATTACATTACCGCATTAATGCACGATTCTGCACATATTGATGAGATAAGATGATGCATATTTAATCAGGCGGAGTTGTGATAAGAGCAGCATGCTTGTAAAAAGTCTTCATCTCCATCAGAGATGGGAAACGCCACAAGTTTTCATCTGTGAATTTGAAGTTCTAAAGTCATTTTAGTGTCGAACCCTCCAAGGACAGGCAAGTGAGAAGCGGTGCAAAGTAAAATTCTAAAAATTGCCTGTGTTTCAGTGTTTTTCCACCGTCTTTACTCGCTTATATATATTCAGCTTCGGAGGCTTTCGGCTTTCACTGCGCGGCATTTCAAACAAAATCTCCACTTTTTACCGAACTGCATTTCTATAACAGTCATTACTTTAGTTAAAAAAAAAAATAATTCCAGATTTATATCTGTATGTAAATGTGGTACTTTACAAAGTACTTTTATATCAGGGCACTGGATATGACCATTACTTTTAATACTACATTTTAGAGGGAGCCGTTGATACTAAATGTAAAAGTAAGTACATGTCAATGCAGTGCTTTGATTTTCAGTCATTTCGTGTCATTTATACTTAACCAAAAGGTCTAAGTACTACTCTCCACAGCAGATCGGCCTCGTCCACATGTATTTGGATATTTCTGCAGCTTGATCCTGTTCATGACGCCAAGTAATGTTACAAAAATCAAAGGGTGGATTTAATCTGCAGTTTGTCAATCAGTGGTTTTGAATACAGAGGAAGACAGATGTGGGTTTTTGCTTGCTCAAGGGTCGGGTCAGAGACTAGCTCTAGAGCAGCTCCCGGAGTCGAACACTTCATTCAGGACACAGACAAGTTGATATGGTCATGGTTCGCAATGTGACATAGGAGTTTGTCACAATATAACAGGCGATGGGGTGACTAGAACTGGTTTTAACTGTCTATTGTGACTGATTGTACACGGTATGCAGAGTACGTGGGTCAAAAATTGTACACATCTGTGTTTGCTTATATGATCATACAATAATACAGTATATGATCATACAATAATACAGTATATGATCATACAATAAGAATAACACTGTGCTGAAATAAAGGTATGTGACTGAGGTTGTGCTCTTCATTATGTGTGTGCATATATGTTGATGTGATTTCATAGATTAAGATATATTGTTTCACACACCCCCCCACCCTTAAATGAACCCCCTCCCCCAAAAAAACGCCCTCCCCACACGAACGCAAAAACAATTTATAAACGCTCTTAAGCGCGCCAGGCCAGTAGGGGGCGATAATACGTGGCTGAACTTGATGTCGAACGCCAGAACATGAGGAGCACGCGACGCGTTGAGCTCATTCACACGGCGACGACGTAGAAAACCAGGCGCCGTGGCTCCCAGGTTCCTGACGAAATCTCAGGTTTTGGGTAAAAAAAAACAACTCAGTTTTCCTGTGGACGGGAGGCCGAGACGCAGAGAAAATACCGCCTTTTCAAAAATATCTGTACACGCCTCACGCCCCGTGAGGGTTGTCGTTGTCGTTGTCGTATCTCGTGTTCAGCTGAGATGGATCCCACCCCCGACCCGACCATGAGAGGAGTCGCGTGTAACTGCACGGATGGTCGGAGTGTAAGTGTGAATGATTTGTGTGTGTGTGGGTGTGTGGGGACTGGTTTCACATCCAGGGTGTCACCTCGCCAAACGGGGGGCTTTAGAACCCACAGAATGAGGAGACGGATGAAGGCATGCGTGTCATTTCCCTTATACACGGGAACGTACGGCGGGGGAATAAACTACCCGCGTTTATGGTATTGTTTTGAAGGATCCTGCCTCGGACGGGGCGGCGTCCTTCCAACGTTCAAGGCGACCGCTTCGTTTTCACCCGGTTGTTGGAACCAACAGCCTCTTCATGAAAGGCGTCAATTTCACAACCGCACGGAGCCCACCCCGAGTATTTCGGCATCGATCGAGGCCTTTTAAAGGTGATCATTAAACGGACGACTTTGAACAGCCGCCTGCCATCTCGGGGAGGGGTGGGGGGTGGGGTCGGGAGGGGTTCTGATTCTAATGCTCTCTTTGGAGAGGTGAGAATTGGTTTTAGCGCTCCTATTGTGAGTGAAACGACTCATTAGCAAACACCCTACAGTCACAGCGGCACGTACGAGAACCAGGAAGGAGGCGAACACATTATACCTGCCGGCGCATTAGAAGAGAGAGAGTACGTCCCGTGGACTTCCACAGGAAAGAACAAACCCATAGGAAAAAAATTGTGAATAATATAAAAATAGGGAATAATATTAGAATAATGTAAAAATTGTGAGTGACATTCGCTTTTTTTTTTCCCTGTGTGTGTAACTTAAAAACTCCAGAGCTGTATATCCCGACGCCCTCACAGGTTTATTGTCGATTATTATGATGGATGTTGGTGTCAGTAATTACAAAGGACCGTCACATTTTCACACCTTTTTGTTTCTGGCGGATTAAAAAATGAACTCTGGCAATCGGCATCCATCACGTTCCTCGGGAAGTGACGCGACTCAATACTGGATCAATTTTCAAGTTTCCGATGCCGATCAATTCCAATAAAGGAAAAACAAGGCTTGGGTTAAGCAATGGCAGTGTTGTCCTTTAAGTGAGCGTGTCCAGCTCGGTGCTGTAATTCCGGGTGAGGGTGTGTATCTGCTCTTGTTGCTCGTTGAGGATTTCCCCTTTGATTCCGTATGTGAGGAGAATGAGGAGAATCTGGATGTCATGATGTCTCCGGTGTGCGCGGGACTGATAAAAAATGGGGGAAATAAACAAACAACAGGATGGGATGGAATGCAAATGGCGCTCATGAGCCAACAATCTTTGGAGGGAGGGAGGGAGGGTGGAACGTTTAACGCCAGCGGGGGGAATGTATGTTGTCTGTTGTCACGGCAGACGTTCAAACGCGTCATGACGTCGTTACTGACAATATGCTTTGTATTAGAAATATAACAATTATTTCCCTGTTATGGGGAATTTCTAACCCTTTATGTCCTTTGTCGTGTGTGTGTGCGTGTGTGTGTGTGCACGGCCCCCCCCCGGAGCATGGGCCTGGGGCGCCAGTCATCCATGTGGGGCGCAGAGCCAAGAAGAGGGGAAAATTAAAAAATGAAATAAAAAAAGAAGAAAAAAATTATAGAATACAACATGTAAAGATGTTGGGCGCGGCCAGATGTGATTATCTTGTGTTTTGAGAAAAACACTTTTTGGGCGCCACAAATTCCTGTTTTTGTGGTGCGTACACGCTGAGGGACCTCGTGGGAGGCGTTTCCATCCATTCCCACAAAGGGTTGAACCGTTTTGGTTTTCACAAGGAATTGCAATATGTGGTTCACTTACGTAGATCATATTGGAGCTCAATACCTTGTGGATCATTTTGGCTTGTTGCCCGGCAACACCAGATGCTCCAGTGTTTGGTCACTTCTTTGGCAGAACAGACATGAAATGATAACCTGGCAGTGACATTCCATTGACAACAGACATTTTCTAAAGAATCTGTATTGTCTGTCTATGCACTAGTCCTCAATGCCGTATGCATTAGGTAAGGGACCTTGGACACAATAAGATGTAGTCACTGAGACCCCAATCTGAGAAGATTTTTACTGTTGGATATGATTTAGTCCAAACCTCTGCACCTGTCTCTACTCCAGTTAGGGAGATAACAGTGAAACAATGATCTGAATTATATTTTCGCACCTTCTCTTATGGAGTTAACTTCTCGTAAATGAAATAACGCAGATGTTTAACTATTCATCAGTTTGCTGGGGACCTACGGGGACCGCCGTAGGGACCCCTGGTCGTCCCCGGACCCCGTGTTGAGAACCGCTGCGCCAGTCCGTGGACCTGAGTTTACATACACAATGTGTTCTGTTGTCGTCCCCACAAAGGCTGGAATCACCTCCAGTAATGTCATGTGAGATTACCAAATGGGAACAGCAAACAATGGCGCCTGGATGACCATGAAAATAAGCCATATTTCTTTTTTTTTCTACACAACACTGATTTATATCGCCCGGTCCCGGACAATGTGTCTGCATTTTGATGAGTGGTGCAGGGTCTGTTTGTCACCTCAAGGTAAGCAAGCCGCTGTCATGAAGGGTGGGATATTTCAGGGAGGGGAAGTTTTTTCGCGATGTTTCAAACTTGTGTTGTTAGGATGGAGTCATAAGTCAAGAAGAGGTGTGAACTGAGGTGACAACACACGGCGCAAATCTATACAGACAGCGAAAATTAATACGTTTGAATATACGGAAGAATATAATATAATAAATACATACTTCAAATTGCCTATTTTTTCTATTCTTGAAATATTTTTTTAATAATAAACTGTATCAATATAATATATTGAGCAGATACTGTATAAAAATATGACCATATTATCGTCACGTTTTACTACATTTGAAAAGCAGAAATTGTTTTTGTCCCAATGGAAGATGTGATCATTTCAAACATATGTGTCATCTCTTAATATCAGTTCTGTCTATAATTACATGTTGAACATATTGTGAGAACCTTGTTTAAATGAAACGAATGATGGAAAAACCTGACAGTCTGTATATTACAGTACATCTAAAAATATATTTCCATTCCATTGATGGACAGCACAGTGGACGGTGCTGACAGCTTGAATGTGTGTGTGTGTGTGTGTGTGTGTGTGTGTGTGTGTGTGTGTGTGTGTGTGTGTGTGTGTGTGTGTACGTGTGTGTGCGTGTGTGTGCGCGCCGTCTGGCTGCTCTCCTCCGCGATGGTCGTGGAGGGAGGCCCTCATTGTGTGTGAAGGACAAAAGTGCCGTGTGCCACCGGCAGGAGATAACGGTGATTTATGAGCTGCTGTCGCCACGGCGGCAGGTAAACACGCACTCCGGGGGTTTGGCTGAGCCCCCCCCCCCCACCCCAGTCAGCCCAGACAGGACGCGTTCGCCAGCGTCTCGGCGGCTCCACCCCACCCAAACCCTCTGCGGGGATTTTGAAAACTCGAAAACAACACACGATCGGAGGGGTGGGAGGCATGGGGCTCATTGCAGGAAACCAGGTGGAGGTGCTGCCTTCCGGTGCTGCCTTCCGGTGCTGCCTTCCGGTGCTGCCTTCCGGTGCTGCCTTCCGGTGCTGCCTTCAGGTGCTGCCTTCAGGATCTGCCTTCAGGTGCTGCCTTCAGGTGCTGCCTTCAGGTGCTGCCTTCCGGTGCTGCCATCAGGGGCTGCTTTCAGGTGCTGCCTTCAGGTGCTGCCTTCAGGTGCTGCCTTCCGGTGCTGCCTTCCGGTGCTGCCTTCAGGTGCTGCCTTCAGGTGCTGCCTTCAGGTGCTGCCTTCAGGTGCTGCCTTCGGTGCTGCCTTCGGTGCTGCGTTGAGGCACGGCTGGAGGAAGCGCTCTTTGTTTAAACTAAGCCACTTAAACGTCAGTGGGAGTGTAAAGACGACGGGGCATCCCAGTAATCACACTCATTAGAATGTGCTGCGACGCACCGGGAACCGGCATCTCACGACGGTTCCGTTGGATTTCGTACCTCGCGGAAGGACCGGAGGCGTCTCTGCCGTTTCCTCTTTTAATTCTAGTTGTGTTGCTCGATCTCCAACGCTGTAATATATGGCAATGACAACCAAAGGAACAAAAGTGGGGGTGTGTGCGTAATTTCCTGATTTGACGGGCGCTGAGTGCTCTGCCGAATTTGGAATCCACTTTTCCCCGGCATTGGAAAAAGACGCCTGCACTCAGTGGAGACCACCAGTGTTTTCTTCCTGTTCAACTGGCTCCAGGGAGGGAGAGCGCAATACTTTAGTGGATGTTGTCTGATGTCATCTTTCTCCACGGAAACGCGGCGTCTTAGCCCAAACAAACCTCTCACGTCGCGCTGAGCCAGTAATGCAACGCCCGCCCGGTCAATCCAATCCAATGAATTCATTTTGAATTGAACTTTGAAGGACAATGGCTTGGATGTCGATGAGGATTACATCCTACGGCCGCGACGCACTCGTTGATATAAAAATGTCCCTGAAAGATCAACTTTGGAACTTTTTATTTGGGATCCAGAGCCGCCTCTGGAGATTTTACGCATTTTATTTTTCTTATTTTCAGATTAGTAATTTCCCCCTGGGATTATTAAAGTATTTCTGATTCTGATTCTGATTCTGATTTAGAAACTGTTGTGCATAATCTTTGGGTGCGTTGAAAAGACATTTCACTGCGTATGTATGAATGTTTGTATATGTATGTGACAAATAAACCTCTTGAATCCTTGATGTCGCTTTTATTCTCATTTTCTTGTGCAAACTTTTCCATCAAGTCACACTTATCTAAATTAAACGGACCGCTTCCCACAATTCCCTTGTGAAACGTCCTTTGTTTTGATAGGTGAATCATTTTCGTACTTTTTCCTAATTTGAAACGATGCCTCCTATTTGGTGCTTTGGTCCTCGGAGCTGAATCCTAAACCAGGGCTCGGTGAAGCGCTTTATCTCTTAGCGGTGGCTTGCCGGCTTGCGGTAATTCCTTTGTCCATTGTAGATTTGCCCACACAATGACTGCGAGGTCCCCCAGACACTAAACATCGGAGCATTACTTTTAATGTATTATTTATTTGTCCATTCTTACATGTGCGTCCTTGAAACGCTTCACTCGGTTTATTCCCATCAATAACCCATGAGTGTATTTTGAGGCGTTTCGGCAGAGCCACCCGGAGTTAAAAGAAAAAAACTTTTCCGGGGGAACGGGAATGTTTCTTCGCTGGGATCCAGCCGCTCGGAGGAGCGCGGTGCTCTTTCAGGGGGGATGTGGAGGGATCCTGAGGGGGAGCGTTAAAGTTTCACCTGGGGAACGCGGGGAATTCTCGGGGGGATTCAATCCCCTCTGCCACGGAACAGGAGCGTCTGGTTAGAGGAGGGTGCGAGGCCGCGGTCGCGGGAAAGCCCCGTGCCGTTGCACCTGCAGCGCCGGCGGCTCTGCCCTTCTTGAGGCGTTGCATTTTCTTCCCTATTTTAATGTGTGTTCACTACTTTGAACATTTCTCACCTCATATTATACATCCAATTTTTCTTCGCGTTTCACTGAAACTACACGGTATATTCATGAGCAGTATTTTTTTATTACTTTATTATTTATTTGATCTCACTTTGACTTGTTTTTTTTTCACGTATATGAAGTGAATTTATCATCATTATCTTCTCTCTGTACTACATGTTCCCCACTGAGCCGCTGCAACGCCCTGAATTCCCCCAAAGGGATAAATGAGGTACTATCTTATCTTAAGCTTAATCTTTACAACAAACCTTGTTTTGTTTTTTTCAATATTTTCTTAATTTATTTAAATCTTTTCAAACAGTGTCTTTAATCCCCCGTCCCAGCTAATCAAGACGGCTTCATTCTATCTCGTCTAAAATGTTCATCCCAGTTAAGCAAAAAGAAACCTCTCGGGCCTCGTAGTCAAAGTGTAAAAAGTTTTGCCTTTAGTAGAAACATGCACACGGTAAGTTCCTTCTTCTCAGACGGTCTGGAGACATTGAACAGGGCATGGTATATCATCTGGCAGTCCCATAACTGGATAATTCTCCTCCTGCCCCAGGCTGCTGTGTCTCGCTGAGGACAGGAGAGGCTGATAAGTTATTCCAAGTTTTCTGCAGACTAAAGCACCCAAAGGATTGAAATAGCAAAAAAAAAAGAAAAAGAAAAGAAACCACTGATATCTGTAAATGTAAAAGAAACCAATTTTGTTTTACCTTGTTTCACCTTTTTTTACCTCCTGGATGAATTCAACGGATCTGCTAATAAACACTAACCCCCCCCCCCCCCCCCCCCCTTTTCAAATCAATACTTTCCTCGACTTTGAAAAGTTGGAGGTTTAAAAAGTAGAACTTTTAAAGACACGGAGGAGGTAATAATCCCAGTCATTCCAAAGCAGGTCAAGCAGGGTCCTGCTGGGTCGGACGGTGTCGGTGTCCTCTCCCCCTTTGAGTCGTTGGCGTCTCTGGTTTTATTTGGTCTCGTTGGCCTCCCCCCCCCTTCCCCCCCCCGTGGCTCCCGTCTTCAGAACCTGGCTTGACCTCTCCCTCAGTCCCGGCCAAGGAATTAGTGATGGGAGATAAGCGGAAGCAGCCACACGATGTTCTTATGATGACATCACCGTCAATGCTATCGAAAGGACCCGCTCCCCTACGAGGCCGAGCGTCATCGCCGTGATGTTGCCTGTCGAGCGCCGAGTCGTCATGGAGATGTGGATCCCCGCGTCGAGAGCGAGGTTTCCTCCGTTTAGGGAATGGTACTTGACTTTCTTGTTGGTGGGATAAATGGAAGCAAAGCACGTTCTGCAAATTGCGCTGGCCAGATGTGAAACAAATATAGTTTCCACTGGTGAACCTCCCAAGTGTTCTCCCTAAATTTGCCCTTGTATGATAATGGTGATGATGATCTCAACGCCAGCGAATGCGTGCAGTGGCTGACAGAAGACTGGTGGTGTTGAAGAACAAATCACGCCTCTAAACATTTGTCCACGAATGTAGAATTTATAAAAATGAAATATGTTGATGTCCGTTCCCAACATGTGAATTCATATTGCGTTCAGAAGGTTATTAAGCTGAAGTGACTGGAGAAAGCACATCTCCCTGCATGCCACTATACGGGAGTAAACAGAATGCAGCCGCGTAGTTCTGCAGCAGTTGCAGTCCTACCCCCAAATAGATTCTCTACGGGCCAGGTTGCGGCGGCTTGATTCGTTGGTCAGTGGGTTCATGACACATCGGCACAACGTGACGCCGCAATCCATGTGACACGGAGTATGGCCCTGGGTTGTGCTCAGCTATTTCCCTTCATGGTGCATTTCCAGCTTTGCCAGATATATATAAATATGTCGTCCTCCATGGGGGGAAAAGAAGCTTAGTACACAAAATCATGATAGATCCTAAAGGGGGCAATTATATGGATATGAGTTGGCAGGGAGTCGTTTGTTTTTTGCATGATGAGCACATTGCCCCCCTTTTCTCCCCCAGGAGGCTTGACATCACCTGGATGTGGATCTGGATGCGAAGATTAGTTTGTGGCAAACACGAGCTACACCCAGAGCAGTTGTTAGCTTTCACAAAGAGCAATCTAGATGCAAAATAACAAACTGCACACACACAAACACACACACAAACACGAGGGGGACCTACCTGGGGTGTGCTCGGCTCAGGCCGATCCCCCAGACGGGCATTTTGGGAGCCTACCTAACAATATTCAGCCCTCTGGAGTGCATTAGAGCCGAATCTTATTCAGTAACACACCGTACATTTCCTCGCAAATACGAGCGGGATCATCACATTTACTGGCCAAAAAGGAAGAGTTCCATCAAAATTCACGCCATGGAGAGAAGTCTCTCTGAATGCAGGCGAATGGGTGTACCACAGACATTTCGCTTGGACCGACTCGCTGATTAAAATCCCTGAGCGGCGGGGATCGGCACTCCGCCCGCTCATCGCAGAGGTAAAATGTTGCCATTACCCGTGTGCCTCGGCGTTCATCTTTTACCGCAATTGTGTCTTCCGCTAGTCATTATTTAAATGGCCAACAGCTCTCCAATAAGTTAAAAGGAATCATTTTCGCCCTAACACGCTGGGCGGGCTGCACCGGCTCATCTCTAAATTGAGCCGAGATAAAGTGAGGGTCGGGCGTGCGTCACCATGGCGACGGCACGGCGCGTTTCGAGAAGAGGGAAGCTTCCACCGCTGTCTGGCTTCAGTGGTATCACGTCTTTTTTCTTTCGTTTTTATTTTCTCACCTCTTTCCTTTGACACCGCGATGAACAGCTGTGAGAGCGTCTTTGTCATTCATCCGGCTGAGGCCGGCCCTACACCCGTCCATTCACCAGCCAGAGGCGGCGGCGGGAAAGGTGAGCGACCCGGTAGCGACGGGTTGAGTGGATGGGTTCGACCGGCGCCACCGGTCTCTAAGTTCTGGTTTTGGTAAACACACCGTGTCAGGAAAACGCGAAGCCGTCTCGCGGGTTTTCGGGTGCTTGGCGCAAGTTTATGACAAACCCTGGACTGACATAACAGACTGAGCACCAAACCCACTGTGCCCTCCGTAGGGCTTTGCTGGACACCTCAATACCTTTCGTGTTTTTCTGCTACACCAATTCTTCCATTCCACAATAAATGACTGTGGGAGTCTCTGCCCACAGGTAGCGGTCCCGGGAGGGAGACGGGGTCTTTCCGGCCGCGGTGCGCCAACGTGGCCAGAGTTTAAATATACGTCTCAATATACGCAGGCCACAATTATACATATCAACTGAGGATTATTATTATTATAATAATGCGGATAATAATGATCCTCTCGGGTGCGGGAGGAATGGCGTTCCGCTCCTGGGCTGCTCACGAGCCCGTGCGGCCATCGCCTCTGCAAGACGGACAGACATGAAGAGAGCTCCCTGCCTCGAGCGCCGCTGATTGGGCCGATTCGGGCCAGCTCGCCGGCCGCGGGAAAGGGAACCGTGCTGTCATCCGCAGCCGTTGCTTGACCACGCCCCTTTGTCCACCACAAATTAATACACTAACATACTTCTCTATCAACCTTATTTCATACTTTTGTGACAGAGCATACGTGTACAGTACTCGTACCACCACCTTCGAAGGTTTCCTAATCATTATTATTTGCTTTGATCTGCCTTCTCCATAATCCTACATGATCCATAATCCTTTTGCTTTCGGTTTTCTATCTACGGCTAGATGTTACTTTTGTGTCTTTACCTTTTGAGTTAAATTGGACATAACATGCGTCAAAGTAGATAAATAATGAAATGCTTATAGGTTCACGGGGCGTGAAGGCTGTGTTTACTGCCTGGTAACAAACACTGTAACATTCAAATAAGACACAAAGTAAAAAAAAACACAAGAGAGAACGTAGCGGAGAGCTGCAGGTGCTGGTGATACAGTCTGCTGAACCCAAACGCAGGACACAACAGAGGCTCAGGAGTAGGTGCAAGGTTTAGTCTAGAACAAGCAGGGGACACAACCAGGGGAACCGTCAAAGACAACCTTGACGGCAGGAAACGGGCGGGGACCAGGGTCCAGGGAAACGGGCGGGGAACCCCGGTCCAGGAACAGGCAATCATACAGTAACCAAGACGGAGTGAATGTGGAACAGGTTAAATATAAGAGTAGTGACCAGCAAGGTGAGAAAGGTGGTGAGGTGCAGAATGGGGCAGGTGTGCAGAGGTAGCGATGTGGAGCCCAAGACGGACATTGGGAGCTGGAAAAGGACGTAGGCAGAGTGCAGTAGGGAGGTAGAGAGGGACGTAGGGACGAACATGGCAGGATCCTGACAATAAGTGTTTATCCCAAAATTGGTCGTCGTTCTTTAATACTTTAACACCCCAATTTCTCATCTTTTTTTTTATCTTTATCATATTGCATCAACACCCACTGTATTTTGAGGTACAGTATTATTTCTGCATGTTATATTTCTTCGTAGTACAGAAACACAGATATTTGTTTGTCTCATTAAGAACTTAAGGTTTTTAACCAGATCAAAAAAGGATTTTGTGTCAACCATGTGGATTCACTAATTCCCATCGACCCGGCGGTCGAGGTCCAGCCGGAGCGAAAACATGGCAGGACTCTTACTTTCTGATCCACGGATGCTCCACCTCCGTACACGTACAGATGAAAGAGTTTGTTTGATCAGCTTGCATTTGTTTTTTTTTTGGTTTTGTTTTTCAGTTTTTCTTACAAGGGTTGCTGACCCGTCCTGATCCTTTTGTTCGGTATAAACTCTCGGTGAGTTGTGGGGACACAGAGAGACGTCAGAACCGGCTGACGGTCCTGCTGAGACTCCACGGGCGCGTTCCCTCTGACCCGCCCGCCGCAAAATTAAATGCCGACGCTCAGATACTCTCACTGTCACTGTGGTGAATTATTAATCCCGCCCTTTAGATATATACCTATGTTGGGATGAAGCCATTTTGTTTTGAGAGGATAGATAACGTCTAAAATGATCAATTAACAGAAAACGTGTGCACACACTGGGGAATGACAACAAAAGGTGTTATTACAGAATCAAACTGCACGGAATTGGAGTCGTCATTGAACCAACTTTAAAGGAAATAATGTTTTCAATTTAAACCTTGAGATTTTTGTAGGTTTTCTCACCTAAAATGAAGAAATAAAGGTGTATTTTAAGCACCTAGAAAAAAAAAATGGGCTTAATAAATCATAGCGTTTTCCTGAAGTTCCAAGATCCAATCACTCAATCCTATTTTTTTTTTCTTAATCGAGTTTGAATGTGATTCATTTCAATAATTAATTAATAGCCTCAGGTTGATAATCTACAGTGTGTGTATGTATGTATATATATATATATATATATAGTGTGTGCTTGTGTGTGTGTGTATATATGTGTGTAAATATACGTATAAATATATATACTGTATATATAAAAAAAGAATATAAGAATAAAATTATATATATATGGCTGAGCATTGTGATTCATGCAGGACACCTCCACCAGCACCTATCCTCCATCCTCTGCTACACCTCCAGGCCCAAGAACCTTGAGCGGAGTCGGTGTGTGTGTGTGTGTGTGTGTGTGTGTGTGTGTGTGTGTGTGTGTGTGTGTGTGTGTGTGTGTGTGTGTGTGTGTGTGTGTGTGTGTGTGTGTGTGTGTGTGTGTGTGTGTGTGTGTGATTCATCGAGGAGCCCGACACAAAAAGGCGTTGGCCGTGACGTTTTTCTTCCTAATGAGCCGCCATTCATGAAAAGGCCCCGACGCAAATTAAAATAATGGCGGGATCGGCTCCCCGCTGCTAGATGTACTTGATCAAGCCAACACACTCGCCGTGTTCAGCCATCGGGAGTTCAATTAATTTTCGAATCCGTTTCATTTGGAGCACTCTTTAGATTGATTTCCCTGGACACACGTCGCCCCAAACTCAACATTTAATGCTGGAGATCAATTACATTCATTTCCACTATCATCGCCACCGTGCTCTTTTCAGAGACCTGCTTGCAAACTTAACAGTCAGGAGTGAATTGAAAAACTAACTCTGCAAACTGTGGATTTCTTCATTTCCTCGGTTAATGAAGGAGGCTGAGAATAATCCAAGTGCATGAAAATTACATTTTCCCGCACGCTTTCAAGTCGTTTTTTTTTTGTTTTGTTTTTTTCATACTGCAGCGAGTGTAAGACATCCCAGTAATTCACAGTTGGCACGCTACCACAACACTTTGACATTGAGGGGAAAAGTTTGCATTTTTATTTATTTTTTTCATACATCTATTGAAATTCTGAAAGCTTCTATCAACAACTTCTGTTTGTAGATACTCATTAAACCTGCAGGTTTCATCCTCACTTTGGCATATGGGAATACATCTTTCACCACTGATTTTCTGCGATTGATTGCAGTGGGTTTTTTTTGTTTTTTTTGTTTTGTATTTTATGGAGGAAATACAAATTTTCAAGATTTACCTAGTTTGGACGGTAAAGTATCACATGTATCTTCGCCGTTCAACAATTTAAGTCAATATTTTCGTTTTTATTGCACCGATATCTCGATACCCATTTTGCTGTAAGCAACCATACTTCGTGGCGACGCGGTGCAGGTTCATACATAATCTATTCTAAAAAATATATATATATATTACACATAATGACTTTAGGCAGCTGGAATCCCACCCGGGTTCGTATTTAATGAATGGAAATGGGATTGAATTATGTTACAGTAATCTCATGCACAAACATGTTCACTCTGATTCATTACAGGGCCTGTAATAAAAAAACCCAGAAAAAAATAAAAAGATATAGTAAAATGATTCCACTTTGCAGGGAGATTGGTGATTAGCTTTGGAGTTGGGGAGAGCACTATCGTCGACGATAGTGCTCTCCCCAACTCACAGAACTGCCTGCAGTTAAAATCAACATTTAAAGATGTCACTCATTCAGTGGTTTTAATACAATGCGGTGAAGTGACTGATGTTGTAAGAACGTCCAACCTGTCATCAGTATTGTGGGTGGAACACGAAGGCAGATCTTAGACCACCACGCCACAGATCTGGAATTCTTGTTTATTTCATTCTTTTTTGTTATTTCCTTTTGTTTTGGTTGCGAAGACGTCAAATTCTTATTTCCTCATTTTGTTCTCTCATCTCATTGCTTTTCCACTTTATTACCATATCAAAGCGATCATTTACATCAAAATATCATAATTTAGAAAACAGACTTGGTGGATGGAAACACCTCCCCTTCCGTATAAATTGGGGTCGGGTCCATGTTTTTCAGCGTGCTTTGTTTTTTATTTTTTTTATAGATTCTCTGGCATAATAAGTTGGTGAGATTCCAGCGGACTTTACCAGGGAGCAAAGGAGCCCTGCTGCTTAAAAATGAAATAAAATGGAATAAGAGCTCCATCTGAAATAATGGTGTGTAGTGAATAAAACTCTAACCTTTTGAATATATTAGGGATTTGTATGATGAGCAATTTGGTTTCTCAACCCAGGGAAGCCACAAACACGGTGAAAGGTTTTTATTTATTTTTTTATGTCTTGCTTTTGCACTAAACTGAAAGAAAAAAAAGCTTAGAGACATCTTTATTATGTGTGAGTATCCCTGGGGTCCCTGTGTGGTATATATATATATATATATATATATATATATATACTGTGTATATTTATATATACTGTATATACTCAACGTTTCTTTTTGTTGAAGGTAACCGTGTATAAATATTTTTTTCACTCTAGCATGTATTTTTTTTTTTATTGTTTATGGTGTAGGGGTTGTGTGATGTAAGCAGCAATACCTGTCTTGGGTCTAGTTAATTGGGCCCAGGATCAGGGGTGGCTGTGGACCTGTTGCTTATCAGAGCAATGTGTGTGTGTGTGTGTGTGTGTGTGTGTGTGTGTGTGTGTGTGTGTGTGTGTGTGTGTGTGTGTGTGTGTGCACCAGTTAGTTCTTGTGTATGAGGTCGGAATTATATCGTGAGAGAGAATAAAAGAAAAATAAAAAAGAAGTAAAATATGAATGTCTCTGACCACTTGGAGAAGGGAGTCGTAGCGGGAAGGATAAAAATGGTGTGACTGGGCCGTGGACTGGGGTAATATAGCTTAAAAAAAACAACAACAACAAAAAAAACAAAACTGAAAAAAAAAAACACATGTAAAGGGCATACGCCGTTTGCAGCCGAGCATAAATCCTTTCCGTTGGGATTAGGAGCCAAATAGTAGACAGTGGGGAAGGAGCAACAGCGACTGTGGAATAATGTGGTTAGCTCCGAATGCATTGGCCTGGAGGGAACACATAATTCATAAGGGCTGACACAAGGAGCTGTTATCAAAAAGAGCTTCGCAGCGGCAGCGATGTTCTGCGATATTCCTCCCAAGCGGGACGCCTTCCCAGCTCCTAACGAATGGGAATCCGTCCGACTGGAACTTCACTTCTGATGGAAGAGGAAAAAAATCTTTACATCTGAAGCTCCATCTCTGCACCGGTCGGCCATGCGGAGGTGTGCTGAAAATATTAACGGGTTCGCACTTTTGACACTTAATTTGCTAACGGCCTGGGTGAAAACGTCGAGTGTTAATCCCTCCTCGTCGCTACACCTCAATTTTCACATTTATTTGACTCTTCCGTTTATCTCTAATTGGTTATTTCCTCGTGGTCTGTCATGGAGCGACACCAATCACACCCCGAGAGAAACTTAAAAGCTGCGTGCTGGTGACGTCCATAAAATCCAAGCCTTGGAAATGAATAACACACGCCCCTGAATAGAAATAAAATGCTTAAAAATATATATATAGATGACCTGAATTTGTGGATTTTTTCGGTTGATTTAGATGTACGTTTTTGGAAAATATTCCAGCCACTTTTCCACAAGTACCATTTGAAATATTATTTGGAATCAGGCGCACTGGGTGTTTTTGTCTAAATGCGGTGTTAAAGTGTGAATTGTTGTGGTGGCTCGGATGTCCCCTGCCACAATCACTGGAGTTTTTAACATTGTGTATTTGGATTATCTTTATGTGAATTTCAGGCCTCCGGAAATCCGGGCGCGGTTTTGCATTGAAACTGTGCAACCACTGTGAATGGGTGTATGGTGGCGGGATTGTGAATTTCAGCATGCAACGATTAAGAGCAGCGTGTTGAGGATTTGTCAAATTCCTCACGCTCTATTCTTGCGACACCACATTCAAGTTTCAAGTTTTCTTTATTTGTTGCATAGAGTCAAACAACTACGGTGCAGTGGAATGTTAAGAGGGCAAACTCAGAAGGCTGCGGAACACCAGATAAAGATAATACAGGAAATCAAGATAATAGAGAAAAATTAAGATAAATACAGATAAAATGAAGATAATACATATAAATCAAGATAATACAGAAAATAAAGATAGTTCAGAAGAATTTAGATGCATGAATATAATACAGATCAATAGATACTACGGATAAATAAAGATCAAAAATTATAAAAGAGAAATAAAATACAGAAAAATAGAGATCAAATAAATTTAATACAGAAAATCAAATTAACACAGAAAAATGAAGGTAATAGAGAAAATCAAGACAAATACAGAAAAATCTAGATAAAACAGAAAAATAAACATAAAACAGAAAATCAAGATAATACAGAAAATCAAGATAAATAAATATATAACAGGTCCGCTAAAATCGAGACCCACTAGGTTCGACTATGGGAGACCAACTCCTACAAGTGGGAGTTGAGATTCTTAATGTTAAGTTTTCTCTGAGTTTTTCTGTATCAAGATAATACAGAAAATCAAGATAATACAGATAATCAAGATAAATAAATGTAATACAGTAAAATCAAGATAACACAGAAAAGTAAAACATGAGCGCCACTCTCGAGGTCACACCGATGACAGCAAAGAACGACGTACTCTCACTTTGGAAAAGCAGAGGCGTTAATTCATTCAGTTCATTAAAAGGCGCCTGGCTGCTCTTGAAAATTGAGGTCACGATACCTGGTTTCCAGAGCATCCTCCAACCCCCGACACCAGGGCACCTGAACGGAGGACGGGCCAGAACGAAAACTCAAAAACAGACGTTCCGTACGTTTTCCCCTCAGGTGTCACCAAGTTTCCTTCCTGTTAATATCCCTCCTGATATCAATTTGTCTGAATTAATTTTCTTATTTTTTAATTTTATTTTTTTTTTTTTTTGGCTTCAGGACGTTGATGTGAGTGAATGGGGTCACACTGTCTATTTTATATACGGTTGATAACAACGCGCACACGACGGTACAAAAGGCGAAGCCACTCCACGCCTACGACGTATGTTCCGTGTGCATCCACAGCGCCCGCCACTGATAGGGCGCCGGTGAAACGATGAGTAATGCCTTCGTCTCGAGGTCGTCTCCGAGAGCGAAGCCAGACATCCTCGATGCTCTGAGATTATTTAACGCAATACTTTTCAAGTGAGTCACCCGAGGTCCGTGGCGTCGCTGGGCAGCCTCTATGGGAAGGAAGGTCAGATGCGGCTTTTACCGTGTGTTCACAGAGAGCGGCTTCGAAATGCAGATCCTCCCGAAGACATGGGATAAGGACCGGCGGGGCTTAAATAAAGCGTCGGAGATAAGTGAGACACGTCTGTGCCGCCAAAGGTCCTTTTAGAAGGTTGTCTGAATATGGAGCAATTTTCATTCCAAATCGTTGGTTTTGTTTTGTCACAAAACCGTGCAAACTCTGCAAAGTTAAGACAAGTTTTGTATCCTGAGGTGAAAAGCCAAATGTTTAGTTTCCACAACCAAAAGGGTTGAGTTGTCTATGCCAAATGAGTCAATATGAGTTTGAGTAAAAACAATATTTAAGAATAATAAAATATTGGAGCCAGTGAATTCTTAAAGGCGGACTCCGCCCCCAACAATGGAGACAGCAAACACAGGAGCACATCTATAACTCAAATGCATCGAATGTCTGTTTCTTATAAAGTAAGAGCTAAATCAAATATAAAATATGGATTTTTTATTTTATTTTTTCAACAAAATAATCTTGCGGTTTACCGCTTAAATACAACTGCCATTCGTATACTTGAAGGTGGTCGTGTCTTTTTTCTCCTGCCCCCTCTACGATCCACGTCCTGTGTCTTCTTCCGTCTCTCTCTGCGGGACTTCATGATGGGCCATTTCTCCCCATCCCACGCCCCTAAACGAGTTTGGCTTGGGTTTGATTCCCCCCATGGATATATGGGCAGGGAGCCTGACAGCGGGGCCCTTTGTGATGAATAGCCTTTTAAAACCATGAAGTACAGTGCCGCCACTGTTTTCCTCCACCCCCTCCCTCTCTCCATCCCTCCCTCTCGCCACCGTCCCAGGTGATGGATTGGTTTTCGGCTGCCAAGCGTCGATGCCATTAGGAGGCGGGGGGAGGGGGGCCGGGGGGGCTGCCGCTGTCCCGCGCTGGCATGGCGGCACACGTGTGGAGACACAGATCACAGGACGAGCAGGCGTTTCCGGGCACTGGACCTTGGACGCTTGCAACACAAAACCCATAATGGAGGCCTCGCCCGGGACAGCTATCGATAAATCCGGGATCGCGTGACACGGGGACGGACACACAATCACAGCCAAGTGCTGCGTGCACGGTTCCTTGTAAACTGCGTGCCAGGTTGCACATGTATGATGGACGCTGTTGGCGCCGTGTTAATGGCCGGGCCAGCGGGCCGTCCCAGCAGCCACCGCCTGGTTTAGCCATACCGGGGGTGGGGGACACGGCGTTGAATTCACTTGACGAGTGCACGGTTATAAAATACAATAACGGTCAGAGTCGTGCGTTACGTTGGAGAGATTTTTTTCCACTTTTAATTTTTTTGGCTGACTTTTGACTTTATAGGAAATAAGCCATTTTTGCGTCATCCATGTGCTCCTGTTAATGCGGTTCCCATGTTTGGCGGCGGGGTCCGCCTTTCCCGGCAGGAACGCACCCACCGGACAAGGAGTGATATGCAGCCGAGGTGAATATGATAGCTGCTGCCGCCTCAAGTGGCGAGACAAACTCTGAAGCCTTGAGCGGATCTGTGGGGCCTTTCAGTGTAACCCACCTGACCCAGACCATCTCCTGCAGCGTAGATAACCACCTAAACTGGCAAAATCACATACTGTGTTAAAATGCAGGGAAAAATATAATGGTACGGATGCAGTGAGCAATGGAACAATGCATTGAAATTAAACATTTAAATAATGAATCTGAACAACTTTATTTGCGCGGAATCTAATCAATGTAATAAGTAAACAGGCAATCTGTGTTCCGAGCAGAAGGTTGTCAAAGCTTTAAGACTTTTTTTTTTATTTTCTGTGGAGAATATAAATAGGCTGTGATAATTTGCCAATGATGGCGTCTCACGTTTGTCTTGACAAAATGACATCACTGGCATTTTGAGATGTCAACGCTCCTGCCCGGAGGGTATTTATAAGTGTGTTCATCTAACGCGCTGTTTCAAATAATGTGACACTCCGTTTCACTTTTATCCGTGCACGTCTCTGGAAAAGTCAATGAGATGTGCTGCTAAAAAAAAAAAAAAAAAAAAAAAAGGAATAGATGAAGCATCCAAATATGTTTGTTTTTTGTTTTTTTGGTTTCCCCTTTCCTCCCGTGTGGACGGTTTGTTCAGGTTCACTACACGGCTTTGGTCTCTGATGCTACATAGACGCAAAGAAATTCTACTTGCTCACTCGATTTATTTTGATTTTTTTTTTCGATGGTTCCTATTTTTTTTTATTGCCCAAAATGTCTGGAACACATATTCCTCGCGTGGGTTTTTTCACTGTCTGTGGGGTTTCTAACTCCCGGGTTTGATTCAAAACGATTTGTATTTATTTGTCATCGTTGGAGTTTGGGCGCCTGGGCTCCAGCGCTCGTCGCTCGAGGCGAACGGAAAACAGAGGCACTCGGTGAGAGAGAAATACAGGAGCGATGATCTCCAACCCCTCCCGCCCCCCATTGGCCTGCAATTTAGAACAGGCCTGTACAACATGGCAGGAGTCGAACCCACACCCACAAGAAACTCATTAGGATTGTTACAGCACAGGTAATAAACACCTTAAACAAGGTAGAAATCCATGAATAAAAAAGGGACTATTCTCATCAAGTCCTGGTTGGCCCACAATCTCAGCTAAAACTAACTGGAAAGTTAAATTCTATATATATTTTTTTATCATAATTATAGGATGCACTGTATTCAAATTATTACATTTTTTTCTCACCCCGATGATAAAGGAAACATAATTAAAATGGAAATGTTCATTCCACAGTTATCGTACGGGGTTGGTTATGCATTTTGAATAAAAAAATCCCCAGAATACAGATTTCAGAAAAAAGACTTTGGCTTCTGCCTCATGGCTACACAGCTGCTGCTGTTTTGTTTTTTATCTTGTTTTTTTTTTCCTCCTTTTTTCACCCCCTCCCTCCCTCCCTCCCTCCGTCAGACCCACTCGCACTAAAAGCTGTGGATGCTCTTAAGAACAATCAATACTTTTGAGCATGAGAAGGAGAGGCTGAGTACTGCATCTGTCACATGTTTGAGTGACGTTCCCTCTCTCTCCTCTGTCTGCATCACCCTCTCATTCAAGCACTTCCCTCCATCAGTGGAGGTGCTGTAATGACTGGAGATTGGCAGCAAGCCACAGGGCTGCTCAGTTTGCCAGCAGCACGAGGTGGAAATTCGCGATGCTGGAGGAGGCAAGCGCAATACAGTGCACATGTGTGCATAATTGCTCATGCCAAACGGAAACTTCACTCTTTGATTGTGTCAAAACATTGATTTCATACTGTATGAATTTAATATATATATATACACATATATATGTATTTATTTTACACATACCGATCAGCCACAACATTAAAACCACCACTAATAACCACTAATGTTGTGTAGCTCCCCCTCATACCACCAAAACAGCCCATACACAGCAAGCTGCCATGCACTGTGTGTTCTACACCTTTCTATCAGAGCAGCATTAACTTTTTCAGTAATTTGTGCTACATTAGCTCTTCTGTGGGATCGAACCAGACGGTCTAGACTTCACTCCCCACGTGCATCAATGAGCCTTGGGCGTCCATGACCCTGTCGCCGGTTCACCGGTTGTCCTTCCTTGGGGCACTTTTGGTAGGTACTAACCACTGCATACCAGGAACACAAGACCTGTGGTTTTGGAGATGATCTGACCCAGTCGTCCAGCATCACAATGTGCTCCTTGTCAAAGTGGCTCAGATCCTTACGCTTGACCATTTTTCCTGCTTCCAACACATCGACTTAAAGAAGTGACTGTTCACTTGCTGCCTCATACATCCCACCCCTTGACAGGTGCCATTGGATCCAGATGAGGCATTTTATTCACTTCACCTAAAATATCAGATACTGTCTGTTTTATTAACTTGTACAGCAATCATATAATCAAGACAAAAAAGGCCATTTTAGAAGTGATTTTAACCCTGATGACATCAGAGTACCCTACACTGTGAACCCTACGAGTGTACACATGTACCGGTGTGTGTTCCTGTTTTTAACCGTGTGTGTGCCAACCTATTACCACCCGCCTGATATGATCAAGTCCTCGGGGTCGCCGGCCCACTTACCCACCTCTAAACTCCTGTCTCATTAAACATTAATAGCCAATATGAAACCGGATCCCTCTCGGCCCGAATGGGGGATAACTGCATCGGCAGGGCAATATGATCGCATAATCGGAGGAAGACGGCTCCGAGGCACTGCGACGCAGGCGGAGAGCGAGCGAGCGAGCTTCAGAGACAAACAGCCCAGATCCACAGCCCAAAAATTGATTGACATCTTATCGTGTCTGTGACGGTCATTTAATTTTTTTCATAATTCTGTCACACCTCGCCTGCTAGGAAATGCTGAGGATTAGAATTTTATGTACAGTACTTTATATATATATATGTGTGTGTATATACTGTATGTGTGCATGTACTATATATGTGTATGTATATGCATGTGTATATATGTGTATGTGTACTGTATATATACAGTATATATGTGTGTGTGTGTGTGTATATATATGTGTGTGTGTATATGTGTATGTGTGTACAGTATGTATATATATTCGTTTTAAGGTCGAGCCTTGGGTTCGCTATTTTTCTGCCTAGGCCGGTTCATAATGTTGACTTCCATCATAGAACACATTCATGGAACCCTTTGTTATTGAGAAACGTACCCCTCTGCCGCAGCTTCTCACTGTGCTTCGGGTTCAGTCCAACGGGGCGAACGCTCAAGCCTTCAGCCGTGGAATCTGCCTTTCAAAACCAGTGAGCTCACGATATGCACGTGCATACGTCTTTACCTACGTTACACCGAGAAAACCAGCTGCAAACCATGCATCTAATCAAGTTATTCAAGGGTTTGAAACATCTTTGACCAACGTAAGGGACAAGAAACAGGAAGTTGAATCACTTCCTGCTGGCAACCTGCTCTTGCTGATGTTACACTCTGGGCGTACTGCGGCCATTGCAGAAGCAGTTTTCAAATATTATGAGAACCAAGAAGATGAAACACGTTTTTGAGGCTTAAAGCGTTCGCCCCGTTGGACTGCATGGAAGCACAGCGACGAGCTGCAGCGGAGAGTGGTAAACCAGAGGGAGGGGGCCAGACGGGCGGCGTGGAGGGTGAGACGGCACGCCGGGGGTTAAGTGGCGCGTTACGCCCCCGCTTTATTATGAGGTGCGAGGCGCCGGCGTTTTAGTCTTTCGAGAGAAGCGGGGAGCACGTTCCGGGGGCGCGCTTATTAAAAATCAGGGGGGGGGGGGGGGCAGGATATTGCCTCCGCTGATGCGCGTTTGCCGCGCGGCCGACTTTTAATGGGATCGCCAAAAAAAAGAAAAAAAAAAAAAAAGACTCCCGCGACGGGGGCGGTGCGACGAGCTGCGTCGCCTTATCTGATGTCGTTTTTATGAAAATCCCCCCCTTCACGCCGACCTCTCTCCCCGTCTCTTTTCCAAGGGCGTTAACGGCTGGTTGATGCTGTGGATTTTACTTGTTACCAGACAAAAAGCCGGCGCCGCAGCAGCACTGTTGGCAAACAACAGCCGCTGGTCGAGCGTTTCCCAGAGGCGCAGCGGCGGCGTCGCGCGCAGCCCTCCGAGCGAGCGTTCCTTCCCTTCGGCCTTTTACCCTCCAACCACCCCCCTCCTCCCTCCCTCCCTCCCTTCCTTCCGTTTAGTGCACGACCCGCTCGGCAACAGATGGTGAGAGTGAGTTTGGGGAGAAATAAGTTGCAAGGACGTTGTTTGTGAAATTGGGAGGTGGGGAATACAGCCTGGGGGGTGGGGGGGGGGGGGGGGGTTGCACGCCGAGAGGAGGACGGAAGAATCCCCTCGGCGCTCAGCATCTGCCGCCCGGCGTCTCGGAGCGCTCGGCCCCCCCGGGCGGGCGGGCGTAAAAATGGCGAGATTTCCCCAAACGGATTGATGGTTGGTGTTATTGTGCTGCTTGGGAGAGACGGAAAACAATAAAAATAAAAATAATCAGTTAGTCGCTTCTGACAGCATGGACAATGAGGCAGAAAGTTTCCGCTTTAATTGGGTCATTAGAGCTTTAATACGTCGCATTTGAATCTGTGTCATTTCCACGTGGGACTCTACAAAGCCTTTGTTCCCTTGTTCTCTAAGTGGAAATTAGGAAAATAAAACGGGAAAAAACAAACGTGATTCTGCCAAGGAACTGGGTAGTTGTTTTTTTGTTGCCTTGGGCTTTCATGTATTCTTAAACAACCCCAAACAAATTGAAACACATTTCAATAGTTGGAAATGGATCTGCATGTATATTTAATTGCAACTTAAAACATTGTATTTAATATATAGTAAATATGCACAACAGGTCCATGTTTACCATTCACGTACTGTATATAAGTCATGATGCACATCATGCTCAATATATTTAACATGAACAGAATATATTTTGTTCATGACCCCATGACCCCTTGGAGGGTCAGAGTTTTTTTTGTTTTTTTTTGGAGGGGGGGCTTGGACGATTTCAGGCAAGAGTTTCCTAATAGTCCAACATCTGTTCAAAATATGACTTAAAATTCTTGCCATGACTCATGGATATATAACTAATTCTGTACATACTCTTTATTTGTCATGAGCTTTTTTAATATATATATATATATATATATATATATATTTTATTTTATTTTTTTCAGACCCACCCTCAGTCTTTCGGATGCGGCTTGAAACCCATTCCCTCAGAAGACACACAAATTCGAGATTAAAGAATAAAATAAAATAAAAAAAATTCAGAAGCTTGATCCGCTTTGCATATGTTTCGTAAGGCTCCCCCCCTCTCTCCCCCGCCCGCCTCCGGCACTGCAGTTAAACGTTGAAATCTGATTTATTATGCCACGATTGTTTGTGTGGGGAAGGAAGTTGCCGTCATCCATCCATCACAGGCAGGAGGAGATCCGCTGGGCGGCAGGCGGAAAAAAGGTCTGTCGCAGGCTGGCGGAACGGGCCCTCGAACACGTCCTAAAAGGCTCCTCCATCCCCTCCATCCTGTGCTCTAATTAGCGCAGATGAAGCGGGTGCGAGGTTGGGCCTTCTGTGCCGGCGCCATGTTTTATTCATGTCCAAGCTCATGTTCCACGCCGCGGCCCGAGAGGCGCCTCGTTGCGATCGCCGCCGCGCTCCGAGCCGTAGGACTTTAGCCGGAGCGGCGTGGGGGGGCCGCCGTCGGGGGGGGGGGGGGTGGCCGCTCGGCTCGCCGCGCTTCGCCTGCTCAAGGTTGCTCCCGAAGGCTCCGACGGTAAATTCCCGCGGAAAATAAATTGCGGGTCGTAAATTCCGCGCCAGCCGCCGGCCTCCCTGCCCCGCCCCTCGTTCACCGGGCGGACCTGTACTCACCACCGCCGCGTTTAGGGTGCACCCGCGTTGCACCCGCACACTTGAACCCCCCACCCGCGGCGGCTCGTTCCCGTGATTTGCGACCTCCCGTATCGCCGTCGCCGTCTCCGGGCGAAACGGGACGGATGACCCCGTCCGTTCTGAATGGGGAGTTTGTCACGTCGCGAGTGCTGCCGTGCTCTATAAATACAGCATGTTTGACAGAAAAGTACTGCTATATACTACTGCAGCTATGCGGTTGATTTTCAAAACAAATACGAAGGCTAGGATGAGTGAACCTGTTCTGGATGAAAATCCAGATCTTTCCCACAAATTTGGGAAAGATCATGTGTTGAAGCTGGTTACTTGGCCAGCCTGCTCCCTCTCTCTCTCTCTGTCTCTCTCTCTCTCTCACTCGCTCAATGGATTTCCAAGAATAATAACATTTCAAAATTTAATGCATCAAAAATAGATTTATTGAGATGGATATTTTTTTTATTTTTTATTTTTTCCCGCGGGATGTGTGCTCTCTCGCCAAGAGGCGGCGGCGGCTAAGCAGGAATGATGGACAGCTTCCATCCTGGAGTGTCCTCATGCGGCTGGGGCGTTCGAGGAGAGACGAGCGCAAAGCGCTGGGATGTGGTCGGTAGTGGGGGCCGATCCAAAAGGCTTCCGTGCTCCAAAATGACCGTAATGACTGAATGAATGATTAAAAGACGCCCCGCCCCCTTGTTTCAGAGACTCATTTTTGTCGACTAAACTCTTGTTTTTATTTTTTTTAAGGAATCATTTTGCAGTCGTACGGAGAAAACGCGGTGGCCTGTGCGAGGAAACTGAAGTAGATTCAAGATTCAAGATTCAAGAGGTTTATTACTCACATACATATACATACTTTCATACATATATGCAGTGAAATGTAATGCAACTATGCAAATATGGGATAGACTTATATATATGGGATAGGCAATTATGTGCGGAGCCAAATTTCACAAGCAAGAGTTTCACTGTGAGCTGCGCGACCAGGCTCCTCCAGCAACACGCTGAGCTCACGCTGACCGGCCTCCGACCCGGTCAGTCCCACTGTGGCGAGCGCCAAGCAGCCGCACACCCAGGAGCTGGGGGACACGCCCGCTTCTTTGAAATCAACCCTGTGGGAACATCCCGGGTTCCCAGCGAAGGACGACGGCCACGGAGAGCGAGCGCTGGACGGGACGAGGGCGGCGTGCGGGGCGTCCCACAGCTGTAGGGCGGAGAAACAGACTCAAACTCTTTGTGATGCACAAAGTTTAGGTCTACGCCCCGAGTACGAGATGAAAAAAACCAAAAAAAAACCCGTCTTATGTTCGGGTCATTCAGATTGAGAGAGAAAGTCCGAAGGCAGGGCATGCAGTAGGTCGATATCTCTGAACCGGGCAAACAAGGATGGAATTGGTTTCGACGTTCTGGTCTGAATCTGGACGAGAGGGACGAGGAAACTGGATGATCCCTTTAAAGAGAGGATCCCTGCAGGAGCCTGCAGAGAGTCCTAATGCAGGCTGAGGGAGAGAATTTATGTTGTTGTTTTTGCTCTGAAATCCTTTGATCTACGTAGATATTCTTATTGATTCTTATAGATATTTGTGTGTGTGTGTGTGTGTGTGTGTGTGTGTGTGTGTGTGTGTGTGTGTGTGTGTGTGTGTGTGTGTGTGCCCACCTGACGGGGTCAAAAAGAAATAAATGAGGTGACACTGAAGGATAGCTGGCTGATGTGAATGCCGTATTATTTGGGGAAAATGAAAGAGAAAGGCAAGTCAATAAATATTATGAGTTCCGGGGCAACAGACCACCCGACTTTCCACGCTCTGTGTGTGTGTATTTGTGTGTGTGTGTGTGTGTGTGTGTGTGTGTGTGTGTGTGTGTGTGTGTGTGTGTGTGTGTGTGTGTGTGTGTGTGTGTGATATAGCATCCATAACCCATCTGTTCTGTCCTTATACACGCACCACCTCCCTCTTTGTGCCAGTGGATGCCACCCCTCTGTTCTCTGCAGCCACCTGAGGAGCCGTCCTGTCGCCGCTTTAATTCCGCGTCTGCGGCGTTTTCATTCGGCGCCGGTCATAAATAATGCAGCTGCCCGACAATGAACCAATCCTCGGGGTTCCGTGCCACTTTCAAACGGCGACGCCGCGCTGCTTGCGGCGTCAGAAAAAACCCTAAATCAATTTGTCGGTGCCACAAAGCTTATAACGGAAAACTTCCTGAAAGGCTTTGTGATCCCCCCGCCCCACAGCAGGCTGTTATTAATACACCTCGCTAATGTAATCACCGCCAGCGTGCCCAATGCAAATCACCCATCTGTTTTCTCCGTCCTCCTGCAAGTGGCCATTGTGAGCAGACTGATTGCCTCCATTGTCTGCCTTATCGTAGGTGTTCATTTGCAGATTGGAGTGGATCGCTCGGCGGCGCCCGCTAATCTGCGCGCCGCCTCGCGCTCCCAGAGCCGCGAGGAGTCTTTCGACAGCTGTCATTCTGTCACCGGCGCCCGTCCCTCAAAGTCACGGCGAGACGGCCGCCAACACAACGCCGTGTTGTCGGCGGGGCGGTCCCAGCGCCGCGCGTTAATATCGTCGGTGCCTTCAAAACAAATGAATGAGCCTGGCATCAGCGCCTGGTATAAGAATAACAAAAAAGGTATGAAAAGAGGGGATGGAGAATAGAGATTAAGGCGGCAGTAGAAAGAGAATTCAAACCCTCTACGACCGGCGTAGAGGGAGTATCTGCCTCTTTTTATGGCAGTTGCCAGTGTACTCACCAACTGAAATACAAGACCCACTGCAGCATCCATGGCAGTAAACCAGGCTCCTCTTCAGGACTCCAGCCTCCTTCTCTCATAGTATCTCATGCAGCAGTTAGAGCCCGGCCCGGAGTCTTGACATGCGCTCACCCTTGACATGCGCTCACCGCCCCCATTAAGCTCAGTAGTCAGGTTCAGGTCATAATGTGATTAAGGTGTTCACATGCGTTGGGAAAAGTGGGACCACCAGAAAAACCTGGGTTCACACAGCGGGCGGCGGCGGCGGGTCGTTGACGGGAGGCGGTGTGGTGTCAGGAGGGCACCCTTCTTGTGTCCCATCTTCCCGGACACTTTCTTGAATATTTCCCCGTTTGGGTTCTTGCTAAAAACTATTTTTTTCCGACCAAAGGTGTCGGCGGTGGTCATGGCGTCCGTTGTGTTTCTGCCCAAACAACCCACTCCGGGTCAAATATGTGCGGCGCACTTTGGATCCGCCGGTGATGTCCGGGTTCAGGGGTTTCACGCGGCACGCTAAGTGGCATGAGGGAGAAGTCCAGGTCTGGGTGCCAGGTCGTGAATGTGTCGATTCCCAGCGAAGGTGGACGGAGATGACCGGGCTGAAGAGTTCGTGTGACAGCTGCGACAGTTGGAAGTTTTGCCTTCGCCCAATCGTGACGGGGTTGTTCGAGTAGCACGCGCGTCGTACGAGCGACAAACGACTGGACTGCACAGTGCCGGTGCTCTGTGCAAGGTGTGCCGGTCCGCCCCCCTACCCCACCCACCCACCCTCCCCCGGCGTTTGCATCTATTCTTGCTGATTTCCGCGACGATTCCACAAAATCCCACCCCGGGATGGACGACCTGGGATCCGAGTGCTCGCTCATCTAGATTTCCTCCACCGTGCCGCCAGCTGTTGACCGGGTCCGCTCAGCCCCGCCGTTGAACAAAACAACATCCGATTGGGAGTTTGGCAACTCGTCGGGCGGATGAGAAGCCCGGGATACGGACAGGTGTTTAGACCCATTAAGCCCATTACGTTCATAGTGTCCCTCGGTTAACAACCGACAGACTCTTTTCGGGGCTTCCGGTTTGGAAAGTGCAGTTTCATGATGAGAGCTCTGGCAATTAGTAAACCGTACGGTGCTCCTCACAGCTAAACCGCAGCGGGAGACAAAAAAAAAAAGAATTTTCCTCATAATCCGGTCGGTACGCGGATTTCTCGTAGCCCCAACACGCCCTCCTGTCTTCGTTTCCTCAGCTCGTCCCCGTCACAAAACGTCGCCAGCGGATACGGAACCCAGCAGGCGATGAAGGACTTGGCGTGCGCACGGGAGCTTCCTTTTCACCGCCCACACCCGGCGTTCCCTTAGAGTGGAGAGGTTTCCCCCCCTTGAAGCGACAGCGCATTTGCATTAGGGCCGAGTGCCTGCGCCGCCCGCGACCTTTCCTCTGCCTTTCCCGATGCATTTCCTGTTACGAAAGTAATGAACAGCCGAATTTTATGTTATTTACCGGCCTAAACAGCTGTCTGAAGACCAGGCTGCGCCTCTCGAAAGGCGACATTATCAAGTTGATTTGGTTGTTATTTGCTGTGAGAGTTGTTTGTTTTCTTGTCTGTTCTGGTGAATCATATCTAGTTGTTGGTATACTGTAGATTCAGTTCAATTTAAATCTCTCAGACTCGAAGGAAGTTTGCCGTGCAGATGGCACTCTGAAAAACAGTCATACATTAACAAATTTGCTCGTCAGGTATTGGGCGGACTGCAAATTTTTTTTCGGGGAAGCTTCATGGCCTGAATGTTGTATCGCGTTATGCGCGGGGCGTCCGCACAGCTGCCCGTGTGTAAATTCAAGGATTTTTTGGTTGATGTAGTGAAAGCTATCGATGTATTTCACTCACTTAGTTTGCTCTTTATTTCCCACGCACATCTGTGTTGAAAGAAGGAACAAAATGGTTTCCACCCACTGGCACCAAAGCTCTGCTTTTATCAACAATGGCTTCATGGCTCGACAGACAGTGCTCTGGTGCTGCGCACACTCCCTTGTCCCTCATGTGTGCTTTTAAAACCCAAATGGTATTTTTATGTTCAGTGTCTCAGAACTGAAACGTGATGCATACACAGAACAACACGGTATAAATATCAAATTACGTGTCCAATGAGGAGCGTCAACTTTAAGTGTGTGTGGTCTTCATATACATAGTCCCACTCTCCAGCTCGTGGAAAGGCGGTGGGGAAGGTACAGGTTCCCCCCTGTGAAGAGGACTGTGAGGCTTCAAACCTGTGGGGTGGGTTAGGGTTTGTGTGTGTGTGTGTGTGTGTGTGTGTGTGTGTGTGTGTGTGTGTGTGTGTGTGTGGCGGGTGTAGAGCTGGACAAAGAAAAAGAAAATCGATAGGGAGCTCCGTGGACAGAGCGCAGTGGGATGTTATCACCCTGAAGACTCTCTCTCGCTGCCTCTTTGCCTTCATCTCTTTCTCTCTTAAACTCCCCCTCTCCCGCTCTCTCTGTCTCACACACACATGTACATACACACACACACACACACACACACACTCACACACACATATCTGTGCATTGCCAACCATGATAAGTTCACACAATGCACTCCATCATATATTTATAGCACACAGTCACACGCCGGTTCGTGATTTATGCATTTCAATAAAGCAATAAATTCACAAAATGCATGCTCTTGACTTGTTGTTAGCACACACACATATGATAAACAGACAGACATACACCAGCGCACACACACACACACACATACACACACAATAGCGTATAAAGGCACTACAGAGACGTTTCAAAATCTAAACGTTGCTGTGCTGTTCACGCTCCTTTTTCTTGTTTGTTTGTTGTTGTCTTGCAGCTTATTGTTGTTGATCTCAAAAAAAGTGTCTGCCGCAGCCAAATCTGAGCAAAAGTTCTGGGGTCTGAACAAGGCATCATATAGTTTAAGATATAATAATAACATATGCATTCCTAAATACAAAAGACAGACTATACGTAACAGACTCCTATGTATACATTTATGTATGCAGACACACACACGCACACACGTAGGTGCAGATAAGTAGAAAGCGCCATGAAAGTACAATGTCATCAGGTGATGGATCCCGCTGTCGCTCCCCGTATCAAAGGCACCACCGCCGAGCCTCCAGATTGGCGCCGGCCCCCGTCAGCCTCACCTCTCCGTCTTCGTCGGAGCCACTTAAATGCCTTCGCCGTCGTCCCCCCCCACCCCCACCCCCCGGGAAAAACAAAAAAACAGAAGGAGCCAGAGGAAGAAAGAAAACAAAGGCAAGCCCCATTCTCATCCCACTTGAGTAGCGATTTCACATTCACACCCATCCTTTATGCATGAATGTCAATGGATGCAGTGAATCAATGCTACGGAATAATAAATGGTGTGTTCAAAAGGTTCCTCCTCCCGCAAGCGGCGGACGAGAGAGAATTGAATGTCACTGCCTGTTTGGAAAAACAAGTCATTCTTGGATAGGGGATGCGGTAGCAGGTTTTTTGTTTGTTTGTTTGTTCGTTTGTTTGTTTTCGGAGGGCGGGACGGGGGCTTCGATTTTTGTGTGTGTGGGCGACTTTGGTGTGGTCTTTTGTGATTCCGAGCTTTCTCAGCGAAAGCCGGTAGCGTGTCCAATTCAGGCAACTTCTCTGGGTTCGGAAAATAGTTTTATTGGTTTTTTTTTTGTGCCTGGATCCAGTTGTGGTCGTTACATGTAAAACAATGGGCTGTCCTAGCCAGGGAAATTGATCTTCTCTCTCGCACTCCCTCTCTCTCTCTCTCACTCATATATATGTATAAAATCCCAAGACTCATTGTCTCATGCTCCCCAGAGTTTCTTGAGGTCTTCATTAGCTCGTCTGAGCTGTGTGAAATAAGAAAATAATGAGGGTTCTGGTGTGAGTCTTGGCAGACAGCTGTTGGTCCGACAGGGAGTAGACGGAGAAGAAAGGCAGGAAAAAAAAATAAGAGAGGGGGGGCGGGGGTAGAACAGAGAAACCCAGAGGCTGACTGCCATCGAATTACCATGGGAGTCTGACAATGTACAGATTGGCCCCTCAGCTGGAGTTCTCAGAGTGTGTGTGTGTGTGTGTGTGTGTGTGTGTGTGTGTGTGTGTGTGTGTGTGTGTGTGTGTGTGTGTGTGTGTGTGTGTGTTGGTAGTGGATGAGGGAATGCACGCTTCAGCATTACTTGTCTTCCAGTATCTGAGTGTGTGTGTGTGTGTGTGTGTGTGTGTGTGTGTGTGTGTGTGTGTGTGTGTGTGTGTGTGTGTGTGTGTGTGTGTGTGTGTGTGTGTGTGTGCTTGCGTGCCTGAGAGAGAGAGAACCCTGATAGGCGGGCAGTGTAGGTCTGAGTTGTGGGCCACAAATGAGGACACTGACTGAAGCCTTGTCTTTGTGGCCAAGCTTGTCCCAATTTATCCACGCTCGCCAGCCCCAACGCTGAGCCCCTTATACTCTGACAGCCACTTTGTCCCACTTCCCTTCAACACTTGGCTGCCCTATAATTAAGTGTCATATGACTGTCAACCATCGATAAGAAGGGGAAATGCATTCCTGGTGGTGGTGTGTGTGTGTGTGTGTGTGTGTTTGTGTGTGTGTGTGTGTGTGTGTGTGTATGTGTGTGTGTGTGTGTGTGTGTGTGTGGGGTGGAAAGGGCGCGTGAAAAACAACACTTTGTTGAAGTGCTGGCCTTGCGCATCAGCATTTGACGGAAATATTGAGGACAGGGGCCTTTCGTGGCTGCCCGTTAATGTCGAGGCGGCAAAAATAACCAATATTACCCGCATGTTTAATCATGTCATTTTGTGAGAGCGCTGAATTCATCAATGTGTCCGTCGTCGGTTTATCGAAAGTCAAAGTAGATCACCAGGCATTTTCTCTGCAAAGAAAAAAAGAGAAGATGGAGCAGTGGTAGAGTAGAGGGAGGTAGAATAGAGTTAAAGTAGAGTGAACGCCTTCGTCACATCTTCCTTTTGCAGTGAATCTGTTGTTTCCCAGGACGTCGGCTGTGATGTCATCGTCGCTAAATTGACCAATTGGTCCGCCATCAGCTTATCGAGTCAAAGTAGACAAATATTTCTCTGGAGAGGAAAAACCCTCCTCCATAAACAATCACTATTAGGAGTCCGTCACAAGCCGCTCGTGAGTATACATTTTTTCTGACAACTTTTTGTAAACAATTCAGATGTTACCTCCGGTTGATGAGACGGCACCGTACACACTGGTTTTTGAATGTGGTTAAACCCGGGGCCGGACGCCAGACGGAGCCGATCCCCGGCCTCTGCGCTGCAGATCTGGGCTGAACAGACACCGGCGCTCCCTCCTTCAGTCTGCTCCAATCCACATTTCACCGCGTCACCACACACTGAACAAGGAGAACATTCCGAGGTGTATTTCTGGCAGCTTTCCTCGTGTCGTGTCACCCAAATCAGTGGAGCAAAGTGACATCAAAGCGAGAACGGTGCTGGCAAATTTCAAGGTTCAGTCAGATGGAATGTGTAGTGCTCTGCAATAATCAGGGCTCCACGCTGCGCGGTCTCATGATTGACTCCTCATATTGATGCCTATGAAACAAACACTTACGTGGAATGTAGAGGTAACGTAAAGAAGCTGTAGAGTGGAGGTAGACATAGGGAGGTAGAGTGAAGGTAGAGTACAGATAGAGTAGCGGTAGAATATAAGAAGGTGGGAGTTGAAATAAGGTAGTGGGAGGTAGAGGAGATAATATAGAGTAGAGGTAGCGTATGCTCATTCTATACTCAGCGGAAACTCATTCCAAGATGGCGGCGCGTGCACAACAAGCGGCTTGGCGTCTCTCAGGCTTTTGCGAATTAGTGTTTATTTATCTGACTATCCTGCTTGTTTTCACTCAAAACACTCGAACGAAAGGAACCTACAACAGAAACTCACCATTGGATATACATCAAAGCTGCAAGAACTTAGATTTGGATCACCCGTTCAACTTCGAACAGCTCCCTCCGGAGCTGATCAGATCACCGCGACCAGATGGACAATTCTTACCGACGGAAAGGCTCGTAGACGGAGACGCGACCGCAGACAGAGACGGGGTAAGCGAGGGGGAGTGCGTGCTAAGCTAAGACTAAACCCGCTCCGAACTGCGTTGCCTAGCATCTTCCTCGCCAACGTGCGTTCTTTGTTCAACAAGCTGGATGAACTCAAGATATGGACCCTCACACAGAAAAGCCTTATGGACCGTGACGTCATGTTTTTCACAGAAACTTGGCTTAACAACGACATTCCAACAAGTGTGGTGGAACTAGAAGGATGCTCTATCTTCAGAGCGGACAGGACTGCAGAGACTACGGGGAAGAGCAGAGGAGGCGGTTTATGCATTTATGTAAACAAAACTTGGTGCACGGACTGCGTCACTCTTGATGCCCATTGCTCTGCTGAACTGGAGTATTTAATCGTGAGATGCAGGCCCTTCTACCTTCCATGTGAGTTCAGCTGCATTGTTGCCGTTGCTGTGTATGTTCCACCTGATGCCAAAAGGAAAGGAACTTTCCATGGCCATTAATAAGCTTCAGACTAAACATCCAGATGGGGCTTTTATTGTCACTGGAGACTTTAACCATTGCAACCTAAGAACTGTTCTCCCTAAATTTCACCAAAATGTTACTTGCTTCACAAGAGGCAGTAAAACTCTAGACCATCGTTATACTAATGTTGCTGCTGCTTACAAAGTCACACCCCTCCCCCACCTTGGGGGGGGGGGGGAGGGTTTTTTGCTGATGCCACCAAGGGCTCTCATACCAACATTCACACAGTAGCCAAATCTGTCATGGATTACCTCAACGAGTGTGCAGAGAGAGTGACGACACATAAGACAGTGAAATTATTCCCTAACCAGAAACCCTGGATGAACAAAGAAGTTCACCTTCCCGTCAAGGCCAGGGACGCAGCCTTCAGGTCGGGAGACCAGGAGGCCTACAGCTCTACCAGATCCAATCTGAAAAAGGAATATCCAGGGCCAAACACAACTACAAGCAAAGGATTGAAGAGCACTTCAACTCCTCTGACCCCCGGCGTATGTGGCAAGGCCTACATACACTCACCAACAAATCCCCATGCAACTCTCCCCCACCCTCCTCCACTTCCCTCCCAGACGAGCTGAACCACTTCTACGCTCGATTTGATTGGGAAAACAAGGAGGCAGACTTCAAGTCAGCTGTTTCACCAGACGAGGACACACTCCAATTCTCCACCTCAGAGGTCTGCGACACCCTAAGCAGGCTGAATGCTTGGAAAGCTGCTGGCCTTGATGGAGTCCCCGGACGTGTGGTGCGAGCCTGCGTAGAGCAGTTGGCTCGTGTCTTCACTGACATCTTCAACATGTCACTAGCCCAATCAACAGTCCCCCACAGTTTTAAATCTGCCACCATTGTTCCAGTGCCTAAACACTCTACAGCCAAGTAACTGAACGATTTCCGCCCTGTTGCATTGACACCCATCATTGCAAAATGTTTTGAGAGGCTGGTCCTCTCAAGCCTGCCTGCCCCCTTGACTGGACCCGTACCAATTTGCCTACCGACGCAACCAATCAACAGAGGATGCTATATCCACAGTGCTCCATCTAGCACTCACCCACCTGGATAGCCCCAAAACATATGTTAAAATGCTGTTTATTGACTTTAGTTCTGCATTCAACACTGTGATCCCCTCCAAGCTGATCTCCAAGCTCAGCCAGCTTGGCCTCAGCAACTCACTCTGCAACTGGATTATGGACTTCCTTACTAACAGACCCCAGGCTGTTAAATTGGGGAGTCTCTCCTCCTCCACTATCACCCTGGACACTGGCGTGCCGCAGGGTTGTGGGTTGAGCCCTCTGCTCTACTCTCTCTTCACTCACGACTGCGCCCCTGTTTATGGCTCCAATGCCATAATCAAGTTCGCAGATGACACCACTGTGGTGGGCCTGATCATAGATGAGGATGAAACAGCATATAGGGATGAGGTTCAACATCTAACTATGTGGTGTAAAAACAATAACCTGGAACTCAACACCAAGAAGACCAGGGAGATCATTGTGGACTTCATGAGAACCAGGAGCAGGGCACACACCCCCCTCCATATCAGCAGTGCTGAGGTGGAGCGTGTGTCTAGTTTTAAGTTCCTTGGGGTCCACATCACAGAAAATCTCTCTTGGTCCCTCAACTCCTCCAGTCTGGTGAAGAAGGCCTTCACCGCCTTCATTTCCCACGGACCCTTAAGAAAGCACAGCTTTGTCCTAGGATTCTACTGTCTTCTACCGCTGTACCACTGAGAGCATACTTACAAACTGCATCTCTGTCTGGTACGCTAACTGCAACGTTGCCGACCGCAAGGCACTACAGAGAGTAGTGAACTCTGCCCAGAGGACTATTGGCTGTATACCCCCCCCCCATCCACATCACATACCATGGCCGCTGCTTAAACAAAGCCAAATCCATTGTCAAGGATGACACCCACCCTAACCATGGACTTTTCCCCCTCCTCCCATCTGGCAAGCGATACAGGAGCCTGCGCTCCCGCACCAGCAGGCTCAAGTACAGCATCTTTCCAGAGGCTGTAACACTGTTGAATAAATCCCCACCCCCCTCCAGCACTGGACTTTTAAATGGTTACCTGCTTGCCTGTTTTTACCTGCTTACCTGTTGCTACCTGCTAACCTGTTGCATCTCACTTTCTGCAATGGTCACCTGTTTACATTTACTGCCTTGCACTGTATAACTGTTTACAGTACAGGGAGTACAGGGAGTACAGGGAGGTAGAGTAGAGGTAGAGTACAGGGAGGTAGAGGAGAGGGAGGTAGAGTAGAGGTAGAGTACAGGGTAGAGTATAGGTAAAGAACAGGGAGGTAGAGTACAGGGAGGTAGAGGAGAGGGAGGTAGAGTATAGGTAGAGAACAGGGAGGTAGAGTAGAGGTAGAGTACAGGGAGGTAGATCAGAGGTAGAGTACAGAGAGGTAGAGTACAGGGAGGTAGAGTAGACGCCTTTCGTCACTTCTCAAATTATTGTCGTCAACCTGCTCTATTCCAGGACATCTGCTGTAATGTCGTTCCAGATCCTCTCCTCCCTCATCAATAAAAATAAAAACACTGATTTGTCAAAGTGTTGATGAATGACTTTTTGTGTGTGTGATGAGGCAGACTGGTCTGTCTCATCACACACACACACACACACACACACACACACACACACACACACACACACACACACACACCTCGTTCAGGAGCATAACAAAGAAGGGAGGTCCACACAGGAACAGCTTTATTAAAATAATTTATTAAAGAGAACAACGTAAGCAAACTATGAGGTGTAAAATCAGTAGTGCGGTGCTGGGTGCTATGGAACTGTGGATGCTAGCCTAAACTATTTGTAACATGACCCAAGGCTCAACACACTCAAAGCCCAAACAAAACCAAATGGTGTCTCGGAAGGCCCCAGCCCTCCCAGAGGGAGAGTAGAGGAGTGCCAGCTCAATTCAACAAACTTATAAAGGCCCTGAGCAGGTGACACCAAAGCCCCGATGAGGTGGGAGGGAAGCAGAGCCAAGCCAACACAGACACCGACCCCCCATAAAACTAAGACCCCCCCCCACTATCAGGGCCTTTGTGACATCAAAACGGAGCTTGGCAAAGTGAGCCAGCCATTAGATTTCCCCAACCTCTAATGTGACGTACGTCCAGTGTTTAGCAGTGGAGAAACAGTAACCGATGCACAAGTGTCTGGTTGCTATTGTAAATACAGGACAGGAACATCAAAGGCTTGTGATCTGTGTAAATGGTATCTGGCAATGATGGTCCAATATACACTTCAAAAAACGTCAGTGCCCAAATCAGCGCCAGTATCACCTTCCCAACTACTGAGTAATTTAACTGGTGACAATTAAACCTACGTGACAAGAAGCAGGGTGTTCAATGCCCCCTTCCGATAGCACGACAGCCCCAGCACCAATTTCACCTGCATCCACCTGTATCTTAAAAAGGTTTGTCAAACGGGAGCATAACAGATTAGTTCTCTTATACAAGTGAAAGCAGCTTGACAGTGGGGAGACCAGATAAATGGAGGTTTTTTTTTGTTTTTTTCTTTTACTGTAGAGTTAGTTAGGTTAGTCAACAGAGCTGCCAAAGTGGAAAAATTTTGGCAAAAACTGCGGTAATACCCCACTAACCCTAGGAACCGCATCGATTCTATTCTAGATGCTTCCAGGCCTCCACCTTAGTGTGCACCGGACGAACTTCACCCTGGCCTACAACCTTGCCAAGATAGGTCACTGTCGCTTTGGCAAACTCACACTTTGCTAGGTTGACAGTTAAATTTGCTTCTGCCAACCGGTCAAACACTGCATTCAAACGTGGAATATGAGCTTCCCATGTGTCACTGAACACCATGACATCATCCAAATAGGCTGCACACCCTGTCAGACCTTCTAATACCGTAATAATGTTCATAACGCGCCGAAATGTTGCTGGAGTGTTTCTCAGCCCAAAATGCATGACAGAATAGGAAAACAACCCCCATGGTGTGTTGAAAGATGAAATTTCCTTGGCTCGTGCTGTTAGTGGCACCTGCCAATAACCTTTCAAAAGGTCTAGTTTAGTCACAAACTTTGCACTTCCCACCTGATCAAAGCAGTCATCCACATGAGTCATTGGATCGCAGTAAGGTTTGGTGACGGCATTAACCTTTCTGAAATATGTGCAAAATATTTCTGGCCCATAAGCCTTATCTACCAACAGCATGGAGAGTCCCAGCTAGAGCAGGCTTGTTCTGCTATCCCAAGTTTTAACATGTACTCTACCTCCTTCTCCATCCGCTTACACTTTCCTATGGGCAGCCGGTAAGAACGTTGTCTCACAGGCTGAGTGTCCCCCACATCTGTGTCATGCCTAATCAGGTTTGTATGTGATGGTGTATCTGAGAAGAGAGACAAATGAGACTTAAGCAGTCTGACAGATAACCCAACTGAATGTCTAGGGGGTTCACGTACTCACTGATTGTCGAGTCTCCCTGTAAGAATGGGCTTAGATGGAACATTAAAATCTTCTGAAGGCACTACTGCAATTGTTGCTACTGACCTTAAAGACTCCAATGTGAGATAGTTTGGAGAAAGTGAGTCACCTTTTATGATAAGATGATAAGACTTCAAAAAGTTGACATGACACCACTGCACCTTCTTCCTTCTCTCTGGCAAAATAGTCCCTGTCTGAAATATGGCTTTTTACTGTGTAAGGCCCACTATACTTTGATTGTAATGGTGAACCTAGCACAGGGAACAAAGCCAAAACCTGATCCCCTGGCTTAAATAGACAGGTTTCGGTTTTGCGATCAAAAAACCTCCTTCATTTACAGCTAAGATTTTTGTGAGCAATGGCACAGGCAATATGCAGTGGGTGGTGACAATAAATTTACAGTACATAGTTCAAGACATTATCAGGAGGCTCAGCCTTGTTCAACTCGTCATCCAACACGGCTTGTGGCTCCCGAACTGTGTGTCCAAACACCAGTTCATTAGGACTGAAACCTTGTGACACCGCTCGTATTGCAAGCAACAACCACAGCAGGCCCTCTTCCCAATCCTAAAAGAGTTCAGTACAATAGGTACGCAACATGGGCTTCAATGTCTGAAACGCACCAAGGCCTCCTTCAGACTCAGTAGTATGCACTGGATAGTATGCACTGGACACCTGATGTTTAACCCTTAGCTGTTTAACACATGGGAATAGATGCAAAACATTTTAGGATCACTTTTAGGATCCCAATGGTAGTCAAAAAGGAAGTCAACACTTTCACTATGGGCTTGGTTGTAATGGAGCCTAAGGGGAAAGCAACAGGACAGCGAGTACTTTTACACATTACTGTCAATAAGTACTTTCTCCCAGCCTTACTCTTTGGAAGTGGACCCACACAATAAAGTAGCAGCTATTCAAATGGCTTGTCAAACGCTGGAATCGGGTACAAATGGAGCTGGCTTAATCTATCGTTTGGGCTTTCCAGTTAACTGACAGGTGTCACAAGTTTTACAATACATTGTTCCATCCTTTTTCAGACTAGGCCGGAATAAGCGGCAGAGCACTCTGTCATAAGTTTTCTTCATACCAAGATGACCTGCACCCCAATTATGTGATGTGCTCAACACAAGGTCGCTAGGTTTTGAGGGCACAACAACCTGAAGAGCACAGTCTACCTGAACACCATTCTCTACACTAACCCACTTCCTTAACAGCAACCCATCTATAAGAAAATTGCTATTCGGTCTTGAGCTAACTTTCTGGACAGACTAGCTCAAAAAAGCTGCAGCTTGTTCTTTAATACATTCCTCTCTAGCCAATGATGGCAACGGGATGGAACACAATTTAAACTGCTCCTTTTCCTCAGAAATGTCTTCCGGCTGAGGAAGCTGGATCTGTTCAGACACCTCAGACGGTTCTGACTTAGCTTTACTCCTTGCCCGTGTCACAGCACAGTGAACAAAAACAAAAACTCTAGGGTGCTGTTTAACACACTCATCTGGTTCCTCAGCTTCCTGCAAGGGTGAATGCACACACAATAGTGGTCCACCATCTTTCCAGACCATCGCCCCAGCCAAGCCATTCCCCAGAATAATGCCTTGAATTGGCAGCCGGGCATGGACACCCCTTTCAGTCTCTCCACATACCAGATCAGAAAATAGATGAAAATAATGCAAGGGAACCCGCAGCCACCAACCAGGAATCAACCCAATGCCAAGTACAAGAGATTTTCCATCAGTAGCAGTATAGGTTAAAAAAGGCAAAATGCTCTCCGCAATGAAACTCTCAGTAGCCTCGGTGTCTCACAGAATCTTAACAGGTATCTTGTCCTTCCATCCAAACACACAAAACCATCTGTGTCAAAATGTGCAATACATCTCATCAATACCTTTTAGGTAGAGCAGTCTTCAAAGGAAGAACATCAGATTGACATAATCAGTGCTTAGTGCAGAGGACACTACGCCAGCCGACTTGACATATAAACTAGAATCAGTTGATTTTTGGTCAGGCTTAGTGATTGGACATTCCCCTATCCAGTGGCCCTTGTTTTTAAATGCATGACACATTCTGGTTGGATCAAACCTTCCAGTTGTCCCTGGAACGTGCCTCACAGCAAGATGAGCAGGCTCATGGGCGACTCCTAGAGACGTACTAGGCCTAAACCTGAAATTCTCCCTCTGCTACCATTCTCTGTTGACTTGATCAAAGACTGAGCCACTAGCATGTGTTAGATCATATTCAGCCAGAACTGCAGCAGCAGATGCTGTCTTTACTTTTCACTCATTGATATAAACAGCAAGGTGGACGGACTATGGGCTTTTAAACTGCTCCACCAAAATTAAATCAGACAAATCCCCACAATTGTCTACCTCAGATGCCTCTGCTTTCTCCAGAGACTGAAATGAGCCAGAATATCTTGCCTAAATTCAACATGGCTTTGCTTGTCCCCTTTGTTCCAGTTCCTTAATCTCTGCCTATATACTTCAGGAATTAGATCATATGCTATTAGAACTGCTGCTTTAACCTTCCCATAATCATCACTTCCAGCAGAACTCAGGGCAGAAACTGTTCTCTGGGCCTTGCCTGTGAAAACACACTGCATGATTGAAGTTTTATGACTATCTGGCCATCCTGTAACCTTTGCCACATGCTCAAACAATGCAACACATGTATCAGTGTCTTTTTCAAATTTAGGCAGAAGATGCAAGCTTTCAGCAATATCAAAACAAGTACACACACCTGTAGATTCACGTCTTCTACCAATGGCCTTTAATGATCCATGTGCTTTTCCCTCTTTTATTAGCTCCAATTGTTTGACTTTTTACCCTTTCCCATTCCAATGCTACCTCGACCCTCATTCTCTCATGCTCCAACTCAAACTGTAATCTTTCCTTCTCTATTTGTGCCTCTACCTTCTCTTGCTGCATATACTGTTCAAATGACAAAGTCCCACTAAAAAGATCTCTGAAACTATTGGAGCCACTGGAGTCTGAACTACCTCCAAAAGCTTGGCAGATACAGGTAACCCCTCCACAATGCCCCTTAGCTCAGTATTACTTGGCCCTTTTCAGTTTTTGAGCAGCCCAGAAGGGCTGCCAAATTAACTAACTCTGAATTTTTATACTGAGTTGAAGTACTATGAGACGGTCTTTGTAAAAACTCAGACACCAAAGTATTACTATTACATTACTATAGTATACTATTACAGTATCCATATTTACACCAGATCCAAAAGAACAAAATTAGGCAGTCTGAATCACCCAATTCACAACCACAGGGAGATTATGAATTATTATGGAGCGCCCCCTCCTAACTACCTAGCCCAGACTGACTAACTGCACCCTCATCTTCAGATGCATACTGGCGGTGGGCACTTACGGACCTAGAGCCCACTTGCACTGGGGAAGGATAACTGCCCCAACCAATGCTACAGATGGTGCCACTGAGACAATTGCTGCTAACCACGCGGACAAAAAAAAAGAAAATAAACGGCCCTGGAAACAAAAAATCAGCAATTTCTCCTTGTGAGATGACTGCTCCAGCCTGTTTGGGGGACACAATGAATGCTCCTGCCAAACAGCACAAATGGCGCAGCTACCCAGCTACATTCATCCCCACAGCCTTATATTTCATAAACCACGCTCACTGTTCTCCTTGGATACACAGTTTATGTGCAGCTTAACACAATACACAACTACACTGTCCCAAACCCTAGGTGCTTAACTTAAACACAAGGGAAACTGTCACTGTGGGCCTCCCAACACAGTTACTCTAGTCACCTAAAATTTTTCAGGTTCAAAATTGGGTGAGCCCCCATTTAATGGGGGCTCATCCAATTTTGAATGAGCTGGGCATAGCAAATTTTCTTATGCCCAGCTCGTTCAGGGGCATAATAAAGAGTGGAGGGCCACACAGTAACAGTTTAAGTAAAATAATAATTTATTTAAGATAACTCAACATAAGCAAACTATGAGGTGGAAAGTCAGTAGTGCAGGTGCTGTGTGCTATTGAACTGTTAATGCTAGCCTAATCTATTAGTAACATGACCCAAGGCTCAACACACTCAAAACCCAAACAAAACCAAATGGCTCCAGCCTTCCAGGGGGGAGGGAGGGAATTCCAGCTTGGAATCAGACAGCTTATAAAGGCTCCAAGCAGGTGACACCAATCCCTCAATGAGGCGGGAGGGGCTAGACGGGGACAATCTGGAAAGACGGAGCCGTCACAACACACACACACACACACACACACACACACACACACACACACACACACACACACACACACACACACACACACACACACACACACACACTCACACACATTAAGAAGGAACGGGCACGCCCCCTACCCGCCACCCAAACAAAGGCACATTTCTTCCCCGAGCATGTGGTGGAAATTAAAATGAATCGCTCACCCCGACACCAAATGAGCCGCATGCATCACGCCGTTAAGTATTGATTTGTCAGACAGTAACCTCCGTGTTTTTCAAATCCCTCTGCTCTCGTCGTCCATCGCTCCATCCATCCATCCATCCCTCCCCCTCCCCCTCCATCCATCAATCCATCTATCCCACCCTCCATCCATTCCTTCATCCCGCTCTCCATCCATCCCTCTCTCACCCATCCCTCTCCATCCATCCCTCTCTCCATCCATCCCTCTCTCACCCATCCCTCTCCATCCATCCCTCTCTCCATCCATCCATCTCTCACCCATCCCTCTCCATCCATCCCTCTCTCCATCCATCCCTCTCTCCGTCCATCCCTCTCTGCATCCATCCCTCTCTGCATCCATCACTCCTTCCATCCATCCCTCCTCCTTTATTCCCACAACTCCCATAACCTATTTTCTAGCATTCCCCATTTGCAAAAAACAAATTACCATATTCCCACGGAAGAGCATTTTCTGTAGACTCCTGGAGACTCGCTCTGAAATTGCAAACAAAGTGTTCCCTCTGCAAATGTCAGTAATTTATGTATCTTCCCTCTGTCGTTGTTTTTTTGGGGGGATTTTTGGGTGGGGGTGGGGGTGGGGAGCGCCGTTATCAAATACTGAGCTTTAATGTTGTGCAGCCTGCATTGTCAACACGGTTGTTGCTGTGTGTGTGTGTGTGTGTGTGTGTGTGTGTGTGTGATATAGAACTTATACATACATATGCATACACATATACATACATTATGAATATTTCTATTTGCCTTATCTTTATCCTAAATATAATTTTTTTTTGCTTGTATTTTTAGCACGGCTCAAATTGCACGGATTGTGTGCGCGCGTGTGTGTTTGTGTGTGTGTGGATGTGTGTGTGTGTGTGTGTGTGTGTGTGTGTGTGTGTGTGTGTGTGTGTGTGTGTGTGTGTGTGTGTGTGTGTGTGCATAACGGATTCACAGCCAATTACATGGTGGAAAGTGCACTGTTGCTGTGTGTGCAGTACACGTGCAGACATTTTTGGGATATTGATCTCTGCTCTTCTGCCAGACCTTACGTGTGCTGTTGAGTTGTGTTTGTTCGTTCGGTGTGTTTGCAGGTAGAGGTTTCACCGATATGAGCAGTGTTTGTGGATACGATATTCGCAGCATGCATGCACACACACACACACACACACACACACACACGCTCACACTTACATGCACACTCACATGCACAAGGTCCAACCAGGTCTCGTTGTGAGCGTCAGAGGAGGAAATCTAACATCAGACACTGAGACGTTTGAAGCAAATTCCATCAGGGCTTCTAAGAAAAATGCGAACAAATCTGAGTTGTGTTGGATCAGACCGGTGCCCAAGAGGTCGAAGAGAGGAAGCCTGCGATCGATAGCAACACAGCGAGAACAAGTCTGGGCCAAGACGCCACGGAGCAATGGAAGAAAGGAGGGAAGGGGAAGGGAAAATAGAAAGGGAGGAACAATGCCTTAGAAATGAGAGAGAAGAGGAAACCAGGGAGGGAGACAGATGAGAGAGAGAGTAGGGCCGTAGAGAGAAATGGAGGGAGGCGGGGGGAAGAGATGGAGAAGGTGGAGGGAGAATAGGGATGAGACAGGAGAGAGGGAGACAGGTGGAAGGGATGGGGAAGAGGGGGGTGGAGGGAAGGAGAAAGAGGAGAGCGGGTGCCGAGAGAGAGAACAGGCCGGGGGGGGTGGCAGGTGGAGAGAGAGCGAAGAGAGAGGGAGACGGGTGGAGGAAATACAGGGAGCATGTGAGGACAGGGAGAAAGAGAGAGGGGGAAAAACAAGAGACAAGAGAGGATGGAGAGAAAGTGAGAGGAGAGAGAGAGATAATAGAGAGGTTAGAGACATAAAGGGAGGGATAGAGGGAGAAAAAAAGGGAGCGATGGATGAGAACAAAAGCAAGACGTTTCATGCCACGATTAAAAAAACTAAACAAAACCAAGAGAAAAAAAAAAGCTGGCAACCCAGAGCGCCGAGCCTCCGAGGCTCACACTGCAGACAGATTTGTTTCCTTTTTTTGGGTTTTGTTTCTTTTTGTTTTGTGGAAGTCAGATCTTTTGTCCAAAATGTTTATATCGAGCGTGTTACCAGTGTGAATACAGGCTTCAGGTCCCAAAATTCCAACCCAAACCCTATTGGTGACCCGGGTGATATGTCCCGAGATCCAATTGGGAAAGAAAATGAAGCGAAACACCCGGATCCATTGTTTTCCCGTCAGAACCGACCAGACGTCCTGTATGTGTGAGGGGAGAGGGGCCTGGATCCGGGTCGGGGAGATTTTGGATCTGAACCAATCTGATAATTAAATAAATTATCCTCATATACTGTTCGTCTAGCAGGCCAATGTCTCTCCTGCACATAATGATAATAACAATTAATAATTAATAATAATAATGTGTTTGATTTATAACGTGCCTCCCACTGGGACAATCTCAGGGTACAACAAGGGAAAACAAATCAAAGAACAAAACAGGAATTTTAACAGATTTTATTAAAATAAGAAACAAGAATGAAGAAGAGAAACAAGATAAAATCTACAAAGAGCAGGTTTACTTAACATTTGTAATATGATCGGCTTATTAAGCGTGTTCCCTAGTAAGTAAATAGACCCATCATAAACTGTAGACATGAGCCCGTACGGGTCCCAGGTCAGGACGGGCGTTTGCGCTCGACCAGGTATGCCAGGTTGGCATGTCAACATAGGTCACACAGTATAAGGTGGACACCAACCATGGAGCCCAGCGGACTGGCATACGTTTTGTTTTTTTTACTTTTTTTGTTTTTTTTTCCCCGATCAATATCCTGCGCTCACGTGACAGGTTGAGGACAGATGGTGAGGGAAGATGGAGGAAGGCTGTCAGGAAGAAAGCGTTTCTTCATGTGTTTCTGCCAGTGACGGCGGACGGCAGCAGGTTCTTCAGACTCCCTCACACTTCTGCGACGGTCTTCCCCATTGACTTTCCCAAAGGACCGTTTCCTCATTTCAAAAAACCCCGCTCCCACCCGACTGATCGGATGCTTAATTCTTGCTGCCGGGCCGGAAAATCCCAAGCAGGGCAACTTCAGAACACAAGTGGCCGCCACGGCAGAACGGCCTCGGGTTGGGCTTTATTGCCTCGGCCTCTTGTTTTCCAGTGAGTTTGAATAAAGTGCTTCCTCTGATCCTTGTTCCTTCTCATGGCTGAGCAGCCGCTGTGGAGGGTTGCCTCTTTGGGAGCCCTGCACAGCTTGTTAGTTGGCTCCCTTGCTTTCTCTGGAAAATGTGGATTGAATTGTCCTGGAGGAGAGACTGAATGGCCCCCTCAACTGATGCGGTTACACAGATGAGGGTGCCTGGTGTTGGTACGTATGAGTCCCTTATGGCCGGGCTGATGCAGTTGCTTATCACCATGTGATCCAAATTGCATCATCTTCTTCTAATGAGACTGGGATCGGGGCTGCAGTCTGTTTGCTGCCGATTAGAGCAGTGCCGCGGCTCGTATGAGGACGTGCACGGAGACCTGCTGGTATTACACAAAAAAACCTGCTGTGGCCAATAAGCGCTACAGATTAGGGTACTCCAGGAGAGTCATGCTGTAGAATCGTAGCTGTCATTGATATGTGTGTGTGTGATTGAAAGACTGAACGGTGTCTCAGTACGGTCCCAGTCAGTCAGGTCACCATTCAATCCGTTCAAAACATGTTTGAACTTGTCGGCGCGAGTCTTTCTAAAAATCCTTTAGAGTGTGCGCGACAAAGCCTCAAATCTGAACGGCAATTTTCAACAGCCGATGAGCTGGTGCGCCTGCACGATGGCGAAGTCAATGAAGTGGTCGAGTGTGAACGCGGTCAGACTCATGAGAGTCTGATTAATGCAGAATGTCAGTGCTGCAAGTTTGCTGCACAAACAACCACGGCAGCGAGCTGCACGGTGTCCATGTTTCCTTTTGGTGTCAATATATCGCGAGATATTCTGACGTCTGCCGGAGTGCCACGAAACTCCGTCCGTCTGTTCTCCGTCTCCTCAAAGACATGTTATGTGTGCGCGCAGAAGGGACGGGGAAAATCTGCAAATCTCAGGCGTCACATATGCACTGCTCAACCTCTTCATTGTCATTTGTACGACGTAAAAAAGATAAAATGATCCAAACCCACACACCACATCCACAGAAACACAGAGAACCTCTGCGCTGGCGCAATCTCCAACGTGTCTTTCATTTCCAGACCTTTGTTTTATTTACTCCCGCGCAGCGCCTCATCAAGCTTCATTTAGCCCCCTCAGAGGGACGCGCAGGCGGCCTAACGTGTAGCGCCGGCAGCGGCGTCGGCGGCAGCGGCGTCGGCGGCAGCGGCGTCGGCGGCAGCGGCGTCGGCGGCAGCGGCGTCGGCGGCAGCGGCGTCGGCGGCAGCGGCGTCGGCGGCAGCAGCGGCAGCAGCCCCCCTATTCATTATAGTGGAGGATTTATGCCTGCAGCTTCTTTGGCGACACTTTGCATCGCAGATAAAGAGTTGGACGCTGCTGGGGGGAGCATGATCGGTAAACAAATTGCACAGAAAAACACATTTGGAATTCACCGCCTCATGCAGCGTTGGGAGAAAACACCCCCGTCTCGCTGCCTGTATGTTCCTGCGTCGGGCGCGGTGACTTGGTGAGGGTGGAGGATGCCGGGGACACCTCTTCATTAGCACCGACAGGGCTAGCTGCACCGTGCCATGCCCTCGAGCACCGAGCCCGTTTAGAAATGCGTGCGAGAATGGGTCGTCTATAAATACCGGCCCGACGCCGCGCTCCCAATGCGGCGTCTGCTTACAGACCAGACTCAATGCCTCCGCGCCAGCCTGGTATGCACGGCATATGGGGAAAAATGGCTTTTGCAAATTGTACATTTCAGAAAAATCTAAATAATAATAACGTGCTGTACAGACTAAAGTTATTGTTATTGTCTTTTAAAATGGCAGTCACTAAAATCTTCTGTGAGTAGATTACACGACCAGTCCCAGAATCCCATTCAAAACTGCAGCAACTTTTCTCCAGAGTTTGCCTTCTGGTTGAGTCAGTTATTTTTTTGGTTGCTTGAGTTAACGGGGATATATATATATCTTTTTTTTATCGTGAATGTTCATCCATATCAGCCGTTGACTTATAACAACTTGCCTTTTACTTCCCGCTTGTGCCCGATCTTTGCGTTCTCGCAGCAAAAGGCGAACCCCGCCACCAACAATGGAATAAAAGGATATAGAGTTGCACATGCGTAGCACAAACACATACAATGGCTCTTTGTTATGATGTGTCAGCTGAATACCAAGTACCAAATTTTTGATTTCTTTCAACAAAATAGATGTACCCGGTTCATCGGTTGTAAAGATGAAAATCACACACACACACACACACACACACACACACACACACACACACACACACACAATCCGTGTGTGCTAAAAATACAAACAAAAAAAATTATATTTAGGATAAAGATAAGGCAAATAAAAATATTCAGAATGTATGTATAAGTTCCAATGTTACTATGATGCGATAACTCTCTTGATGTTGATTATTTGCTCATGATAATCCATCTCTCTGTACGATGCAAAGAATGAAATAATCAGCAGAGAACAGCGATTGATGTGCATGTTGACCCCTCAAATACACTGCTGTCCACTGAACGCACTAATGAGTGACACACACACACACACACACACACACACACACACACACACACACACACACACACACACACACACACACATAAAGACACACACACACACACACACTCTTCCCTGAAAATGCTCAGCTTTTTGTGGGCGCTGCATGCCCTATGGCCTGCAGCGGCAGTGATTTCCATTCTTTTTTTTTTTGTACAGGTTCTAATGGCTCGTTGGCGGAGCTCTTGGTCTAATCGTCTGAGTTCCTCTCCGCTCCTCCGCCCTGAAGCAGAGCGCAGACCCACATCTGCTGTTATTGACCAGGGAGCCGCCTAATGAGCACCAGGTTCCGCACACCTACCACGAGAACTTTTACAGATGCTCCAAACATCGTGCTTTATTTTGAAAGATGGTTTTGAAATGTGTAGATGCCATTTGACACAAGTGTAGTAACCTGAGGCATATTCTGTTATATGAGATTTTCTTTCCTTCTACTTGTGTTTTTGGTCAGGATAGTTAGAGTATAGATAAATAATTACACAATTTACATTATATTACATACATACATAATTATCAATAATAATGATTAATATTAAAAATTAATAATGTATTATAATACATTATATTATAATATATATGTATATGTGTGTCTATATATATGTGAATATATGCGTGTATATGTACGTATATATATATATATATACACACACACACACTAAATGTGTGTATATACTGTATATGTGTATGAATGTATGTATATATGTATGTATACATATTCGTAGAGTAGAGAATAGAAATAACAATAAATAAACCACACAATAATACACAAGAAAAAAACTACACAGTCTCGAGAGGATCATGAGTAAAATAATAAAACATTTTTACAATATAAGCTAGATTAAAAAGCTATGTTTTCAGTTGCCGTTTATAAAGCCCACTTCGGGCCCACCTCAGTAATACTTTTTGCTACGGTGTTTCACTGTTTAGGTGCATAGTGGATGAAGGCAGCTTCCCCAATTTTATTTTGAGGGAATCTTAAAAGACCTGCTATAGAGGAGCTAAGGGCTCGTGAAGGGACATAAAACAACAGGGAATCAGTGATGTAAGAGAGTGCTAAACCATTAAGAGCTTTGTATAAAAGTAGAAGGACTTTAAAATGAATTCTAAAAGATAAAGGGAGCCAGTGGGGCTAAAACAGGAGTAATTTGCTCTCTCTTCCTTGTTTTTGTTAAAAGTCTAGCAGCAGAGTTGTGAATTAGCTGTAGTTCGTCAATTTATTTTTTTGGGAGACCAGTAAAAGGCGCATCACAGTAGTCCTGTCTAGTTAAAGATAAAAACATGAATGAGCCTCTCAGAATGCTGTTGACTTGAAAACGGCCGTACTAATTTTTTATTATTAGGGACAGTAGTTTTAGGTGGAGAAATGCTGTTTTGTTCACCTTGTTTTTGTGGGATTCAAAACTTAAATCAGAGTCTAAAATTACACCTAGAGTTGTCACTTCGATTTTACTCTGATGACCCAAATGTCCTAACCTATTAGAAAGTGCATCCCTTTTAGCTTTAGGGCCATCTAAGAGTGGTTCTGTCTGATCCTCATTTAATATATATATATTTTTTATATTGTGTGCCCATTGATAAATTGCGGGAAGACAGGTAGTGAGGGGGCAAAAGGCCTTTACATCATTCGGCTGCACAGAAATGCACTGTTGTGTATCATCCGGATAGCTATGAAAATGACTATTGTGCTCTCTAATGACATTACCTACAGTAGCGTAGGCATATAACGAAAAAAAAAGGGGACCAAGACATCTTCCTTGTGCAACACCAAAATATGTCATATTTCTTTGACACGTGATTTCCAAGACGAATATAAAATTCTATCTCTGCAATGTATGTTCAGAACCAGTTAGGAGCACATTCAGAGAGACCAACCCACTTTTCTAGTCGATTATTTAGAGCGCTGAGGTCAATTGGGTCAAATGCAGCTCTCAAATCTATGAGAAAAAGAGAGACCTCGAGTGTAAGATCATTGACCGTTTTAGTTAGGGCGGTCACCGTACTGTGATTTGATTAAAAACATGGCTGGAACTCCTCTGGAATACTCATTTGATTTAAAAAGTTGTTTAGTGGATTAAAAACTACTTTTCAGGTGTCTTGCTCATGAAGAGTAAGTTGGATATAGGTCTGTGATTACTTAGCACACTATGGTCTAAGTCTGGTTTCTTCAAAAGTGGTTTCACAACAGCAGTTCTGAATGCATTGGGGAATATTCAAGTCTCAAGAGATGTGTTCCTTAATTTTAGATATTTTGTTTTGGATATTTTATCATTTGATGCATGATTGGACGCTGTCCAATGCATGACTTAAGTTGCTATTCAAGGCGTCAACCATTTCACTGATCAAACAATGTACATTATATGGATGAAAGGAGTTTGTAAGTTCAGAAAATGCCCTTTCTGCTGCAGCATCTAACTTCCATTTTTGAAATTGTTAATTCTCTTTTGTTACTAAACTTGTTACTAGACTTTTAGAATTTTTATAATCTCGGCAATTTAAGGTAATTCAATGTAATCAAACACATACATCAGTTCAGTCTAAAGTTGTTCACTTATTGGTATTGATATTGATATTGAGAGGAGGATCAGTTATAACGAGGACGTTGCACTGGATTGTCTTTAGTTACAATGTCGCAGACAGATGTAAAAAAACAACATACATTTAAAGAATGATAAGGAACAAAGTTTAATTATTGTTTCACTTTGCGTTTCTTTGTTTTGTCATTTTTAATCCTTTTCAAAAGGCTGGGGCGGCTACGGGAGGTTGGGTGGCGGCGAATAAAGTGCAGGGGTAGGCGGCAACTCCCCTCTGTTACCTCAGGAGCCGTCACCGCAAGACAGAATGACCACACGGCCCAACAGCGTAGCGTCAAATGGGTTTTTCTTTTCATCTCGAACGATGTCAATTCTCCGTCACCCCGAGCCATCCCGAGGTGTTGCAATACAGCGGCTCTCTGTTTGGCTGACACTCGGGTCCCCGCGGAGCCCCGGGCTCTCCGGCTGAAAACATATCTCAGCGCATGTGACCTACAGCGCGTCAGGACAGCTCTATCTGGAGGCACTTAGCGAGGCGGGGGAGCGCCGGGCGGGGTGCTCTTTGTCTCTCTCCTTCTGCCTGTCTCCGCCGCTCAATCGCTCTCACCCGCTCTCTCAATGTCTCCCTGTGACGGACGCAGCCTGGGATCGCTATACCGACGGCTCTCCCCTATAAATAAACCCCAGCCAATTAGCTGCTGGTGGAAGATACTCATCATCGGTGGTAAACTGTATGGTGGCTACAGGCCTCCTCCCTGGCAGAAGTGGAGCAGGAGCCCGGCCGGCCCGTCGCTGGCGTGCTAATACAAACAGCTCTATATTTGGAATCACGCCCGTCTCCTGTTCTTGCCTTGCGCTCTCGTGAAGTGGCGCTCTACCTCATCAACGGCTCGGATCACTATTTAACCTGCAGGCTATCCCCCGAGATCACGTCTCATCCAGATCATCCCTAAAGGATGGAGGAGCTGTGGAGCTGCATTTGCTCTGAAAATATATAACTCTGTCTCTCTGTACAACAATGGACTGCAGCCTTCAGTCATTATAGGGGGACGTTAGCGGTTGGCGAGAGTCCCCGCACGTGGAATTTGCCCGAATTATACCATTATTTGAAAATTAAACAGCTAAAACTAGGCTTTGCTGATTACAAGAGGAAGTCAATAGTCAATAGTTGGGGTCACTAGTTTGGGGTCCCTGGTGTTTGGACAGCATTTATAAAGTATTTGGGTCGGGCATGGTTGGGTTCAGTGACGGATTGGCCTTCTGGCATTTGGGCAAATGCCAGAAGGGCCTCACTAGAAGGGGCTGGCTAAGCTCGGCCTGCGCGGTCCCTTGGCACGTCGGCCGGGCCCATAACATGTACCGGTATTAACATAATTAATAATTTGGCTGCCGATACGATGTCACCCTTAAAGGATTGACACACCTTTAACCAGCACACTCAATTGTACATTTACCACCTAAATTACAACAGATTCACAATCATGGTTGGTAGTAAACTGACAAAAAGAGTCATGGCTGAAATAAAACCATTCAATTAATTCAGTAATGTTGAAATGATGCGTTGCATGAGTAGCTGTGTTATTTGCAGGCTCACGTTTGTCCACGCAGATGTATGAGTGAATCCCATCCAAACGTGCGCTGGGTGACATCAACGTCACATCATCAGCAGCTGACAAAAAAAATACCTACGTCATCATCACTTGTCAACAGTTTCTGACTCTTCCCGTCACCGAGCGCTCATTCTCCAAGACAAAACAAAGTAAAAACTACCTGAGGAGCGCACAGTGACGGGATAGACCGAGTGGATTGACCATGTAATCAAATGAAAATGACCGGGTGAAGAAGTTGGATGGAGGGCGCATTGTGGATGACTTGATGGAACCAAAGGCTCCCCGAGCGCCTTTCAAATAGTGAAGAGTACTTGATTAGCCGACAGGCCGCCGGGCCAATCTTACTGAACATTCTAGCTATTACTAATTTACAGTAGGTAGCCTACCTGCCCCCGATGCTCATTAGTGGAAGCGGGTTCCAAATTTACATGATCCCCGTGACAGCCAACACAACCCACGATGTGTGCTGTGCAGGCGGGCATGCATCGTCGTGTTGTTTTGAAAGAAACTTTCCTTTTCATGAAGACATTTCCAACCATAAATTGATGCAGAAAAAGGCACAAATTGAGACATAAAAATTCACCGGAATGCAGGGAATGAAATGTTTGACACTCAAAATTTCAACCGACGCAAAAAAATATATATTTGGGGCGTTTGCCTGTGTGGGCAGCACTGCAGTCCATGACACATGAGGAAGACACAGTTTATTTCTCAAAATAATAGAAAAACTCTCATTAATTTACTTTTATAATTAAAAAAAAACATCATGAGTTGCAATTTAAACAATACAGAAATAACACCGCACAGATACAGAAATGTGTTTGCTACAGAAATGTGCTCAGAGAGTGAGGCCTAATTTAGCAAGAAACAGAAACATCTCCATTTACAAAGTGTCTTGTCTGCTGCTTACACACGCACACGCACACGCACACGCACACGCACACGCACACGCACACACACATCCATATGTTCCCACTTGGAGTGTTTAGCTATAACATTATGAGTTGAGCTGCTGAAGGGTTAATTGGTAGCAGCAAGCTTTATTAGCAGGGCAGCCAAACATGGCCTGCTCCCTGCTGAGATCCAGCACGCCGCCATAGAGTCAATGTAATTATCTACAGCGAAGGAAAACACCCAACGCAGCACATCGCTGCCACCTCCTTATGGGCCCCTCTGCATCGCATTTAGCTCAGAAGTTGTAAGGAATCACCCGACATAGCTCTGTTGGAAAAACACCAAATTATCTTATTTGCAAGTTTGAAATACTCCAAGAACAAGCTATTATTAGAATTTGGCAATGGTTCAGAAATGCTCCAATTACTTTGCAATTATTTAGGTTATCGTACAGGGATTTAGTAGCCTGGCGTGGCCAGACCAATTAGAAAATGTGTATTAGTCTGGAATCTCTCCATTCATTTTTCGATTTCAAAGGGGCGTTGCCAACGGGCGCAGAACCAAAATGTCTCTCGACACAATTGGAAAAACCTACAACCAATCAGAGCATTGGATAGACCTACAACCAACCAGAGCATTGGATAGACCTACAACTAATCAGAGCATTGGATGGACCTACAACCAATCAGAGCAACGAAAACGTGTGACGTAGCGCTGAACGAGTCAGCTGGTAAATTCAGCATTTACCAAATCCTGTGGCAAGTACAGCAAACACATGTTTCTTATCGACAAAAGCTTTTTAGAGAAAATAAACCGTCAAGTTCTATAACAAAAACACCAGACGATATCTGGTCTTATATCGCGATATTGACATTACAACGATACAGCACCCATCCCAAAACTGCTGGACTGTGTTTTAATCTCTCGTATGAACGGAATCCTCCAAATCACATCAGCGCAAATTGAGGCTGAGGGAAGACCGAGTTTTCCTCCTCGAAGGGCCAACGTATACTCAACGGCAGTATTGATATTCATCGCATGCTTTTGCACTTAGTCCCCAGTCCCACTTGATTTGCATTAACACCATTTAAAACAGAGCCAAAGGGAACTCTCGGCGGAGCAGGCCGCGCTCGGCTACATGATCACCGTGACTTAACATGTACTTTCTGTCTTTTCAGCCGTGAAGGGCAAAAGTACCAGACAATAATAAAGTGGGAGGTAGCGGGAGTCAAGGCAGCAATGTCAATGTGCAACATTGAACTATCCTGAGGGTGTGAGGTTCTGGGCTGATTATATTGACTGGGGATCATTAAACCAGTGAGTTCCCAACCTGGGGTGCCACACCCTCATAGGGGGTCCCCAGAGATCTCAGGGGGGGTTATGAGGCCATGGGTGATTTGACGCATATGTTTCCTGTAGTAGTAGTCAAATATGTGTTGGAAACTCACCACTATGGGGTGGTTTCGCGGACACAGATTAGGCCTAACTCACACTTTTAATCTGGATGAAATGAAATGTGATTTCTCGGTCATGGTTTGAAATGGGCTCAGACCAAAAAAAATCAGATTTCAAGAGGGAGGATTGGCGCTCATCGACTGTGGGTCAAAGTGAAGTCTTAAATTAAACATGGCCAGAGGCAGGTTTATCTTTCCTTTGGATTAATGGGTGTGGGCCCCCAAATCGACCTTGACAACAGAGAAAATGGATGATCTGGACTGAAGACCAGCACCAAGGCCACACAGGACATCCTGTATAGTGGTAATAGACAGGAGCAACCCCCTCACAGTAGCCGACCAGTCCCTGCCTCAGTCTAGGACTTCCTCGTCCCGGACTAATTCTTCATATATAAATAATCTTAAATCCACCAACGTCTCAGAAAGGATTTCTTTTGCGTTATTTAAAGTAGGATATCTTATTTTCTTAGTCCTGATTTAGTTAAATCCGGGTCTGCGAAACCGCCCATATATGGTAAAAAATAAAATAAAATAGTAATAATCATGCCCTAAAACCCTGCTCTCTCTAGCATTAAAATGAAACCGATTTTGAGAAAATCACCAAAGTATTTGGCCTGTGTCGTGGTTAAGCCGCCAGCTTGAAACACATGCGTTGTGAAGCTGGAAAGATGTGGGAGATGATAATGATGGTACAGTTCTAGCTTCCCGGGGTTTCGGCATATCTGCTCCCTCCCGTGAGAGGAACCCTGCTGTGGGGGTAATAAGAGGTCACGCTGTGGGGGGTTAAATTTCACCCCTAAAAGGCAGCAGGTTTCGCCATTAGTCAACTCCGATTCCCCCCGTGGAGGCAGAGCTCACACAGAGTCGCCCGTGGCCCTGAGATTGTCACGGGTGGCGCCCTGAAATTGTAATCGTCACGTGGCTCTGATGGCTGTTTTTTTTTTTTTTTCTACGACCGAGCGAGCGGTCCAGTTCAACCTTCAAAGCTCTTTAGGTGTTTGAAAAGACGTGAGCATGAAATGATAGAGAATAGTAAAAAAAAAAAAAAAAAAAAGTACTTTGTACAAGGAACTGTTTAGGGAGATAGACTGAGAATAAGGATTTTTTTTTTCTTTCATCATGTTTGAAGAGAATTAGTGTTTTCAGGAAATGGGAAGAGCCGGCTGATTCATCTGGTCCAGGCCCCCGTGGTTTTGTAATTACACGGTCGCTTTGAAAGGGCTTCATTAGGCCACGGATCAGGGAAAAAGTACTCTCTCCGTGAAAGAGACTGGAATTTGGGTTCAAGTGTACGCACCGTGCACCCTGCACCCTCGATCCACGGATCGCCCAGACAAGTAGATTAAGCTCGACGGTGAGGAAACACTTCACACAAGGCAATCCTTATATTTTCCTGTTTGATAATTTCCATTTTTAGGACAAAAATGGGCAATGCAGGGATACAAGGACGACTGAGAGGGCAGTTACATGCAGACATATCTACGATAACAATCGTCATAACAGTGTCCAGAAAACGACATCATGCTATCACTAAATTATTTTCCTTGGCACTCACAAAATGGCTTAAATCGTGAATTAAACATGCGAACTAACCTGCATTATGGAAGATTTTGGGGGCTTCGACACTTGCCAGAATGTTGAGTTGCGGAAAAAACTCCATTGTAACACCAAATCGTACAAATATTACTTGTTATGACTGCTTTCGTAAACTCATCATTCACACTAAATTGAGAAATATCTCCATTCCTTTCTTCTGACAGAATCTTTTTTATTTTTTATTTTTTGACTGATCTGTTATTAGACAGTTTATATTTATGGTTGTTTGGTGAAGATGCTGCAACTCGATAAGACCGCATTAGAATCATGTCCTCCAGGGTTTGGTAGATCATGCTCTAACGATGACAAATACCAGCAAATGCTAGATATGGAAATATATTCATCCTAAAACACGTCCATCATCCGTGCCCAGCCTATTTTTTAAACTTGAGGCTGCTCCACTGTTCACTTTAAAGACCTTATCGTAACCTATTGCTTTGATAAACTCAGTATTAACATTTAATGAATGCATGCACCTCAGGTGTAAAACAATTCTGTTAATGGCATTTTGGAGTCATTGCTATTCATAGGCATGCACCCATTTAATCTTGTCTGAACTAGCTCAATTAGTTCAATGTGCCCTTATTATAAACAGGTAAAAAGCTCCATATACCAACAAATCATTTTCCTCACATCTCCAAGTGACATTATAACCGTGGAACTGTTTTGTTTTCCTTCAGATGTTTCCAGGAGAACTTCGAACTTGCTGAGGTTGGATCACAGGTTGGAGATGAGCGCGTGCATTTTTGAAAGGTTTTCCACGAGCGCACGGACTTTCAAGAGGAGGAAAAAAAATTCAATTTTTTTGAGGCGGATTTCTCGCCCCTTCCACGGCCAGATCAAAGTGAATCGTGGATTTTGACCTTGCTGGTTCCCACAGCGGTGGCTACCCAGTGGGATCCTCCGCACCGCCGTTTTAGTGCCTTGCTCAAGGCCGGGTTGGCAGGCGATACTTGCCGTTGTTGGGGTTGGGCTTGTGGCCTGCTGAGTTGCGGGATCGAGCTCCACGAGGCTCTCTGGGCAAAGTGTTCTAAGGAATATGTCCAACTCACCGGATGCCACGACGGAGTTGCTGTTCCGTGGCGTAGAGCTGAGATTGATGTTTGAACCTACCCAGCCAACCCCCGAGAAAAAAAACCCCTCGCAATTGACAGATTTTGGCGTGGACAACGAACAATTTCCGAAGGAAGTTGGGCTCATGAGGTACCATTGATGGTTACGCCCACGACACCGTCTGGGATCGAGTAACGAGTCTGTTCTGCCACGAAAAGAACCAAAAGTACGACAACAAGATCATGTTACATGGGTTGAGATGTAAATGTGTTCCGGTGGCCTCTCGGAGTCTTTGCGGATATCCCCTTTTTGTTGATAACTTCAGAAGTAGAGACAAATGTAAGTAAAGTTCCCCCAAAAGTGATGTTTGCAACTTGCTGTGATCTTGTATTACACTGAGGGTTATCGTCCAAATCTAATTTCAGCCCCATCTCCCTCTCAGAGCCCAAAAAACTATCCCAGGAATAGATTGAACAACTGTTTGGTTAAAATTAAGGTTGTATTAATATTACATGATGAGATATTGATGACTGCTCGCTGGCATGGCACACTGTGAGAAAGGGAGACGGCTTTGTGTTCACGCGGATTATTAATGGAAAATGAGACACTTTGGCTCGAAGACTTTCTTATTAGAACATCAATCTGTCCGTCTGTCTCTCTGTCTGTCTGCCTTAAAAGTCAAAGTGCACAAAGGAAATGGTCTATAATAGAACTTTGAAATAGATTGACACGTGAACCCAGCCACTGCAAGATCCGTGCATAATTCATGAAAAACTTTCCAAAACAAACCAGGAAGGGGTGGGAGGAGGAGGGCGCAAAAAAAAGGGAAACGTCACCAATTCAAGCGAAACAAGGGCAGAGTGTAGGACAACTATCAGATGTCATGAGGCTGTTCAGACTAAAAGCAATGGCCCGTGAAATGTGCCCCCGGCACATGCTGCAGGGCGAGGAAGGGGCGTCCTCCCTCTCCATGTGCCAGGCAGGGTGGGGCCTGCGGGGAAGGAGGCAACCTTTGGCGTAGGGCGCCGCATAAAGGTGTCAGCCAGTCATGCTCCATCTCCTCCAACCTTGTTACAGAGAAACACAGTCTGCCAGGCACCTCAGGATCACTAGACTGTGAACACATGCACACAGATATAGTGCTGAATATACTCTTTAATTAGATATTTCATTAAATCATTTGTGTCGGGTGACAAGACATGGCGGTGCCCTCCACAGCTAAAATTACTTCCTCTGGCAGCTTTACCTGAGTGGAATTACAATGGAATCCTGAGCGTCCCGGATGCTGCACCGAGTCGCTGTATTAGCTCGGTCTGATGAGGTTAGACAACACATCTCTGCGCTGTATGGGATGGAAACGCAGAAGCCACAAGGCCATCCACTTTCAGGGCCACGCAGGTGGAACTAATGTGGGGAGCGGTCAGGGGATGGTAAGGCACTTCCACGTCCTCTGCCAAAACAGCCCAGAAACAGCGTGTCACAGCACTTTACTTTTTCCTTACTTTTCCGCGAAGGATGAATATTGGCTTCTGAATTGTTTGTTGAAGAAAACTTTAATTCTTGTCCACCAGGGTATTTATAGATGGATAGAAGATAGAAGCAACGTGGAACTGATTGTATTTGGGTACATAACAAGACTAAATTTTTTTATGTTTTTATTTCTCATATCTGAGCTCTGGTGTTAAATGTTTGGTCAATTAGCTCGAATTTGATCGACTTTCCTTGACTTTGACATTGACAAGATCACCTTAAATCCCAGCGAGCAGCAAACCTGCCCACTTCCACTTCCACCACAAGCACGATTTACCAACGTTTTTCGTAACCCTAATCCTAGAAACTAAACACTGTAATTCTGTACCATTTTTTAAATGCATCTTGATGCAATTGCCTCATAGGTAAGGTAGTTTTATTGTTATATAAATGAAAAGAAGGTTTGGGTGCAAAACGCCATGCATGTTTTACTAGGGGTTTCATTAGTTGGGAATATACCTGTGTTGTCAGAATTTGCATTGTCATTTCCAAAGTCCTTATTGACACTACCACCCCTCTAAAAGTACATGCCCTCACCTGTCCAAAACTGTTGACCTTGTGTTGGTAGATCCATTTTCCCGCTTTCCAAATGTACCTGCCAAGCCCCAATAACTCATGATGCTTCCTCATTACCTGGGAATCCAGTGCCATAGCCATCTTTGTTCTGCAGCGGAGGGGGTCCATTAATCCAACACCCCTATCAACTCCAAACATCTTGATCTTGACACAGAGCCACCGAGGCAGAGGAAGGGCAGACGTCATGCTCTATCTTTTAACCCTTTATTTAAGTTGAATCCTTTAAAATAATGAAATTTTATTGAGCATGTAATTCTGTTTGTTTTGAGCGGTATGGAGCAGTATCTGTGTCATACAATATGTGGTTAACCTGCTAACCCCTGCATGGTAATTTGCTGTAGTATTTGCTCTATCTGCAAATCTGGTCCCATCTTTCTGTGTGCCTATGCACATCGTCCCCAGGCTCGGGCGGAGTTTCTCCAACAACTCGCACCGCCTATACCGCACCGGATATGCAGTGACCCTGTGATGGTGGTCACACACCACACCACGCCATTTTATTATCCCAAATAAATCAAACTGTGTGAGGACATCAGATCCTCCTCGACCTCAGAATCAATTTGGTGGGGAGGGGGAAAGTTGAGGTTCCTTTTCATATTGTGCAATGCTGTACATGTTGCTTTTCTTCCATTGTGCGGCCCCTGCCGGGCCCCCGCCCACCGCTGAAGTTCCCCTTCCTTGCGCGCAGCACGGCTCCTCTGCATGCCTCCCATTGTATTGCGGCGCTCCCCACATCCTGGAAAAGTAAACACAGGGAGAAGGTCAGGTATTTATCGACAGGGCCCCGCTTAGGACGGTGACATTTGAGCCTGAGTGCGTGCGTTTCATTAGGTGTTCGATATCTTGCGGATGCGCGGGGAGGGTGGCGGGGGGAGGGCGAGGTCGGGTGGGTCGGCCGGCCGAGCCGCCGGGAACCGCCCCCGACGAGGCGTGCGAGGGTAACCTCGGGTGGGTTGCGTGAGAGGAGACGGGGTTTGTGGCTCACGCCGCCGCTAATAGATATGTTTCCACGGAGAGAACATCCCCTCGGTCACGTAAGGCGATGGCGCTCTCCCTCGGCGCGCGCCCGGCTCCGTGACCTTCCCACCCGACTTCCGTCTAGCGATCCGCGAGTCCGAGCCGACGATGAGCTTCTATCGTGCGGTGACCATGTTTGGCTTTTAACTCGCCATGTGTTCTCCTCTGCACCGGGCTCTCATTTCACACTAAATCCCATTTACGTGCCTCAAAGCCAGATTTTTTTGCGAGACGATAAAGTAAAAAGTAGAAGTACATTCACACATAATAAGCCTTGACTCGCAACTTACCAAACCCAAAGAGTCCTTTTCACCTGAAACTAAAGTAGAAAATATCTCAAAAAGTTTGTTTTAAATGTTGTTCTAAGCCTGTTAGTAATGACTTCATGAGCTTTACTCACGCTGCATTTCTTCCTCTTTTTCCCCCCCTATGACCTCACAGTTTCACAGGGTCCCTGATTTAAATAATGACTTTGAATAGGATCAATCCAAGGCATGCAAAATTGAAGGGAATTTTGTCAATGAGGAACGAAAAAAGAAAATGTAAATAATGAACGGCCAGGCTTTGTTGAATTTAATTTGCAGGGTTAGCTGAACCAATGGACTGCAAAACAATTAACAGGCTCCATAAATTGTGTGTGTGTTTGGGGGGGTGGGGCGGGGTGGGGGGGGGGGGGGGGGGTTGGGGGGGGGCTTGTCCTACTGAAATGCGTCTATATCCGTCATTGTATCCGAACGTTGTCCATGCATTCAAAGCATTCATTAGACACAAGCACTGATATTCTGTCGCCTACATGATACATTAGATTTGAATAAACTTGAGTGGTATGCACGTCCACCTTGATTACGAGGCCGTAGATGTCATCGTTTTTGTTTTTTTTGGGGGCAAATTCACAAAGAATGGATGGCGACGGCTGATGGCACCATGGACTGATGCTATCGATCAGTTGCGCCCGCCGCCCGCGCCGTCTGAGCCATATTGCGCTGATGATACGCCAGCGCCAACAAGGCTGTAAGGTTTGCCGCTGAGTGCAGTTTGCCCTTGTTTTTGCGTCCGATCGCAATAATCTGGCAAAGTAAATCTGGGGGTGATTAGGAATTCACGCCACTGCTCTACATTTGCCTGTTTTATTAATTATCGGTCTCAAACAAATATACAACTTAAAATTATCGTCGGACAGTAGTGATTTTGATGAACTGTTTAATGAACATGTGAAATTGCGCTTTGCCAAATCCCGGCGGGGAGATTTGAAAATGAGGTAAATCCTCCGGCGGGGGGGTGGGGGGTCAGATCCCTCCCCGGGTTTTACTTGGTATTTTTATGTATATGTGTAGTGACTATAAAACATTTAAATAGTATGAGTAAATCTGTAATTAAACTTACTCTTCCCACACAGTTCATTTATTGCATAAATACAATTCTAGTTCTCACTGAATCCTTTTGTCACTTTTCCTTATAACTTTAGTTGTTTTTTTTATTATATCTTTTGAGTTTAATAGAAATTATGGAACCCTTGTCGACGTTTGTAACGCCTTTTGTCTACGATCGATCATTAATCGTTTGAACAAGTTTCCTTTGGAGTGCGTTTTGTAAACCACTAAGACTGCTACCTGTTTAGGGCATCGCTATAGGATGCCGTGACAGTAATAATAATTATAATTATAATGTCAAAACATTATTTACAGATCACTGGGAAGTCTGGGCGTGACACGCCTTGTAAATTGCATCGGCTCTCTGTGGACGATCACGTAGTGCTGCCTTTTATTATTTACTTTGGGTCTCTGCTCAGCTGCCACCAGTTCTCTGCAGATGATAATAATTTCACTCTGGCTGCGTGTGGCTGTTAGTGTTTGTGAATTGAACGTTTTTTGCAATGAGGCTCATTTGCATAGAAAGGGGCCAATTTTGTGCCAAATGTATGAATAATACCTCATTTAAATTTGCGAGAAAAGCCCCGGCGCACCGAGCCGCTATTTGCGTGGCGGCGCAGTTAGGGGTGCATTTCACCCTTTGCGGGTGCTTTGAGAATCAGACGGTTGATGTTTGTGTCATTTGCACGGGTTTAGCGGCTGCAGAAGCCGTGCAATTGTGTTGTGAATTCGACCAGAGTGCTTAAAACAATAGTTTCTGTGCACAATATGCAAAATACTATTTATGAGCGTGCTTTTGCTTTAAGTATGCATATGCTGTTGTTTACAGATAATACCAGTAGCACATTATGTGTCTTGAATTTATTATTATAAGTTATATTCAACAAACTTGTCTGAGGTTAAAATAGCTTCTCCAGGAGAGAATTACATCAAACACTATAACAACAATAAAAGCCACAAGTCATAATGTGCAAAATGAAATTAAATGCATACGATGAAAATGCACTTAAAAAGTACATTTCTATTTAATTAAATACTGTTTAGCCTTCTCAGATGCTGCTGCTATCATAAGTGTTTGAAAACAGTGTGCTCTCCGTAGGCACGAGAGCTGCTGCCACGCAAAGCAAATCCTTCACCACGGAACATTTCCATAACAACGTCACGCCTGTTTAAACCTAACCTGCGTGCTGTCTCGCATTTAAAAAAAATCTAATGCCAAACTAGTTTGTTAAAAAAATATAATAATAATTATAAATTAAATTAACTGTAACTTTTTAATTTTGTTCGGCTGAATTCAGTGTCAATCACACAAAATGACATGCCTGGTGTGGATGGCGTCCAGCGTCTCCAGGGGTTGACGGGAATCATATATTTTTTGGTCCCTGCAGGCGCCCGTATAGGTCCCATAGTGGAAGCCAGTGTGTCCTTGTGATTATATTGTGAATACTTTCTGAACCAATGGGGAACATGAGGGAGTCCATCGTTCACAAATATAAAAGTGATTTGCACCAGCTGTAAGAGACCTCGTTTCATAACCCATTCAACTGCGGCTTTTCTCAAATAATTGGGAAAATTGCTTCCCCCTTTGTTGCAAGTAAGCGGCAGCTGCTTGCTGGTAAAGAGAGCTGAGCAACAAGGCACAGCTTCTGTCAGCAATTACACAGGTCGTTGAAGACCTTTGTGGCAAGCGATTGAGCTCGAGAAAGATAAGTCAAATTTCCTTTTCGCAAATGGGAACTGGCATAGCAGCCACGCGACTCTGATTGTATTTTTCGAGCATCTTTTGAATAACCGTATTATGACTTTTTTTGTGGAATGTATTTGAAACTTTTTGCGATAAAGCGGCAGCAGTTTGTGAGCGGGAAGCGACACAGCTTCCTGTTTCCAGTCTCGCCAGACGCAGCAGAAAGGGGCTCTTTGCGGAAGCGGCAAAGGAGACCTGATGAAACGCGCAGATTGCTGTCGGGATGTTATCTGAGCAGATGTTTTTGAAAAGGAGATTTAACGTTCGCCCCATTAGACGAGGGTGACCACATTTTGTGACCCCCAAACCGGGACCCTTAAGTGTGCCGCACATTCTGTTGGCGGGGGAGTGAGAGAGTGACTGATGGGCCACCCACTGTTATTTCCCCCGGTGCTTTTTTTGTTTAGCTCAATAAGGTAACAGAGAGCCAGTTGCCTTATTGATATATACGTAGGAAGGGCCGGCCCTACACACACACACACACACACACACACACACACACACACACACACACACACACACACACACACACACACACAAACAAACACACGCCCCTGAAAGCATACATTTCACAGCGAGCGAGTGGGCGAGTCGGCGCGTTGACGACGACGACGCGCCCACTTGTATGCTGGGGTCTTCGGGCATGCTGTTTTCTTCTTACCTGCATACAGTATATAATCCAGTATGTGTAAGCGCTGACACCATGTATTTTATTTCGTTTTTATTTTAATTGTGCCAAAAACCGGGGCTATTTGGTAGTAAAGTTGTACATTTCTCAGTAGTGAAGCATTGGGCAAGGTTATGCAACGAACACATAAAAATGATGGGGAAAAATGTAAAAAAAAATGCTTGAAGTAGTTTGATATTATAATAATTTAAAATAACAATAGTTTAAATACACGTGCCATTTTTTGCATATGTATATATATTTCTTTCTCCTTCAACACCCAACAAGCCAAAACAAGACCCAACAAGCCAAAAATCCTACTCCAGTAGATAAAGGGATCTTCTAGGTCATTTATAGTATAGTCCCGAGTCTCTTATTTTCCGTTTACAAATCTAACAGGAGGTGGTTTTGTTGTGATATCACAGATTTTGTTGAAATTGATGGATTTAACTTCAGATAGATGAGTTCCATTTTTTTTTGTTAACTTTTCCATTAAACTTGTCTACCCCGAATGCATTAAAGGGACTGGAGCATGCATGAGTGTTTCGGTTCAATAATTAAAAAGATATAACCCCTGATGCACTCCAGATAACTATAACTATTCTTTTTTGATTATGAAAAATCATCCATTATATGCATGACCAAACAGACGGTTTTATTTTTTTGGTATGTTCATTAATGATGTTAAAGACTCTTTTTTTATTCCAAATAAAGCTCATGCAGATAATCCACCAAAAGCTGCTACATCCACCCACATCTTTATTGTACTTTTAGTAAAGGCGGCTGGAGCCTTTTTGAATCCCCAGGAAGACGTTTTGTTTCAGAGACCTTTATTCCTGGATCGTAGTCTTTTTTTTATGCAACTGAATCACACACATGGATAACGAGCCAACAAATTACTTCTTAAAAATTAATCTGGCCTCCTCAAGTAAAGCACCAACTTTATTTTTTACTATTTTTAATTTTAACGACACATACCAATCGGTTTTCCATTTTTTTGGATTATTTCTTTTTTGGTCCAAATTTTTGTATTGTGTGTGTGTGTGTGTGTGTGTGTGTGTGTATGTTTGTGTGTGTGTGTGTCTGTGTGTGTGTGTGGAAGGGGGGAGTTGGTCCCGTTGATATCATGTTGACATCTTCTTGGGGTGAGGTGTGAAAAGAGGTGAAAAGGGGATGATTGGCCGAGGTTCTGGGTTGTTCGGTGCAGGAGGAGGCGGAGATGTTCACATGACGCTGATTATAGTGTGAAGGAACAGCGGGGCCATCCCCTGGTCGTTGTTTCCATCTCGACACCTCAACCCCCGGAATGGTTGTGAGCCACTCGGCAGGGGATGGAGCCGGGCTCCGGCCGCCAACGGAGCCACCGTCTGGGTCGCCCTCAGGTTCCTGTCTCGTGAACACGATATTTTGCATTGTATCGGCCCAATTGTCAAGCAGCACGCTGGGGAAAATGTCTGGTTCTGGCGGTACAGTACAACACACTGCTCCTGGTCGACGTCAGAGCACAGCGGCTGCCGGCCGCCGGGCGTGCAACAACTGGGGAAAACAAAAAACCCATGGGGGCGTCGTCCAAATTTTTTTATTTTTCTTGAAACATAAAACAAAATAACATCGGGGGGCGCTCAACATCTTAATATTTAGAATCCTAAAAACATATAGTACATAACAAAACATAAGTTTTCTTCCATTATTTATATGCTTTCAATTATTTCCTCCTCTTGACTTCGCTCCTCCCACGGATGATTGGCGCAGGGAACCAACCCTGACTTTATGGATTGGAATAATGTCAAACCTTAAATCCGCAGGTACAAGAAAGAAAACAGTTTTTGTTTTTTGTTTGTTTTCTGTGGTTTTTTTTTTAAACTTATTTAAGCATTTTGTTTTGCGGTCGAGTCGTGGACAACAAACAGGGCTGTTGTGGATTTCCGGGGTTTAAGCCACGGCCTTGACTTACCCGCGAGCCGCAGCATCGTCCTCCTGCGCCGAGCACATTTGAAGCTGATTGTGAAACATGAGGCCATGTCAGAGAAGCCAACAGGTGAAGGGGGGGTGGGGGTGGGGGATGGACGCTCGGGCGTGAAAAACCACCCGAGTGACATTTAAAACCACGACTCGCGTTTGAACTTTTATGCTCAGCCTCACGCAGCACTAATCACTGGACATGTGTTTCCAATACGGCCCCTGCACTTTGTTTTTCCTACGGGCAGATCTTTAAAACCCAAAAGTGGAACCGAGCCGGGCGTGGCAAAATGATGGGCGGGGGGGGGAGGTCGGAGAGAGCGTTTTCCATCAGAGTCAACCTCACCAGGCAATTTAGGTCCCCATTTCTGAGGCCTAATGGGAGATGGACAGTGATGGACAGCGCGTGTGGGTTACTTATTAATCCGGGAGAGGCAACCGGAGAACCTCCATCGACCTGCAGTAGATTAAATAAGGCCTGCCCCGAAATGGCATTATTCTCCCTCAATTCTCCCTCAGTTCCTCCATCTTCGCCCCGGCCGCCGTGGGGGATGAGGGGAAATAAAGTGGGACAAATTGTACGGCGGCGTGAAGCGCTGATGGATATTTAGCGAGCGCGCGGGGCCTTCTCCCCGCGTGACGTCTTCATACGTATCCGGATGAATTAGGCGAGGTGTGCCGACCGAGCACTCACATGGGCGTGCTCCGCCCGGGACTTTTTAGACTTTTGGATCGGGTCGCGGGGTTCGCCGTTCGGTGCCGATCAATCGGTCTCATGTGACTCAATAGAAAACATTGAATTGAACATGTAAATGGTTGTAATTGAAATGTCAAAAGGGATTATTCCAGTTTTTTGGGGGAAATTTTGCAGTTTACCCTGATTCAGATGTCCCGCGCTGAACCTGGGTAATACAAAAAACTGAGTATCCCTTTAAGATACTAACTAAACCTCATAATAAACCACATTATGCCCAATGATAATGGGACCATGTACTGTAACAGGTATTTCGGCACACCCTTGTTTTTGCACTTTATTTATCCCCAGTACAGGTCGTACAACAGGTAGGTAGTAGAGCCACAGTAGTGTCAGCACCTCAACAAGGTAAGCAATAGGAAGAATTAAATATTCTACGATCCGTAGTCCAAAACACTTTAAGCCTCGAGGATAACCATAAATTTGTGCAAATTCTGATGAAACAATACATATTATTCGGCATACGAGCTCTGGAGATACACTTGAGCCTCCTTTTTGTTTTTTTATTGGACCGTTTCTTTACTTTCCCACAACGTTTCTGCGGCTAATCTTTCACTGGAGCCATTTATGGACAGCCCTCTCAGCGCGCTTATCTCCCGTGTTCATCGGATGCACCAGATATGAGAATAGAGTTGCAAAGAGGATTGGGAAAAAAAAAAAAAAAAACAGCGCCGTAGAAGTCACCTTGTGTCCAATAATAGCCCCGGCTTCATTGTACATCCATCAGTCTACTGTCAGTTATTTAGGACAAGTTTACCCAGAAGTCCTCAGAAGACCTCGGGGTAGCAGCTGCTCTGGCTCTGGCCTTTTCTGCCCCCTTCCCTTTGCCAAAGATCTCTCAGAAATAACTCACTGTACTTCTGAGACATTGTCGAGTGATGGAACTTGTTTTTCTTAATAGGTCAAATAGTTTCGCTCTGTATATTTACTTCTGTATTTGCGTCATATTAAAAACGAGTGGAGATGGAAATGGGAGTGTGTAGGTCAAGGCTTAAGGTGCTTAAATCATTGTTTTAAGGGGGACCTAGCATGCTCCTTATCAACGAGTAAATAGTCTCTGAGGTCCCTAAAACATGTTTTTGATTTTTTTTTTTTTTTGTGTTTGCTGAAAATACAGTTCAGACACTCAGGTTATGCATTCTAGCCATTTTAACATGCCTCGAAAAAACCCTCCTGTTTTCGACAGGCTGTTTAAGTGTGCGTCGCTCTGAATGTAGATGAGCTGCCAAGCCTCTCGTTCTGTGAGCCAATGGGGGTTTGAGCTCTGCTTCCGGGTTCCGTTGTATTTGATAAACTTTTGTAAACTTTAAGCCGCACCCTACACTCTATCGTGTGCCTACTATTTTTTATTTTTTTTAGAAAGAAACACACAGCAAAATTATTATTTAAATACAAACGTTTCAGTTGTCTGCAGTTTGGACAGTTGGAAATAATCCCTCTTTCTTTTAAAAGATTTGTGCTGGTCTTCCCTGCGGTGCTTGTTATTCTCCAGCAGTGGGGGGGGAGTTACTCTCAGATGGAGGGCGGTTCTAATTCTACTGAAGCCCTGAGTGATGCAGGAAGGGGCTGCAAATCTGACCGGCATATTTACCCACATGTTTTTCGAAAAAGACGGCTCACAATAAACTGACTGGGTTGTCTTTTTCCGCAGCGTGTGTGTTAGATGGACCATCAGACACCCGAATGTATGTGCGCAAGCACCGAAAAAGTGAATTTTTTTTTCTACATTTTCTGGTCAAATCTGAAAAGGGAAATCTCTTCACTTCCACTACAAACGTATCCTTGAGCGAAGCATTCAAACTGTAGTGCCAAAATGAAATACCCATTAAAAGAAGTAAAATTGAGCCCTTGGAGGGTGTGGATGTGTGATTTACTGAAGCGGTGCTGCAGCCTGATGCTGGAAAGAGCGTGAACGGATTCTACATAAATAAAATGACAATATCAGCATCAGCCTCTAATTGACTGGAGCATATAATGCTATCCCCAAGCACCGTGGCGGCGAAAAAACGTTCTTAACAGCTTACGCTCCTATAATTCATCTCTAATAGGTTTTCATAAAAGTTAGTGGTGTAATAACACACGCGTTAGCGAGGCAGCACCTTGTGAACTGCATTTTACCTTCAAGGCCTGGCAAATTGCTCCTATAAGTAACAAACGTGGGAGAACAATGACACGTCCCTTCTCACCCCCACCCCCCTTTACGGGGAAAAAAAAAAAAAGGTGCGAGAAAATATGAGCATCTGGTCAAGTGGCTCTGAAAGACCCTCCGGAGGATGAGGGAGCAGCAGAGGAAGGAGGAAAAAAGGAGTAGAGAAAAACCCACATCAAGTGGCGGCGGATGCAAAGGCTTCCTGATTAACGGCTAAGTGTTGAAATGTGGAGATGAGAGAATGCAGGGTGTGGTTAGTGTAGGCAGGATTTATGGTGATGGCCGATGCCGGGGGCAACTGCCCCCTTCAGGGTACTCATTATCACCACTATCTGACTCCTCTGGGTGTGAGACGCCTCCTCCATTGGTTACTCAATGGATCCATTACTAATGGAGGAGGGCATTAAGGATGTGGCAAGAGGGCAGTAAAACACCCGGGACGTGCCGCGCACGCATGCACGTGTGTCCGTCAGTGTCTGGATCCGTGTCTCGGGCCGGACCGACAGCGGCCGCACCCGATTTGGCGTGAAATCGCACATAGCGCCTTCTGTTTCCGTGGCACCGTATTAGCTCGGTGCTCGCACAGCGCGGCGCCCGGACAATCAGCCGGAGAACCTCGTCAAGATTCCACTTTGATGAACTCGGGACACTCAGGAGGGGTCACTAATGGCTTTTCGAAGGCAGCACGTGAACGCCTGCTTGCCCGCATTTTCACACACGTAGAACACAGGCACGCGCACGCACGCGCACGCACGCGCGCACGCACACACACACACACACGCACACACACACACACACACAGACACGCATGCACAAATACCTTTAAAGGGGATGACACACACCCCAAGGTCCTTATGCAGACCAAAGTGTCTGGCTAATGGAAAAACCATTTTCTTAAGTACTTGGTTTGTTGCACCATCTGCGTAATTTGCACAGTAATGGCTTATGGACTCTGCAGGTTGGAATTTGCGACCTTCGGGGGCCGTGGAAATGATCCAGGAAGGATGATGGACTGTTTACAAAACTGCTAATGTTTGTGTTGTTTTAAATCCGTTTCAATTGGTGCTCGAAACAATTCCGTTTCGCAGATATGATCCTTAGTCGGTGGAGCACGGGGCGTAGATAGGTAAACATAAATTTAAATGATACACTCCATTTTAACGTTGCAGTGAAGACCCCCTGAGTCACATTAAAACCTTGGTCTGTGTTCCTTTTGGCCAATCCTCATTGTTCCATTTCATTTCGGCCAAAAATAAAGCAAGATTCGATTTTTCCTCATTTTACGGCCGATGATTAAGTGCAGAATTATTACAAATCAATTGCAATTTTGGACTCTTGACCGCTTTCACTGTCTGAAACGAGACCAATCCTTCCAAGGAAAAACTCATGATCAGACCAGGAATGCGGTCAACAATCCAGTTCTATTTCATCGATAAAAGAATATATAATATCAATAATAATAATCCCGAAAAAAAAAAACCCACACACACTTGCAAATGCCGTCGCAGCTGATCTTCCAGCTTTTAGAGCCTCCAGTGTTCATCCAGTTTGGTATGTTCCACAAGCAGTGTTGTTCGCTGGACACGGGGCCGCTTCACCCTTTTTTCCAGCAGCCTCATGTGAATCGGTTGCAGCGTTATTTTACACGCCAGCTCAGAGGCGAGGGAGCGTGGAACAAATCTCACTGTTCAATGACCTCATACCATAAACACATTACGATCTCCGTCCAAACAGTCTATAAAGTGGTTATGTCCTTCAGAGTTCTGGATCTGTTTCACTCGCACAAAAGATACTGAAAACATATCGGCAGTGGTGGTGGGGGGCATTTAGAGTATAATCTTCATCTGGAAATTATCTTAATTGCAGTCATTTTATGCTCGGGTGATATCAATCCCACCCCGGCCCTCTCCATTATAAAAAAGTGCAGAATGCCAGCGAGGCCTTTTGAAATGCTGGAGTTGTGACGCATTGCAATAGGAGATGGTGGAGTAATCCAATAAAGGCATTAGCGTACCATTAGGGGGGTACTTCCTGGCTTTGGAGGAACACATGGGGCCTTGTTTAGCCTAATAGAGAGGCCCTGTTAGCGTTTATTTATGGCAGCAAGATGTCGGAGCACTTAGGGGTGGAATGCTGCCTGTCCATTAAGGCATCTGTCCAATGGCGGGCCTCCGGCAGAACACCCAGGGGCCCGGCCTCGATCCAATCCTCTTGACTATCCCCCCTGCTGTTGATCTATTTATCCGTCCCTCTGAACGCACGGTGAAATTCTCTTTTTTTTTTTTTTTTTTTTTTTTTAACTCGGCATGCCTGCGTGTGCCTTTCCAATTCACTTTCCATGTCTGAGCTGGTGGGTGGCTGCGACATGAAGCGCCCTGTGCAGCATGACACATCCACAGCAGTTTGCCGCGCGGAGCGGTGGCATCCGTATGTTCCACCATGGGACATAAATCATTAACCTTTGCACAAAAAGAGAATTCAAAATCCCAGATATAAATGCCAGGTTGTTGTGGAACGGGGGTTGCGTGGACGCGTGGAAACCAAGGCTTGTGGAAGTAACTGTCTTTCTTTTACGGTGAGGATGTGTTTAATTGTATTATGAACAAATCAGTGATCTGTCCCATGTGTTGCACATGTGCTGATAAACGTACATTAAATTAATATGACTATGGGAGAAGCTAGTACAAAGAATTGATAGAACTGTACATTTTTTGTTTATTAATTCAGAGGTGTAAATAGTGTTTCCATTCTATTCCGTATTGAAAGTAATGAAATAAAAAATTTGGCGGATCAAAGCCTTTCACCACAACCTTCTGAACTTTTGCAACGCAGCAGCTGAGCCCCTCCTGTCCGGCGGACGGGGGTGGGTGACGCCTGGCTTTTGAGTTCCGTATTAAGACTGATACCTCTCATAAGAAATTGCAGATAAGTACATCAAAGTACCTTCGACTTCACTTTGCCGACTTTGCAGTATTTCTGATCTCGACAGAGTGTTCCTTGCTTTGATATCATCTTGCACAAAGGAGTCAGGAGCCTTGAGAGGCGAGTGCAGCCTTTGTGTTGCCGCGCTCGAAAATGTCAGTGATATTTCCAGGACCCTCTTGTCAAGTCAAGATGAGGAGAAAAAAAAAAAAAAGATGCTGGCATCAAAGCCCAGTATTATTTATCAAAATCCATTTATCCGGAACTAAAAGCAAATTCTCATGGACGGATTTGTCCGTAAGGGATTACACGTGTCGCAGACCACGGACGAACCAAAGGTTTGGCCGCACACGAACCGGATAAGATCTCTCCGACTGATTAAACTTCAGGCAGCCAACCAAATTCAGCCAAATACCAAAACTCGGCGAGACGGGACGTGCCAATTTAAGCAAGCTGTGTTTTTGGGTTTTCACCGCCGTGCTTTAGAGCTGGGGGCTGCCGGGGCGCTGTTGCATCCACTCAAAATCTCAGTGCTGATCTGCCTCTCGTGTTGATTACTACTGAATTACCACTGAAGGCTCAGAAGGACTGCTGGTCTTGAATGCTGCTTAATTTAACTCTATGCACTAAGCCGGGGGTCCCTAAACGCCGGGCCGCGGCGGATAAGCTGAGGTGGCTACCGCAGCGCCGAAAACCCTGCTTCAATTTCCAGCGTCCTGTCTTTGTGAAGCGGGTTTTTCCTGCAGTGACAGCGGCCAAGGCGAGATGAGGGAGTAGCCCGGACATAAGGAGCACACTTGGGCTGCCACCGTCGCCCAGCACACCTGGATGGGCCGTCTCGCTGCAGGGGAACCGGCTCAGGGCTCCCACTGATCCTGCATCACTGTGAGTTGTACAGTGCTGGTGTAAAAAAGTGAAATGATTTTATTAAATCAACTAATAATATAAAAAGTCAATAAATATTTAGCGATAAAATGTGTTTTTTCTTTGTATTTTTATTTTATTTCATCTCATTTATTTATTCATTTCCAGAAAAAAAATGCGTTATGTGCGCGATGACCAGTCCCGGGATATTGTCTGGCTTGAAACTGGTCCCTGGCGCAGAAACGGTTGGAGACTGCTGCACTAAGCTGTACGTTGAACAAAACAGGTGAAAATAATTATTTTCTTCCTCATCACGTTACAGCTACTGACGTTGGATTTAAGTAACCCCAGTTCCTTAAAGTCCCTGTAAAGAGAAAATAAACGTATTCTGAGTTTTTCACACCACATATCAATGTGTTATTAACCACCCAGCCAAATTTGAATGATTAAAATAATTGCCAAGTATATTAATATAGGTAGCACGCTGGGGGCGCGTCCGCCCATTGCCGTTAACTTGGTGTAGTAACATACAAAGGTTTACGTTGAAGTATCTTCCACATTTAAATGTTGCCTTGCTCAACCCAGTCTCATGTGTCCAGTTACAGCGGCGGGTGCGTCCCGCTGTGCCGCCCGGCGGGCCCCACGCCGGGGGGATGCCGCGCAAAGTGTGAGCTCGAAAACGTCGGCGGGTCGCGATTTAGCCCCGCCCCGAAAAATCCTGACCACAAAAAATGGCGAGAAACAGTTGAACGGTGTGACTCCACAATTCCGTACGCCGTCGCTCACAGTCTTTTCACGTGTTTTCAGCAATTTCTTTCTAACATGTATGATGTGTTTGGAATCAAATCGCTGAGTCGACGTGACAGGAACTTGAACCCTCCCCCACAGGAATATGCTGTCGTTCTACGGGATGCTCTGTGATGTCATGGTCCGGATGCTCGATTGTGTAAAAGGTGTGTGTTAAATTTTTTTTTTTAAATTGCAGTGGTAGTTGATCATAGAACAATGGGGAAAAAACACAAGGGAAAGAAAGAGTTGAGGGATGGGTACAAAAACAGCACCTGATGGGTGAGAGTTCAAAAAGAGTTAAAAAAAAGTGTGATTTAAATGATCATAGCCTTTATCATTATGGCTACTGGATTTAATTAAGTTTAATTATAAATGATAAATTGGTTTCGGATTATATTCTTCTTATTAGAAATGCTATAGTGTTCTCCTGGGCTCCCCTGCATCCATCGGGGCTCCAACCTTCATCAGGGTCTGAACAAGCATTGGCTTAAACGGGTGGAATTTTCGAAGTACAGGATGAACTCAAATTCCCCGTTAGATATAGAGGCGGAACGGAGAGGTGACGGAGCAGTGGTGGTGGCGGCGGCGGCGGCGCCGGCGGCGGTGGCGTAGCCACGTTGGCGTCATGTGCAGGAGCCAGCTCTGTGGGCCTAAAAGTCCGTCGCTAGCTGTGCCATGTCCTCGGTAATGTTGCGACACATTGGCACCGCGCTATCGAAATCAGACGCCATCTCAAAATAGCCGCCGTTGGACCGGAGGCCTTTGGCTCGCTGGAATCTCATTATTCCATCTGCCGAGCCGATGAGTATGAGGCAGCAAACCGGGCGGTGGAGGCGCGGCGGAAGTAATTCAAGTGATCAAATGGGAAGCCACGTGTAAAATATTCACCCTCCCTGAGTGGAGGTCTTTCAGCGGCGTGCTGGTAATCTGCGCCGAGGTGTTGACACCGGAGTAGAAGCTGAGCTGTTGTTGTCCGTCTCCGTGTGACTGCCGCTCGGCGATGCCAAATTGACAACTTTCCCTTTATTTCCCTGCCTCGCGCTCGATCTGAAGGAGCCTCCGTCCGCCGGCGGCAGACACCCCGCCCATGTCCCCTTGCTTCGTTCGTTAAATGAGGTAAACTCCGTCGCACGCACGTCAAGGCCGCTCGCAGTGGCTCCCGTTGTTATTGATGCTGGACGGTCCCGTTGCGCGCGCGGCTGGCTGGTCGGGAACGGCGTCGGTTCGAAAATCAATCCCTGCGCCGTAATAAAGATCCGACATTTTTTGATGATTGTGCTGAAAACGACCCGAGGTACAGCCACGCTGCCGAACCCCCGCCGGCCGCGGGACCTGCCGCGAGATGACCAATCAATGACAGGACAAAATGAAAGGCATTAGGTGTTTTTCGTTCAATTATTCGAACGGACCGTAATTACTCAATAAAGACTTTTATTGATAGCTTATGGAACTTGGATATCTTTTGAATGATGAAGTTGGCGAATGGGACGCTGCCCGGATACGGACGCAGACACCGGGAAACGGCTGAGGAGGCTGCAGAAAAAATCCGGCGCTCCATCAATATCAGATTTTAAATTGGAAAAACGTTGGCGTGTCGGAGGGGGCCGGACCAGCGGGGCCCCTTGATAGATGCAGCGCCCAGGTGATTGATGGTCAAGGGGGAGCAGCGAGAGGGGAAAGTTACGCCACACCGTGTCGATATTAGGCCATTTAGCTCTCCTGCATAGTCATTTCAGGCCGGAGCGCTCCCTAAGTGCCCTTGACAGCTTTTTCTGGAGGTTCGAGTGCGAGGTGATGGTGCAGACTGTACACTGACCTTGCGTCAAATTGCCGCCCCGAGTCGAAAGACAATCACGGCTCATTCACCATTTGGCCAATTATTGGAACAGAAAGGGGGAATGGCTGTAGTGCTCCTGGGAGGGCGGGCGCAAGCCAAGCTAACACATCCTCACATATAGTTTGTTTCTTCTCTTCCGCAGCATATTAAACTGTCAGGGCTGAACCTAATGCCGTGCGGTTTGTAGCGTCAGGTTGCAGGCTCCCACATGCCCGCTTTGCACAATCAGGAACAAATACAAAGGCCTGTAAGTGAAAATGTACATATGTACACCAGCGCGCGCGCACGCACACAATCAGGACCACACGATGCCGCCCACACACATCTAATAATAAATAGACTTTCTAATTAGCCCTGGCATTCACACTTAGTGTCGACACTCACCGCGTCCCCAGGAGACGGGCTGGGCGAAAGACTTCAGGCAGAAGTCAGGCACCTGGTTCCCCATTAGTCATCGAGACATCTAATATTGTGTGTGTGTGTGTGTGTGTGTGTGTGTGTGTGTGTGTGTGTGTGTGTGTGTGTGTGTGTGTGTGTGTGTGTGTGTGTCGCTCATTAGTGCGTTCACTGGACAGCAGCGTATTTGAGGGGTCAACATGCACATCAATCGCTGTTCTCCGCTGCTTATTTCATTCTTTGCATCGTAGAGAGAGATGGATTATCATGAGCAAATAATCAACATCAAGAGAGTTATCGCATCATAGTAACATTGGAACTCATACATACATATGCATACACATATACATAGATTCTGAATATTTTTATTTGCCCTATCTTTATCCTAAGTATAATTTTTTTTGCTTGTATTTTTAGCACGGCTCAAATTGCACGGCGCAAATCGAAAAAAACAACCCTCAAATTCGCAAAGCACACGCAAAGAGCGAAATGCACCCCTCACTGCACTGCCACGCAAACAGCGTCTCGGTGCACTGGTGCTTTTTGTGCATATTAAATGTTGGTATTATTCACACATTTGCTGCAAAATTGGCTCCGTTCAATGCAAATGAGCCAAAAAACATCCAATTCACAAACACCAGCGCTAATATCCACACACAGAGTGAAATTATTACCGTCTGCAGAGAGCTTGTGCAATTGAAGCGCTTTTCCAGTGATCTTTAGATAATATTTTGCCATCATTATTATAATTATTATTACTGTCATGGCATCTGAAGGGAGCGATGCCTCTAACAGGCAGTCTGTAGTGGTTTTAAAACACATTCCAAAAGAAACTTGTTGAAAATTTGAGTAATTTATTGTAACAAAAAAAGGTGTTACAAAGATTGACAATAATGGTTCCATTATTCCTATTAACTTCAAAAGATATCGAAAAAATAACAAAATGTTATAGGAAATAGCTATGAAGCGGTCCAAATAGGCATTGAATGACAAATGGCATCCAACCTCATGGTGTACTGAAGGACCATGGACAGCTCCGCAGGGGGCCGCTGCACCTGAACGGCTGCGGCGTCGGCACTGAAGGAACTTTACGGTAGAGCAAAATATATTAAATCAACCATCATAATTTCCACCTTGTATTATTGTAGTTTTATGGAAATGCAGGATTTGAACCACATGTTAAAACCCCGATCTTTGTTTGTCGAATAACGGTGCCCCTTTTACACCCTTATTATAATGTTTACTCTAATTGTAAAGACTTTGGAATATCTAAAACAGCTATTTCAATTAAGCGCTCAGCGTGTCAGAGCTTGTTATCCGCAGATCACCTGCTGACATTGCCCCCCCACCCCCTCTTGTAGAATTGGGGGCATGATGTTTTTTGTGACGGTATCAAAGTGTGCTCATCGCGGGGAGCTCACTTCATAAGCGTGAAATTGTAAAATACGGCACCGGTGCTAAAAGTGGAGGACACCTTGAATAATATCTTGTGAATAATTGAGAATCTTTTTCACCGCCCCCGCGAGTTTGGACACATTTACAAAAGACCGGCACTTTGCGTGCAGGAAATATAAAAGGGAGAATGTTTTAATTAAAATCCGCCCCTTAAAATAGATTTCACATTAGGCGGTAGCCTGAGAAGATCACTGGAACTCCATCTTCTTAGAAATCCATAGAACTAAGATGATGAACAAGTGGCACTAGTTTCGTCTCCGACCATTAAACAGCGTTCTGAGCAGCAGTGCTCCGTGAAAACCTCACCAAGGAAAACCAAGGCGAGAGAAACGACTCTGTCTGTGTTCTTGATCGACAATGAATGAAAATGACTCAGTTTATGGCCAAAGAAAGCACAGCCTGTATTCCTAAAACCTTGAGAAAACTTGAAAAAAAAAGCATTTTTATAGCTCTTCAAAACCACCCAAAGCACACATTGGCAAAGAAGGAGCTTTTGTGATAAGTGCGTGATGGCACTGCAGTTGTAACAGTAGCATAGCTCCAAGAGACGCTGCGTTGTTCCTCAATTTGAAGATGAATTAAAGACACTGAAGGGAATTAAGGCGTGTTTCATCTTCAAGTCCAACGTGACAACAAAGAATGTGGATCCGAAAATGGATCCCACCAGCTCCCCCTCCCCTCTGGGCCCGCTGCGTCGCTCCACTCTGTGACTGGAAGACGGCGCTCATAGAGGATTTATATAGGAAGACAATTACCAACGGCGACGGCGGGACAGCACATGCGGGTGCGCGGGCGCGCACACACAGCGTTCACAGACAAACACAAACAATATTGCCTTGCGTCGTGCCTTCCCTCCCGTGGGAACGCCGGTGCAAGATGAGAGAGCGCCATCAGGCAGGAGTCACACCGAGCCGTAATGAACGGCACGGCTGGGAAATGGGGAGGGGGGGGGGGGGGGGAGAAATGAGGGGAGAATGGATGGAATCTGGGGAAATGCATAGGTGGGTGTGTGGAGAGGGAGAGGGAGAATATGTGTCATTCCCGGAACCCCGTGAGAGAGTCCACTCTGGGATTTGACACTCGGGGTAAGACGGATGTGTCAGAAGGTGTGTTCTCTACGTGGGCCGAAGACCGTGAAGATGAGATGATAAGGGTTTAGGCATTTCACATATTATCATATATAAATATATATAAATATATATATATATATATATATATATATATATATATATATAGGGCTAGGACCCTAAAAATAACGTCAGATCATATAGGAGGAAAAGGGAAATACTAAACAAACGGCGACAAAGTCTCCTTCGCACTGATGATACAAACAAGGTTTCTCTCCGGGAGCCAGCCCCTTGATGAGTTTGAGGCATTATACCTCGAGCACAACCTCCCCTGAACCGGTTCAGTGCACTGAGAATGATAAGATCACAGCTTTTCTTATTCTCGTGGTACAGTGTATTTTAACATTTACAGGAAGCGTAGTATTGAGCGGGGGGGGGGGGGGGGGGGTAATGAAAAACTGAACCGGAACCCAAAAAAAGCTGAAGTTAAACTTTTGATTCGCGCGACCGGGAGCGCGTGAGCGTGGCGGTTTTGCATATCAAGATGTGAACGGGTCGGGAACGGAGCGAGGTGTCGGAGGAAGAAAGGAAAAATCCAATTCTCTCCGAGTAAACAGAGGCTGATAACCTGCCCTCCGTCTCTCAATGCACTGGATTTCCTCCAAATATTTGCGCAGCATGGAATTGGGTGTTTATCGTGGGCCAAGTTTGTCCTGATTGAACTGGCCAGATCTATGGCCCGCTGGATTTGCGGAGGAGCGAGGAGGTGAGACCCCGGATCCATCCCCGGATGAAAGACCGGGCGCCGGGGTCGGGACACGGGCTGGCACCCGTCCAGCTCGGCGCGCAACCGGCAACCGAGTCTTGGCGGCACTTTCTCAAGCCGCCGCCAAGACATCGATATATCAGCGTTTGTTTCTCATTCAAAAAAAAAATCCCCTGGCTGCGAAGTGACGATGGCAAGGTGCCGGAAAAAAATTCAAGGAACGCTCGTCTTGATTCGACAATTTGGCATCCGTTCCTGGACTAAAGACGTGTGCCCCCCCCCCCTTGTTTCATGCCTTAATGTTTAACTTGTTAACTCGCACTTCACCTCCGTTCTGCGGGGAAGAGACGAGGGAGGCTTGGCCTCGACGGGAAAAGCAAAGCGAGTTAAGGTGCTTGGGAACGGGATGAGATTCACACCACTTTACCGGGTCGGAGGGCAACCTAGCAGCCACGGGCCTGGTGAAAACACGCTCAGAAAGGCTGGGGAAGGAGCTAAGGAGGAGTTCGGCAGTCCGGGTGAAGGTTAGAATGGAGACGCTGGAGAGAAATGAGGGGGGAAACAGAAGCGTGCGCGTCCGAGAGCTCCCCGAGGGTGGACAGGTGGAGGCCCGGGCCCCTTTCCTGGTCTCGCTCCATCCTCCTCCAATAGGGCGAGGGCAGTGGTGGGGGGGGGGCAACGAGACCGCTGCGCTCGCTCATGAAAAAACGCACCGAATACAAATCCTGCGCGGCTCTCACTCAGCCCCGCGGTCCCATCTCGCCGCTGCTCGCGGTGTGATAAAGCGGCTCCCGCCACGGCCGAGTGCCCGTGGCCCAGCGTCGGGGACACGTGTGCCGACGGAAAGTGAAACGTGTCGCCTCACTGCTGCTCCCCGCCTCCGTATTCTCGTTTAATGGACCGACGACGTGGAATACATCGCTGCAACCTGGCAAATAGCTTCAGGTGGTGGTTTTTGTGCCGGGAACGCCGCGGCGCGGGTCGTTGCCGAGGCGGATCTACCCCGTTCTGCGAAGGAAGGCGTCAATCGATGCCATTCCAGTCGTTGACGTGAGCAGATATGATTTGATTATTTTTATTCATGGTGAATTTGCAAAGAGAGGGATTATCTTCCATCTACTAACTCCCATCTGACCAATATTGGACGAGATAGTGAGCATAGTGCCAACTTTCTGAATAGATGTGTATGTGTTATTTTTATGATACAGTATATGTATTATTCAAATATATATAAATATTGATCTTGACTTATAGATATCTTTCTTGACTTGTATTGTTTCTTCTGACTTAACACCTGCATTCCCCCACTGGGATTATTAAGGTGTAATCTCATTTTACACACATTGAGAAAGAAATTGAGAAAGACCCCGATGCATTGTTGAACGTTGGAGAGGTTTTTTGTCACATACATATACATACATCCGGTCATACATATATGCAGTGAATTGTCATGACACCAGGTGATTACGCACAATAAGCTCCATAAGCTCTAAAATATGTTTCACAGTATGTAGAGCTTATGCAAATTGGGAAAACCCGTCCCTCGCACCGTGCCGGGCGGTGAGAAACTTTCCTTCCTTACAGTAACTTCAAGTTGACTAAAACATATTTTTGTCAAAGGAACAAAATTTTACTAAATATTGTGTGTCTGCATTACCCATTTGGCAGATTTCCATGTGAAAATGCGGAAACGCAAACACAAAATACAGCCTAATAAAATAACTTATATCGTGGCCGCAGCGGTACCTGGAGATCATTTTAAGGTACGTTTTTCAACGCGTCGCTGGAATTTTCCAAAAAGACAAGAGAGACAATAAATGTGGGCATCAGGAAAATGATAAGGGGTAATACAAAACGAGTGCCCACTTGTAAACAACACTGTCTCATGGCACGGGTATCGTCCTTTAACGAATAGATTTCAGTTTGCAAATTATTACGGGCACAGCGGTAGTGTTTTAATTCTTGAATTATTATTATTTTTTAATTCAAATCTCTCCTTCAAAATGGAGTGACGTCACCAGCACGCAGCCCAACAAAGGGCCGTCTCTTCTCGGTGCCAGATGGAAGGTAATGTCATGCCACATTAGGTGGCTGTTAAACTTCTAGCTTCGATTAATAGCTTAATGGACTCCCACTGGTGCCTTGGGAAAAACATGCTCTTTGTCCAACACACACACTCCGTGTCTTCCCACTTTATCTATTCATCATAAACCTATCAACTGCGCTTTTACTCCGAGCTGCTCAATGACAATGGCTTAAGCCCGAGACATTAATTGTGCCTGCTGCACTGCCTTGGCGTGGAATTAGAGAGACGAGATGAATAATAGGGTGAGCTCGAGGGGTCAAGCAGACATAGATTATGTTTATTATGAGTCAAAGTTGAATTGAAGTGTTTTCCATGAAAGCATACAGCACGTTGATAGAAGATAGCCCCCCTGATCTCAGCACCTCCCAAGATCTGCCCAGCACGCCATGGCCCCTGTCATCCAAGGGGGGCAAGGCTCCGGTGGTTGAGCGGGTCATCTCGTGATCCCATGTTTCCGATACCCAGCCCCTCCTGGTAGAGTGCGGCAGTGTCCTCGGGGAAGATGCTTAACCCCTTAATCGCTCCTAGATATGTCAGATACTAGGCCAAGATGGTAAAATGCAGTGAACTCATTTCCCACTGGGGGATTGATAAAGAACATGAAAAAGATTCAAACCTACTTAATTCAAATTAAACAGTTTAACTTGCGACAAGAAACTGTTTCCCTACCAACCAAAACGATCCCTCCCTGCACTGATGCAGTAACACTGTGACACCATTAAATCAGTCCTACATTATTTTATCTTGTAGTTAGTACTCTATTGGGAACCCCATGAATCAGTGTTAAAAAGTGCAGAATGTGACATTGTTTTTTGTGCAGCTAAGGAAGGTTTATATGTATTATTATATTTATTGAACTAAAAGGACTTGCTGTAAGACTCTGTAACCCGCTGTTGCTTGAGGCAGAATCGGAATGCAGTGCAAGGTGGGAATTAGCTTGCCTTCAATAAGAAATCTATAACATTTCAAAGGCAATGTCTTCTCCGAGTCATTTTATTTTTTTATTTTTTAGTTTATGTTGAGGTCTCCAATGTTATCAGCATAAACATTTTTCAACAGAAATACTCCAGAAATGTGTTTTTGGAACTGAGTTTTCCGCAGCAACGGAAGTCGATGGGAAGCCAAAAATAAGACAAAGCTCACTAAGCCACACCGTGACCAGAGAAGCTTCAGGTGAAGGTGAGGAGCCTGAAACCACACCAGTGTATGGGTGCAGGACAAAGTGCTGTAAGTGCCGCTTCCTATTAAATCCATGTTTTTCTGTATTTTTTTTTACCTGTGCTGTCAGGATGCTGGGCATTCAACACCTTTTATCTAGGACAGAGTTAGTCTGCATGTGGAGTTCAACTTCTCAATCTTCAATGCAAGACTTTATTCATTCTTTAATCATCAAGAACTGCTGAAAATAACTCTGTCCTGTAGACGACCTGTGGGATGACAAGAGCACAGTTTTTTGTTATACAGAACCACCACCAACTCCCCTCTTTGGAGAACCATCTTACCTTGTTTTGGTCTACATGAATGAATGAGCTCGGAATTATGCTCGGAATTATGTCTTAGCGCCTCCAAGTAGCAGGAAAGGCCCCGCAGCCACGCCTTAGTCCAGCAGTCGTATAGACACTCCACAACCGCAGGAAAGCCCCGAGCACTCCGCCACAGCAGCCACAGATGACCCCCCCTGCCCCCAGGGAAGCTGGGAACTAAAGTGCAACACCCACGCACGGCCCCAATTTGCATAAACCAGTCCCAGAGAGCCTGAGAGCCTGCACCCTGAAGAGCACACAAACAACCCACCCCAAAGTGCAGGCGTAAGACACACCAGTAGCCGCTGAACCCGGGCCACGGACAACAGGCATGGACCACAGTCCCTGAGTGAGGTCCCATGCTGACAGACCAGAACCTGCGAGCTGGCAGGGCCCCCATGCCCACCAAGGGCTCACGCAAAGACGAGGCATACCGCAACCGCCCACAAGCCACAAGCGCCCACCCCCCTAACCTGCGCATGATTGCAAGCTAAGGTGCCCTGGAAACCACCCGGCACCAGGTTCAGGGCACCAGAAACCGAACTCAGCCGGCAGGGGGCCAGCCCGGTCGGCCCCCAGCCAACCACACTCCAACACCAACCCACCAGCACCCCGCTACCACAGAAACCTCAGTGCTCAATGTGTGCTTTTGGTAAACGCAGTTAAAATTGCGGGGTGTGGGGGCACGAGTCCTCCAAGAGAGTCGAACTTGGTGGAGTATTTCTTGGAATAAGATTTGTATGTGTACAAATGTGTTGTAAGTGTAGCTGTTGTGGGCTAATACTGTATGAGTGGTACCCCACCACAACCCACCCGTCCCGCAAACTCTAGGCCTATTGTGTGGTGTATGAGTTCTGGCACTGGGAGAGAGAGGCAAAGCCCAATCAGATTGATGCAAGGGTGCAGTAGGCCGGGCTCCCAACCCACAGCGACCAGCCACATGTGCAGAGCGGGACCAGCCCTAACCCAACCTTCAGGGTTGTAACTCACATTTTAATTATATTTAAAGTTTTTTATGGCAGAAAAACATGTTTAATACATTTTAACTGGATAACTGCAAGACTGTGTTTAACTTAAAGTGTCTGCACTCGATCTAAAAAAGATCAACACGTTGTTATGTAAATTTTAAACAACTGATAAGAACAGATCAGAAAGATTGTTTTATATTTTCCACACAATAACTAATCAAAGCATTGGCCGTACTTCGGACATAACTGTCATTATCCAACTGTGTGTTCAAAACAATTTGAATCTGTTGTTTTCAATACTTTATATAATAACAATAACATTGACGCGTCTGGGAGACTTCACCATGTAGACGGTGTAGCAGGTTAAAAATAAAAAACCCAATGCGCTCCGCCCCACGCCCATACGCTGCGTCAAGGGTTCTTGTGTAGTTCCAGTGTAAGTAAGGAACATATACAGTCAGGTTTCAAAAAAATACAAATAAAACCTATATGCCTACGCCTTAAGGCACAGGATAAGAAACACTAATACACTAACCTTCAGAAAAGAGGCTCCTCAGGGGCTGTTCAGTGGATCACATTTTTTGGACGAGAGGCAACATTTTGAGTTTAAATCCCATGAAGCATTGCAAGTTTCAGTGATAACACTGGCGTGTTTGCGGCGGTCCATATTTCACAGATCTACAAAAAGAGATTACAGATGAAAAGAAAAGAAGCACAAAAGAAACCACCGTAGGTGTTTGTGTTCCCCCTCCCCACCGCAGAGGCTTTTCTCGCTCATCAGTTTAGGAAATCCCATGAATGCGACCCCTGGGTCACCGGAGGATTTGTTTGTGGTTTGTACAATGCGACGTGTGAGACGCTTCGGTGGCGGTCTGGGTCTTACCGTCCGCCCGGAGCCAATGAGACGGCGAGCCGGCGCCTTGATCTGCCGGGGGGGCTTTCCGCGGGACGCCCGCTCTGGCACCGACACGGGTAAACAGGCTTATCACCTTGAACACCAGCGGCGTTTCAGGTGTTGCTGTTCCTCACCCCGCGTCCCACTTCGGCAGGTGTCAGGGAAGTGAGGCCGCGCCCGCCTCCCATGCCGCTTAGCTTCAAGGGGAAATTACGCAATCCCCGGTAAAACTTTTATTTATCGGTGCTGGCGACTTGTCACAGGCGAGAGGAACAGAAAAACGGAAGGAAGAACTGGAAGAACTCAGCTGCTGCTTGGGTGTCGCTGTGTGCTTGGTGAAACGAAAACATCTGCAGATCATGTCTTATCAAATCATGTTTGTGATTTGAGCGATACTGACAAAATGAAATATCCCAATATCGGTTGACAAATGCTCAAATATCGATAATTTCACAATTATTTGGTAATGACTTGATACTTTCATAAGATATTTTAGAAACAATCATCAGTAATAAAGATATTGTGACTGTTGATCAAAACAGCTAAAATGGTCTATGAAGCCTTAAAGAGGACCTATAATGCACATTTTCAGCAAGTTAATATAGGTCACTGAGGTCCCCAAAACAAGTTTTTGAATATTTTTTCCAAAAAATGCCACTCAGATTATGCATTCTATCCATTCTAACGTGGCTCTATACTATAGCATAGCTTAAAATATAAATGAGCTGCCAGGCCTCTAGCTCTGAGCCAGTGGGGTTTGAGCACGGCTTTCGGGTTTTATTATGAACAATTTGAGGCAATAAATAAGCAATTCAGTTGATGAATATTCACTCATATTAGATCTTCAAGGCCTAATTTTGAAGTTGGTTCTTACTTTCTTGGCCAACAACTTACCAGGGATTTTTTTGTTTCATGTAAACTTTGGAAAATAAAATAAAAATAAAATAAATACACCTACAATAAAACATACTATTTGTATTGGTTTTGTTTGGAGAAGCGCACAGTGGATCGCATGCTGCGGCCTACAGTCTATCTACCACATACTTTTTTTTAATTATTTTTTTTAGGATGAAACACACAGCAGAATTATTTTTTATACTACTTTAATAATAATAATACTTACATTTCCATTGTCTGCAGTTTAGTCGCAGACAGTAGGTATTAATTTCTCTTTCTTTTCAAAGATTTGTGCTGGTTTCTGCAGCCAACGGAGCACTTCCCATGCTTAGCTCTTAGCTTCGATGCGAGCGGGTGGCGCTCAGGGCGTGGGTGGAGTTACTCAGATGGAGGGCGGTTCTAATTCTACCGAAGCCCTAAATGACGTAGTTAAGGGCTGCAAAGCTGAACGCCTCCTTTCAGGACAGAAACAGAAACAGACAGCTCATAAAAAAACTGTTGGGGTTGTCTTATTTCACAGTGTGTGTTAGTAGCGCAGTCAGAGACCCAAATGTATGTGCAAGTGAGTTTTTATTAGTCCCATGTCAGGATATTGGGATTAAAACTATACAACATGCTGCTGCCTGGTAAACAGGAGTTAATGTGTTAGTTTGGTTTGGTACTTTCCATGTGATACATGCATTGCTCCCATGCTGCAGAGGATTGCAGCGGTGCATTTGATTTGGTACAATTGATTTCCCTCGTTTCAATACCAGGGTTCTTGAGTTGAAGGCTCGCAGCATCCACACAGGATACAGTGAAAGACACGCCACCGCTAAGGTAGGAACACCGCGCGCCCATCAGCATCGATTCAGGCCTCGCACATCTCCAACAGATGTTGAAAGACACATGCAAGTTAACTAATGGGCGTTGCATTCGCGGGCCAAACTCATTTAGTTATTGATCATCCGCCTGGAATTATAGCGTTTTTATCATGATGCGTAGCAGCGAGTCGTTGCACTGGAATAATAGCATTAGTGATCCAGACTTGTGTGACTAACAAGAACATTAGCATACTTGCAGCCTACATGCGTGCCTCTCTACACTAATCAACAAATGTTTGCCAATTAAAAGAAGTTGTACTTGTCGTGCAATTTGCAATATAAAGCACTCAGTGGGGCTTTGCACAAGAATGATAAAAGTAATTTACATTATAATGACAGTTGAAAGTCGCCGCTAATGTGAACGCATATTTTCTATTAGACGCTCCAGCTTTATTGTTAAGGCGGGACGAGCCAGACAATAATGAAAGAAGATGATGAGTTATTGTGGATCGCACTTTGAGAGCATTGATCCGTGTCTCGGCCCGTGGGGGAGAAATCTCCGTTTTTTTCCAAAGCTGTCAGAGCTCATTGAAATGTATAGCTGGCAGCGTTAGGGATGATATTGAATACAAATACACAGTGTGAGAATTATCGCACGTTGTCGCCCATCCGTCTTTACAAATCAATCCAGGATGGATGGTTCATGGATCTGCCTTAATGTAACCCCTATAATCTACTGAGCTTTTCACCTGATTATGATTGAACACTGCCGAATGAAATTACTTTGATTATCGTCGACAAAACCCTTGTATCTGGTCCTCCTTAAACCAGAATCTCACCTTATCATTGTCGGCCACAACAGCCTCAACATTTGCGAATATGAACAACAACCTGCCGCTGGAAAACCGAGAGCTCGAGACGTGAATTTAGCCAAAAGAAAAACAAAGTCTCGGCAGGAGGGCATATTTTCTCATTCCTATTGGAGCTGACAACTAAAGGTTGACTGTCATAATGTCCACGCCAAACATTGCTTTGAGACAAGCAACAAAGCCCCGACGGCCCCGGGGGGTCCTGCCGAGGACGTGAGAGGGGCAGGTGCTCAAAGTGGAAAAAAAAGAGCAAATGGAACAAGATCTTAAAATGCCATTTCCAGCATCACCTGTTGAATTTTAACAACCCGTATACTGTACTATACTGTACTATATATATATATATATATATATACATTTCCTTCAACAATAAGGACTTGTTTGGTCTAAAACGACAGGATGTATTCAGAACACGTACATCATGAATATTCATATCTTGGCCAGAAAATAAATCTACCAAGTCGTCTTTTTCCTACTGGCTAAATAAAGTAATTTTTTCTGGAAGATGTAACTCATTAAAACACTATTGTTGCCACGTTATTCTCCTGCCGTGATTATATTAAATGATGTCGGGAAAAGAGAAATTGTCTTATTTTATCCCACTGAAACCCCACAGTGGCACAGTTATTTGGGCTTATTTTATCCAAAGATCGATATTCGGATTTTGAGAAAAAAACAAAACAAAAAACCCTCAGCTCTGCCTTTGCGCGTCTCTCTTGGAGAACACGCCCCACCCATCAGCCCCGCACCTTCACCTCCACCCGGTGTGTCGTCCCCTGGTCGCTCGTCTCGCAGAGCAACTGCTATGCGGTCTACACAGTGCAACCCTCCTGTCTTTAAAACAACCGTCCACGGTTGCCTGTAAAACAGAACTTGTCATTGTTATAACTCACCGTGTTGTCTGTGGAAATACAGCTGCACTCTCAGTGAGCGGTGGCCGTTTGGTGAGTTCATTTATTTGTTGAGTTCTTTCTTTGGATTCCATTTTCAGTCAGGGATTTCAAGTGGACGCTTCGACAAATTTTTAAGTACCACTTCTTCTTCTACTTTTCATTAATCCAGCAAAATACTGTGGACCACAGATTTAAAATATCAATCCAACAGATCTACTGACATCTTCCAGGTAAGAAGCTGTATAAATACACACGTAAATCCATAGTTTGTCCACGCCGCACACTGGACCCGGTCCAACTGGACGTTCTCAATCAGAATCTGTACATTTGTTGTAAACAGTATGATGACATCAGAAAGCGTCCTACTGTAGATTTAGTCTCGTTCATTTTCGAACGAGACATGTGATGTATCAGTTAACTATTAGTTAATTTGGTTGGTTTTTTCGTTAATATCTCCTCCGCACGTGGATCAATTTTGATGAAACTTCAACCAGGAGGTGTCTGCAACAGTGTGGTTCACAAAAGACATAAACCGTGTTGGTGTGTTATGCTGAAGTTGGTTGTCCAGATAGTTTAATGCTTCAAAATTCAAAGGAATTTTTGCACAAACAATAACAATAGGGCTGCCGAACAATAACAATAATAATATACATAATAATATACATATTAATATACATAATAATATACATAATAATAATAATAATAATAATAATAATAATAATAATAATTTATATGATTATTATTGTAATAAATGAGTAAAAATAATTATAAGAAAAATTAATAATTTGAACTTCACAGTAGGGTTTATAATAATGATCTTAAATCCTGCGAGCCTGATGCTGCGAATGTGTACTCACTTTGTGTGGGGAACAATTTAACCGGAGTAGAGGTGTCCATATCAGGGGAGATCTTCCCATGCCTTAGGATCCAATGCCTCGCATTACATTTCCTCATGTTTTGTGCTTAATGTCATTCTCCCTCTCGAGTATGAACATTTATTTGGCATTCCTTTGCTCATGCAGTTAAGCGGCCATTACAAACCACTTACTAGAGACCGCTGCACGCACTCTGCCCAGTTTTTGTTTTTTTTGTTTTGTTTTTTTTCATGGGAGTTTAAGCAATCATATTTTACATTACCAAGAGCAGCTGTGCAACCAGGTCATGGCAAGAAAAGTGCATTAGCCCCGTGAATCTTTTCGCGAGCTCCATGTCCGCGGTGTCCGATCAGCTGCGTATGGCTTTGCCTGTGCCCTGTAGTTAGCATGCCATCCTTCTCCCGTGTCACGTTAAGGAGATTGCATCTTTATTATTTAAAGCTTTGGAGTGTTGCCGCCCTTACACGCCCTCCTCATCCTCGACGACTTTATTTGGAATGATTTTAATCCGCTGCAATGCCCTCGTCCGCCCTTTTTCCTGTTCTAAGGTAATTTATGTTGGTTATCCGTTCCATAAAAGGTGCGATGGGAGGCCTGTTGAGCATCCGTCTGCTCAAGATACATTTGTGACGGAGGCTTTCAAGCGGCTGATCGTAAGGGGAGGGAAGGCAGTGATGGTGCACTGCGGGAATGTGCCGAAAAGCGACATTTTATTAAAATGCCTGCATTCAATATTGTATATAACCGTATGAAATTTTCACTTTGTCGCAGATCGGACGATGCCCACGGTCGAAGAACATCGTCGCGGCTGTACGGCGCATTGCAGCTCGGCGCACGGCGGTCGGCTGAAGCTATTCCCTCAATACCGGATCAATCGAAAAGATTAGTTCCGATGCCAGTCGGCCAGGTAGACTCCCAACGATCGAAGCCTAAGGTTTAAAATAAGGTTGAAAGCTTTGAAAAAAGTGGATTTCAGCAAGTCAGACACTATCTAACTTACACAAATATCATCAAGACAGATGGGAATCGATGCTCGCTGACTGGGCCAGAGCCAAAGCTTGTACCTCAGCGGGGGACCATGTGCTCGAGAATTAATCACTGGAAAGTGTAGGGTAGGGTATAAATATCAGCATCTTTGCATCCACGCTAATACCCTGAAAGCTGGCAGCAATAATTCGGTTGTGGCAAAGACTTGCCTGAAGCAACGGCAAGCAAAGCATTAGCGTGAAGACAGGCGCATCTCTCGTCATCAGGTCTCCCGCCTCCGTCAAAATCAGCCAAAATGGTTCCTCAAGAAGTCTTGTCGTTATTATTCTAGTCATGGCCTGAGCCAGCTATGAGGTCACCGAGGTCCGGACCTCGGTAATTATTTCCTCAAAAAAAAAAAATATATATAAATGAATTGGCGTTATATAACTGCAAAATGAGGACTTGAAGCGTGAAGTTGAAGCTGCAGTGTGATGCCAAGCAGCTCTCGTCTCGTCGCCAGGTCTCTGTGCCCCAGGCGGGAGTGGGCGTGTCGGCTCAAAATCCAGCGGCTTTTGTGGGCCCGCCAAACATTTCAAACCTCTCTCCCTTTCCACGTCTAATATGCATTATATAGATGGATGGGGCAGAGAGTACAAATTAAAATTAAAATGGCGGCGCCGGTAAACCAAGCAAAATAAATTACCTCTTGAAAAAAATGATGTAAATAACCTTTCCATCCGTCGCTTAAAATTACGAGGCCAATAAAAAACCTTCTCAGACGGTGGTCCCAGAGACAGAAGCAGATCTAATGGGGTCCTGTGGCCTAATGCGTAACAAATTGAGGGTCCTTGACGTGACAACGGTTGAGTAGTTTATTGGAGTGCAAAGTTAGCCTACGCAATCCTAACATTTATCCTAAACCTTGCTGAAAGAAAGTGCAAATCTAAAAACGGAAATAAATTAAACTCGATTAGCGAGGGGGAGTTTATTCCGCCACAAAAATGAAGACAAAAACATCTATGATAAAAACGCCCCCCCTGTATGTGACTTTACAGGAGGGGTCACCCATGCACGGAAAGGCTGTTCCACCCGTCCCTCCGCCACGCAGAAAAGGCACAAAATGGGTGCATAAAAAACTCGCCAGGAATGCGGGAAACGTGTTGTGTTTTGAAAGATTTCCCCGGGGACAATCCCCCCTCCACCCCCGCCCAATGTTCAAACCACGCCCACGCCCCGGTCCCTCTGTGCGCCTTTCGTCCCAGACGAGGAGTCTGTGTGTCGTGTAAAGTTTGGGCTGTGGTCGCGCAGGTGTCATTTTAGTGTGAATCTTGCGGCGCCAGAGACGCGGTTATTATGCCCCGTTATGAGGAAACATTCCGGACCTCATGTCTGAACCCTGGCTACGCCCCGTGGTTCGAGTTCGAGTTTAAATTTGCATTTTGTGGTGGAGTAACGCAAGCGCCCGTCCTGATTTATGTTTATTTTTGAGCGAAGATCGTTCCATCGCTGTTCCCCTCCTGCCCCTCTCAGCCGCTCGCGGCGAGCAGATTCCGGTGTGGAGCCTGGTTTTCGCCGGAATCCATCAAGCTGCCGAAGCCGTCGTGTTTTTTGAGTCCCGAATTTAATTTTCGCACACACCGCGGAAGTTGAAAAATACCTTGCGTCGTCAAACGTGCAAACACGCCGATCATATCCATCCTATCCAAACCCCGCAATGAAGCCATTATGGTGTTTTTCATCAGTTATTTATCCAATTTCACGACAAACAGACGAATCAATGAGGAGGTCTGACTTGGGTATAACCACGGTATTCCATTTGTCACGTCACAGCACACGCAGACGGGAAGATCACGAGGATGCCGATGGTCAGACACGTGCAGGGGTCCTCACGCTCGTCCGGGTGCCGCAGAGAGGATTGTAATTACGTGCGGGTTTTTCAGCTTTTCGGACCGGCCCCTATGGACGTCTGGAATGTGGACCACTGTATCACATCATATCAGCAAACACGTTAGATTGAAAGATGATATTGGTTTGGGGATTCCACAGAGTTGATCCCTCGCAATCAAAGACTACCTGCAGATTTTCTATCAGTCTCAGATGAATTTATGTATGGAGACAGATGGGGATAATAATGACTTGTCTGTGCAATGTCGGGGATTGATTCTTTGTGGGTTTAAGATTTATTAAAGATGATTTCCTTTTTAGGGAGTTATTTCCCTCTGTACTTTAGCATTCAACTCGACGGACATGCCTGGAAAATAAATCATCCCACTCTCCGTAGACCAAAGTAATGATTTCCTGATGCAATTTTTTGCGAACACACCTTTTTAACAAGGTCAGATTCCTCCTCAAACGCCATGAAAACGGTTCCAAGGTAAATAAGGAAGAAATGGGGACGGAAGGAGCTATTTTTCCAAGCTTGAAAAAGAGGGATGGAGTCTGGGGCCGGCACGTGAGACAAATCTCCTTTGGTTAAGAGCGATAAGCTCTGTCTTTAAGCTCCAAGTTGCAGGCCAGTGGTGATCTGCAGCCGAGGAGATTTCAAGCAGTGGATAGTGGGTTATTGATTTCTGGAGTCGAGGAAGGGGGCAGATATACGGCTACAGGGAAATCCATGATATGGCTAAAGTCTGTATTTTTTCTCTTATTGGAATGTCATTGCATCATGTCATGCTCTTAGTCTTCTGAGAAAATACGTGGACCCCTTCTAAATCACTCACAAACAGTCAAACTATTTTCTTAATAATTGCTCATATATCAAGCATTAAAGAGCTTTATTCGTCACATACATACTTTCATACATACAGTATATGCAGTGAAATGTCTTTGCAACGCACCCGGAGATTATGCACAATAGTTACGAAACCGAACGTAATAGCTAACCTCATTCCTACCTAGCAACTAACTGAAACAAACTGATTCCTAAAACATAATGCAGTGTTAGTGAATAGAATAATATCAATAAAATTCAATCAAACATTTTATAAGACTCAAAAAGATAATACAAAGTGGGGGTACAAAATCGAAAGGAATAGAGTTAGAGTTGGATATGGGACAGGCTATTGTATATACAGATATGCAGTAAAAGATGTGCTGTAAAAATATTTACAGCATAGTATACAACAGTACGACACAGAAACATCCACATACATTCTAAGATGTATCTATAAGCTCTGCTTTTTTTAGGCTAGTCTATATACTGTATATATCAGACTATTTATAATTGCTATTATTAATTATAACTATAATTATTATGATGATTCAAATCTTTGAACAATAGGTTTTTATTTCATCATAAATTCTTATATTCTATCATCACTAGTCTGATGAGAAATAAATAATTCCTCTGTGTGCATGTGTGCCAGCTCTGAGGAATGTTGTTTAGTCAGCGCCGTCAAAATGTTTCCAAAGCATTTGGAGCCCCTGTTTAAATTACGCATCATCAACCCTTAATGAGACGTGGAGGTTTTGGTAGAATATTTGACTCTCTACGCTCTTACCTCGATAAAAGTCCACAAGCTGATGCTTACTTTTACCAAAACACTCAAACGTCCAGCGCTAGTCTATCGAAAATGGACTCCCCAGTAGAATGTAAACTATCAATAATTGATGAAGGTATTATTTTTCTCTTCAACAATTTAGTAGCTCCTATAACCACCTCACTTTGTTTACTGCCTTCAACAACAAACCTGAAAAAATCTTTCCTTTATCCATAATTGATCAAGGTACTGAAGGCGGAGTGTCAAATGTTGGACAAAACCTCGGTATCGCCTCAAGTCTCGAAATAATCTTAAATTGTCATTATGTTTTCTCTCATCAAACAAGAGTAAAGCAGCAGATACAACTATCTATGAGAGCGCACTTAATAAGTCGGCAGATTTTGGCTGTTATGTAAGCATAGCAACTATGTTTGGAAAAAAAAAAGTTTTTAATATCTTCTGGAACGGGGGATGCATATTCATAAGCCGGAGACGGTCTCTGAAAAAGAAATCTTCTGGAGAGGGAGGAACACGGTTGCCATCAGCAGAAATTCAGTGCGAGGATGAGAGAACTTTCCTGAAAACCTTTTCTTTTTTTTTAAAGTTTATCTAACAACAGCTTCCTTTTGAGCAGGGAGACCCGAACTTGTTTAAAGGATTCACTCTACCTTGACGCGAGCTTTAATTTTGCCGGTTGTTGTCCTTTTTGCCGTAGAGAAGCTTTTAATCCTCTTTCTTGACACAGCGCACAACGATGCATGAACTGAGTGTTTCAAATGAGACTTCCCGCACAGCCACAACCTACAACGAGCGATCCATTAAGGGATTATTCTGCATTTGTTTGTATCAATCAGACTGTCACCTAATTAATCGTTCCCATGTCAAATACACAAATCCCACAGCAAGAATATAAAATATAGCCTCCTTTGTAGATTTCATTATATGTGACTCGGAATATTTTTTATCTCGACTTTCGATCCGTTCTGATGTTCTGTGATTGTGTCTCTGGCTTCTGAAGTCTCCCATTTGCCTTCTGCTGTGTTTCTTACAGACAGCCTACAAACCCAAAGCATTTCAGGGGGCATGAAGATAATGGAGAGCTGCTCGGAACGCCAACCTGGATAGGCCATTGTAAAAGACAGACCATGAAATAAACCGGCAAAGAGCCTGGACAATCAAAGTCCAACGGGTGTCTCTGTTTGGCGGATCTTTCAATCTTGGTTTGGAAGACTTGATGCCTTGATTGTTGGATGTGGTTTAGTGGTAATGTGCTTTGAAGAGCAGACTTTACTTGTCAGTCTACTGGCCATTGTCTAAAGCCCTGGCAATATTCTTTCTTGCTCTCCATCTATCTCCCTCCCTCTCTCGCTCTTCTCTGTGATGGGAGCTTCAAAGTGGCAGGAAGCTTTCCCAGAGGGCATCTTTCACATGACATTGAATCACATTGGACGTCAAATAATGGCCCATCTAGACACCAGCTTATTGAGACACACATGTTTAATGAAGGTTGATAAAATCACAAATAAAGGGACGGATCAATTCCTCTCATACTGTAAGTGCCGGCTTATCGGCACCAGATACCTTCCTCGCCTGGAGAGCGGGGTCTTAAGATCCCCCCACAGCAGCGCTTGCAGGGCTCGTGAGCTTCTGGTCCGTCGGGATGAATAAAGTTTCCTCTTTGAAGCCACCAGTGACACCTTCAAAGCCGAGGTTCTTCTTTGAAGATTCCCCCACCGTATCCCTGGAACAGAAGACACCTCTTTATTTAGATGAGGGTTATAATTATGCTAATGCAGTATGTCTCACAGCGATGGAAGATGTGTGATAGTGGGTCTTGACACGTCCTTTTTTTCCACAACGAGGAGGACGTCTCAATACTTAACTTCACTATCACAGTACCTGCATACTCAAACCTGCGTGCCAACACTACATGTGGCAGTGGAGACTTAGTAACTCCCAACATGTAAAACCGCACAAATGTGTATTGGGAGCTTAAAAATTATGTCCGACATACTGTATATCCTCCATGGACGCCCCCATGAGGAGGACACTCCCCTAGTGCAGTGTCTGCACAGGCCCTGTGGACAGCGATGATGCTTTCTATAGGCGACATAGGCGACCTACGGCACAATCCCGAGGGGGCGCCAACATTGTGGCCAGAAAAAAATAAAATAAATAACATCCGTGAGTGACCATCATAGACTGGATTTGAACATGGGTCTGTGCAGCTGTTTTGCCTGGTACGTACGCTTATCTGTTTGAGCTACCAGGACACCATCAACACCTCTGATGGTGTCCCGCTCTGACGGTTCCAACCCAGGCGCGATTGGCGCATCAGCACAGTGTGTTTTTATTTTAGATGTAGGTTATTGTATTTTACTCAGGTTTCCTTATCGAACAAAACAAGCACAGGCCTGGAGTCCACAGGTCCAGGCGTGGTGCCATATTGCTCTGTGCGCCTGCGTGAGTAGCTCCCGCACTCTGTTCAGCAACGGCTGGATGACTGCTACAGAGGGAAAAGCTTAGAGCAGCGCCTCCGGCCACGAGTGGGCCAGCGCATCTACACCCAATGGGGGCCGCGCCTCCCCCCGAGGGAGAACCACAACGGGCACTGTGTCATCTCTACTGATGCAAACACTTCCATCTCTGCCCGGCCGAACTGTCGACTGATTTACACTATCACCTGGGGAAGAAGGCCCCAGTCTGCTGCCTGGTGGTGGAGCTAATACCTCTAAAACTCTTCACTGGCTGTCGCACAATTGTAGAAGGCTCCCCAGCCCATGATGGATGTCTCCAAGGTGATAGGGGAGCGGTATGATACACTCCCCAGAACTTCTCCACAATGATAACGGCCTCTTGCACCTCAATGACACCGTCATTTTGCTGTGTCTGTCTTTTACAGGGTGAAAGCATCTGGATGTGCACCACCTCTGGTACACAACAACAAGCCAAGGGGCAGCACACTGGCTGAGGGTTAAGTGAGGGTTAACATTTCTACATGTTGATGGCAAAGCCTAGACTTTTCATGTGGGAAACGTTTGTCATCCAAATAATTGTACGGTCTCACCCCCTGGTGGTCTCACAGTGTTACACCTCCACGCATTTCGTAAACACACGTGGGGCAAATGAAAGCCCGAATGGGAATGTGGGAACTCGTAGGCTTTCAGATATTTTCTGTAATGGGGCTGGATGTAAAAGTGACATTTATTATCCTTCAGATCTAGTTTCACAAACCAGTAGTTTAGTCGAATAAATCTCACCAATTGACGTGATGTGGTCAACAACTGAAATGTCATTTTCATTCGATGCTTGTTCAACATTCACAGGTCTAATATCGGGCGAGAGTGGCACCACAAAGCATCTGTTGTACTGTCCGTGTCCCTCTCTTTCCCTCGGAACACTCTGTACCGCCCCTATATCTAGCAGGGAGTTTATCTTTCTCGTGAGAACCCGTCTGATTGTCCAGGACTATGGACTCAACTTTTCCCCTGAAAGTAGTTCGGGGACGGCAAATTGGATGACCTAGCCCTTGGGATCAAGGTTCCGGACAGGAGGACAGGGAGCCAGGTTTGACAAGGCAGAAACGGGAACAGCGTGGACGTGGAAGGAGCGATCCAGGTTCCAGACAGGAGGACAGGGAGCCATACTCGACCAGGCAGGACAGGAACGGCATGGACGTTGAAGGGAGAAAGGTAAGGCTAGAACTATAAACTAGAATCAATCAATGCACCAAAATATGGAGGGGCCACGAGCGGTACTAAGTAGATTAGATAAGCTGACGATCTGGAAATGAATGGAAGGAAAGCCAGGGAATAAGTACTGCGGGCTTGATGGAATGATGGACCTCAGGTGTGTGGGACAGTGCAGGAGGAAGGAGTGGCAGAGGGGACCAGGAAGGAGTTAGCGCCTGGCGACCTGACCATGACAAATGACAGACATAGACTGCTCCAAGTGGGGCTAGGAGGCTTTTGGGCTTGACAATGACACAATAAGATACAGGTGGTAATGTGTTTCACACACTTTATTGTCGAATATGTAGTTGGACTGGAGTGGTGCTTTGCAGTACTGTGGGGCCCCATGCACAGCGAGCCTGGGTTTATGACGGGGGTCCGCTGCACAATTATAGTGGCGGGCTTGTGGAGGGGGGATGTGATTCATGGTACAAATACTTGGGCACATATGTGGGCAAATGGTTTGGATGTAATCTTCCACTGTAAACTTGTTCTTTCCGGCCGTGAACATGAGGAGAAAGGAACGCCTTGAAGGGACGGGACAGCCGTGTATTGACGGATTGACGCCGCAGGCCGCCTGCCCCGACACCGAGTAGGCCTTCTCTGTCAGCTAGGAAGTGTTTAATCATTACCTAACACATGGGTTGTTACTTCCTACTCAATATAATATGTTATGGAGTTGGATTTTCTAAAAACTATACCATGCCTCTATCCCCTGATTTAATTTGAATACATTGGGATGATCTCACTTAACAGGGCCATGCACTGAGCTCGGGAAACTGGCTGACAAGATGACTTGCACAGGAGCGAATAGTCGTTAGTGAGAATATCTAGTCATGCACACTTCTTCTATGATCCCTGTTTGGCAAAGACTGTCAAAATATCCTCCAGCAGGGTACTTAACCTGTAATTGCTCCAGAGGTGCCAGTTAAGGCTGACCCTGCACCCCAACTAGAGATGAAAATATACCTCCATCGAGATTCATATAATATATTAGGATTGTAAATTCTCATCTCACACACCTACACACATTAATGGATGGATTTCTCACACAAACGGGTTGGAAAATTACAAGAAGCGGTATTGGAGGAAATTAGCATGAGTTGTTGTTGTTGTGCAGAAAACTGATGTAATCATACAGGCGATGGTTGGAGAACATTTAATATCCAAAAAGGGAAACATCAAAACAGCCTTATTTCACCATATCAGAAAATGTCACGCAGTGGTTAGTTCAATATAGATTTCCAATATTTCTGAATTTTCTATTTCTCTACCATCCATACATTTTTATCATTTAATTTCCATGCTTCTGTATATACAGTATATACAGTATAGTGCTACTGTATAGTGTCTATAGCTCTTTGTTTAGATGTATTCGTCAACCAAGAGCATTGCCTTCTCATCACTTTGTATTTACTGCATTATGCATTGATTGGCAAAAATGCTTTGTTCTAATGCAAACAATCCAATGACAAAGCCCATCCCAAAAAAGAGGGAACACGGGTGCAGCATTTCAAACGTGGAGGGAGCGTAGGACTTTTAAAAACCTCGAGACTGTTGGTCTTTTTAATCAATACTTTCTGTCAACCTACGGGCCCCCGTAGCTCATGGCAATGGATGAGCTGAGAGCAGAGAGGTCTCGGTTCAGTTTGGGGTCGTGGAGGAGGAGACTCGTCTGCCAATCTAGTCGTAGCTCCTGTGGGCTCCTTGAGGACGCCGTCGTCACTGATTGCTCCTTTAGAACACCGCCCTGATCGAAGACCTTTGTTTCTTTCCATTCTTCTGCTCTTCAAAGTGACTCAGCATTTCTCCCCGATACGAGTGCGAGGGCAGAGCTCAATGGCCTCGCTGCATTGCCGTCCCAGCACCAGCAACAATACCTCTCACCTTGTGACCCCGGGGAAAATGGAACTGCACTGAGTGAGATACTGTAGTAATTACATGAATTGGCAAATAGTCATTTGGGCCTAAAATCTGTTACCCAGCCATGACTCCATTATCGTGGGCTCTTAATTGTTATTGCTGATGGTTATTTTGCATTCCCATTATGTCTGATTTCTTTGCTGCTTATCTTCCAGTCGTGCTTTTGGTGTTAATCAGATTGGAAATTTTCATTCAGCGCAGTGCCGGGATGGACTGCCATTGATTGGCGCCCCTTCGTTTGTCGCTCCAGCAGCGCCAGTGAGACTTCAAAAACGGTATCCCTAATGTAATCTCACTTTGAGCGATGTGGTTACGCATTCAAATGGAGGACGCCGTGAACAAGTGTTTCCGCCGACAACGCTCTTAGTGCACTGTGTGGCTCCGGAGATTGACTGTACGGCGTGTGAAAAGGGCACCAACGCCAGGTTCCTTTGCCACGGTCAAGCCCGGGTCAACCAAAGAGAATATTCTCAGAGGAAAATCGGCACCTGATGTGTGGGCTTTGCCTCCGCGCGCCAAATCGAAAACGTTAATATATTTTTCAGGAAATCGTCCCTCCAATTAAGTTCATATATACACCTTTTTTCCGCTCAAGGAAGATTGCATTTCCAGACTCAGCATATCTGTGGCTTGTGATCTTTTTGCGTCCTTCTACAACAATTAATAACATTTCAATATATATTCTTTTTTTTTATTCTTATAAAACCAAACCATTGGAAACCAAACAGTTTTCAGTGTGTGGACATTATTCACCCCGCTCCCTTGTGACCAACTCTACTCCTCATACCGCGACTCCCAACACGAAGGGAAATGATCCATTTTATGTTCAATTGTTGGGTAAAAGTTGAGCGTTACAGGGGGTTATAAGACATGGGTTTGTGGAACGCCATCTTGAAACTCCTTGACCCCAATGTGCCTTTCATTTTACCTCCTGGAGAAGAGGCAGTGATTAGCACATCATTGATCTCATCCCTTGCCCTCAGCTATCTGTCCAGCGCAGCGCTCTGCACTAATCACCCGTCAAACTGACGACACTCCGGGACATTCGGATGTGTCACAAATCCTGCTCCTCAAGTCTGCCAGTCCAAAGCGCGTTCTTCCCATTTTTACTTCGGAAAAGTCATGATTATTTTCTAGTTTAGTTGAGTTAAAAAAAAAATTATAATAATTGGCACACTCCTTAAACCAAATTTTGGCCATATTATGGCACCAACTAACATTACGCAGATGCTTTAATCCAAAGCGACTTACAATTATTCAAACACTGATGGATGCAGCCATCAGGCAATTAGGGGTTAAGTGGCTTGCTCAAGGACACTACAGCATGCTAGCAGGAGGAGCCTGGGATCAAACCAGCAACCGTTAGATCACTAGACCACCAGCTCTACCGCCTGAGCTACCATCCCCCTAATATCCCCCTAATGCTAATATGCTGAAATGCTAATATCCCCCCAATAGCTACTATCAATAACCAGATGTTTTTTTTTACACTAGTGCAGTGTCTGTTGAAAACATCCTCTTTGTGAAAGTCGCAATGGCTCACGATGAAAAACACCGGGAAATACGCGGTTCCTGACGGGGAAAAACGCACCCAAGTTGCGTTTTTGGATAAACTCGCCGTTCGCTTGCTTACTCAAAGTTTATCAATATCAGTCGTCGCGTGTCCGCACCACAGAGGCCTGTTCGGAATCGGGCCGATTGCTTTCGTGGGAAGCCCCGCCGCCCCGGCGGGCTCGCTCTTTCTCACAAGAAGCCCCCGCCCCCCGCTGTTCGCTGTTTATTGAAAGTTTATTAATATTACACGTGTCGCGTGTCCAAATTGCATCAAATTCGAAACTGCTCGTCACTACCTCACCCTTAGGTCCCCAGCAATACTGCTGGGGACCTAAGGGTGAGGTAGATCGGATGAGCGGCTGTCGAGATAACCGAAGGACATACAGAGAAAGATTCCCTCCTTTATAGTTAGTTATCTTTTCCGACTTATTTCCACATACGGATTGGTTACTGATGGACAATTATTACTGCTTGAATTGCAAATAAAATCAGATTGAAAGCTCGTTGTTGTGGCAGTATTTACAGGGTCAGGGTGCTGGAATCCAGGAAACATTATTTGTTACAGTTTGAAATGCAAACGTGCAAAAAGTCGGAACTGCGGGCGCAAGAATCTCTGAAATAATACAATTTAGCAAATACAACAAGCAGATCACTGAGGCACCGGCACTTTTTACCCTGCAAAGATAAGAGGGACCCATTGAACATCCTGTAAAGAGGGTGAATAGGAGAATATTTCTTTCCATAGTAAAACTAACTGTTCTGCAAAGCAAAATTGGAGGGTGGCGTGTACATGATAGAAATGATCATATAAAGAAGTGAAACAACCGCCACTAACAGTAAGTAAATGACGTCACTGTCCTTTGGAAAGTGTAATTGTATTAGATGTTGTTCATGATCAATGTCTGTGGATAAACTTGGATCAAAATACAAATATCCTTATGTGATGAAAGGAGGAAAAAAAAACATACATTTGATTTAGACTTCTAATGTATGCGGATGTTATTTTTCTCCAGAAACATTTCTAAATTGGAAGATATTTAGTGGCACTGCATTGTAGTTCAAACCACATTTCCCAGGTAAAGATATCAAAGCTGAGGGGAAAAAAGAGCATCATACGACGCCTCTCGGGGCCCCTAAGGCAGATGGTGCTCTTTCAAACATATTTATTTATTTCTCATTTTTCACAGTTTGGTAATGCTTATTCAACTTGGGGAAGGAGGCAGCTTCACAGAATTCTGTGTCGAGTGAAACACGAATGTGAGATTTTTCTGAACTGGCACTATGGGGAACACGGTGTGTTTTTTCTTCTCAAGAGGCGTTTCGACGTGGCCAAAATGTTGGTTTCTTGTGGAGAAGCAACTGTGTTAACACGTCTTGTATACATGGTGACTTGATTTGAAAGTTACGTTCATTGGAGCTATTTGCCGTTTTAGGTCTGTTTCACTACCCATTTTGGCAGTGGTGCAGTGGTGCCTGGAGAAGTGGGTATAGTCAAATCTTTTGCCAAAAAAGGGTTTTTTAAAGCGGCCCGTCGAGCATAGAATAGACGCACTGTCTTATAAACACTGACATGTAAGACTACTCTTGCATATTTAGTCCCCCCAAAAATGGGCCAGTTGTATTTGAAAACTGTCGCTTAACTTCTACTGGCTGACTTCAGGGAGTAAGGATCATTATGGAATTAACATTGGCCACGGAAGAGCAATCATTCAATACTGGCCCTACAAGACAACTACATAATTAGCCACTGTTTATGTGACGGTAATCTCTTGAGTGGGTGTTTTTAAGGGAACATTCATGCAGCGCGGGAACTGATTTCCTTTGAGGGGTGCTGCCGAATATGCATGCATGTGCAGGGCAACATAACTGCACGCGCTTACATATGAACTACATACAACTACATATGAACTCCTAAAGCCGAAAAACGTCCATCCCAAGTAACAAACAATATCCACTCCCTATCAGCAACAAAAAGCACTAAGGTTCTGTGAGCTCTCTGTCTGGGTAGGCAGCAAAAAAAAAAATTAAGATTATGTGTGTGTGTGTGTGTGTGTGTGTGTGTGTGTGTGTGTGTGTGTATATCAATCAATAGACAGACCATCCACAGTCAAAGTCAAAATGCTGGTTTCGGCACCAATAATAAACGCAACAATGCAAACTTGACCATAAGACCAGTAGTGGCCTGGAGTAGAGGTCTTCCTGGGTCGGGTCCACGTTTTATGATCAGGGACCCGTGAAGACCTCGAGTCTGGTCTTGGAGCACGACAATGCAATGCTTCATTCACTGAAACCTCAAAAACGCCATCGGCAAACAAAGAGGTTCTTTAGTCGGGCCTGGAAATGCCCCTCGCCGCATGTTGTAGTAATCCATCAGTGGTGCCATCGTGCAATTTGACATTTCCTTATCAAACACAAACAGTTGGTATTTTGAAAGTTGTAAGTTGGAAACAAGGGACAATGGGTTTTTTTCTCTCCTTCGTGTTCAGCTCCGTGCGCCGTGATTGGTCCGTGAGTCATTTCCCAAAGCTCCGTGCTCAATTTTTTACATTCACACCCACGTGCAGAAAACGTAAAGCAAGGTGGCTCCAAATGACTGAACATCTTGCTGTAAAGCAGTTCTGCCGCTGATTATTACATATCGATTGATTAGAAATGGTATAAACTATCCGTCTTACGATATATATCGTCATATTGCACATCCCCAATATCAAATACAAAATATTAAAATATTCATCATTCAACTCCGCGCTATCTGACCTTTTTTCCAACGAGAATCACTCGTTGGCCTCCCGCTGGTTGCACACGCACAGTACGATCAGATCAGATCATCATGGCGGCCGCGACTGCGCCAACACTCATCACTTTCTGATTCAAAAGTTTCATTCAATCATTTTCATTCAATCAAATCAATTTGTGCAAATATGTTCAAAACCTTTTGAGAAACTCTGCAAACAGGCAGAGAGACGGACAGGGGCTGGATGTTTGAAGTTGAACAAAGTTTGATTTTGTAGTCTGGCTGTCAGTATTTCACTGGTCAAAGAAAAACTGATGGGGAGGGAATATTTCTTTGATTGGGAAGAAATTAAGACATGAAGCTTTGATAAAGTTTTTTTTTGTTTGATGAAAATATTTCACGGAATATCAATGATTCTCATACAAATTCAGTTCATTGTCATACTTTTTGGCCAAGTTGGATAGATAGGCGAATAATATCATTATTAGGCAAGTGCAAATACCTTTGCACTTGCAAATACCAGCCACAGGCTGGCCAAGCGGCTAGGTTGACGGTGCAAGCGATCACAATTTGACTGGAAATGTTAATAAACCAAATGCTTATCTTAATTTCCAATTTAACCTCATCAGAGCCTTTAGGCCAGTGACGGACTGGCATTAAAAATGGCCCTCGAACTCTTTTACCCAGACAAGCCCACCACAGCCGCAGCCGGCTGATACTCCGCCACCCCCGCCAAATCGACACACATACACAAACACCACCTTGATACCACCACTTATGAGCATAAAAGATGGATTTTCTAGGCTACTGTAACACTAAAACAGAGCTATTTTGAAGTGAAATATTTGTTGCCAGCAGGCCACCGCTGTGATGATGTCGTGATAGATTCAGGCAGTCAGTGTTTCATGAATGTCTACATTTGAACAGGCTGTTTCATCTATTTCAACACAGATAATAAGTCGGATAATGACATTGCCAATTTGATCATTTTAACCTTGAAACCTGAAGGACTAACTCTTCAGGGCAGGTCTGTAAACAATAAATAATTATAAACATCAGGTACTGACTGTACACATTTGTACTTCTAAAGTGCAGTTAAACAATAAATAATATTTAAATTAAAAAATAAACTCAAAATAATATCTAAAATTGAAGAAAAATGAAGTACTGTACATTTCTTGGCCTGCTGCTAAGGTACAGACCATTGGCCTGGGTATTGCTGATCTCTAAACAGTAAAGTAATATATCAATAAACACCAGCTTGTAAGTATTTGTACTAGTGCTACGGTATTACTGGTCCATAAATAATAAATTATCAATCAATCAGTGTATCAATCCATTGAACAATTGATGTATTGATCTTTCTAAAATATAAAATTTGGCAACCATTTTGTCAACCAAGCTGAGCCATGGTTGCCAACTTGGCAACCACTTCAAAAAAGGAAGCGTGGACTCTGAAATCAGCTCCTGATTGTTGTCAAAATAAACAAAAAGCAATAGAAATGTCACAATGGCATCACGTCTTACATTTGTAAAGAAAAATACTTGTTTATCAATAAGTAACTTTATTTCAATATTAAAAATTATAAAAAACAAAAATATGAGAAGATTTAAACAACACGCCGAAACAATTAAGAGCTTTAGCAAAACTAGACTGTAGAATAATAAACAATGAGTTACTTATTTCACTACTTTTAAGTTACTCATCGAAATAAGCGCGGAAAAAAGGATGCTGTTTTTGCCGGAGGGGAACCCTGGTTGTAAAAGGCAAATCCCTACCTGCAGTTCCGCTGCTCCGATCGGGGCCATTTTTTCTCCAAACAAAGCAAACAAAAGATAGATGTATTTTATTTTCCTCCGTTTCCTGCTACTGCTCTGATGCGGAGCAGAGCGCTGGGAACCTTTGCACTTGAGGACATTCCCTCGGTGACGGTCAGATTTATTTCCCACTTTCATCGGCTCATCTTGGGAACGACTGGACATTCTGCTCAAATGAGCACTCTCCCCTGTGCACGCGGCGGAACACCGGAGCCGCTTCCAGGCTGTGCTGTGAAGGATGTGCAGCTGCTATGGAGACTGGATCCCTGGAGAAACGGACCGGAGCCGTTGGAGGGATCGGGTTCGCACGCTAGATTTTAGCATGCAAGAATTATTTTGGGATGGACCGGTGCTTCCTTTTAACCGTTGATGCTAAATCCCAAGCTCTCAGCTCAACGTGTCACCCAAGGTGATTTGTTACTTTAACCAAAATACATTGATTTTGTAAATTATTTTGGGCTCATTACAACATATAACAACATGTTTTATATACGGTGGTTCTTGCTATCGAATTTTTGCGTTGGGGATTTCAAGGAGGATGTCAGAATATTAACCAGCACCTTTAAAGGAACCAGCCCACCCCCAATGATTATTATTAAGGCCATTAGTATTTATTTGACGGTGGAAGTAAGTTAAAAAAAGATGATGTGAGAAAATGCTTTAGTGTTGCAAACAACATCATATTATATTAAATATTCTGTTAAACTTAACCTGTATACTCTTGGCCCTCGACACACTGGAATTATGACACAGTGTGTCATCGAAAACAGCATCATGGTGGTCTTTGCGCGCTGCCACACACACACACACACACACACACACACACACACACACACACACACACACACACACACACATACACCCACACATACACCCACACATACACCCACACATACACCCACACACACACAGTGGATGACATGTACAGAGGCTTCCGCCATTGGTGCAACTGACACCAGTATTTATAAGCCATGGGAAAGCGAGGGGGAGACGCTTGTTGGTTTATGCACACGGTACATTATGTAACGTACGGCAGAACGCTCATTACTCAGAATAATTCCGTGATGAGAAAATCTTGTGATGTCAACCGTCCTTTGCGCATTGCCACTGACAGTTAACGTCGGCAATTGTTTTTTTTTTTTTTTATGCGACGAGAAAGTGGAGCAGCTTCCGTCGTAGTAACTTTGTTGCTTTGAGACGAGCACGGAAGTGTTAAATATTTCATGGACCCAAGGGAGTAGAATTCTGTGGAACTATTTCTCTCAATATTTTCAGGCCTTTTGTTTCTGTGTGTGTGTGTAACTGTGTGTGTGCGTGCACGTGCATATAATATAATCCTGCGTGTGTCTGTCTATCAGCACGTTTGCATGCACACATGAATCAGAATCAGAATGAATAATCACAATAAGCTGATGCTATTTTGAAGGAGTGTTTGCAATATTTGGATTCCTTCAGCCGGGCGGGTTCACATGGCTCATCCTTCAGCCGAGAGAATCATCGGAAGTTAGAATGAGTGACGCGCACATTCTTTGCATTGCGCATTTTAGCAGCAAGACTTTCCCCAAAATCGAATCAGAATGATTAACGTCCCTTGTTTGTCAGTAGGTTCAGTGTATGTTGGCATATCTTGTTGTTTACAGTTCAGATTCTATTGTAAATTTCCACATTTCCATTCAATTTCCATTTTTCTTCTTTTATTATTTCTGACTTTTTTTTTGGGGTGGAAGCTGTTGCTGACGCTGCAGATTCCCTTCTGAGATGGAGGTGTCCATCCATCCACCAACCCATCCATCCATCCAATATGACAAAATAATCTTGGGATTTCGACTGCAATATGCTGTAGGCGTCCAGTATGTTTTTTTACAGGACAGTTGCAATATTGGGAATATTTCCACATCCGTAGTAAAACTGGATGTGGCCACACAGAGACACATGGCTCTGGGTTCGGAACCCAAATGATCACACTCACACACACAAGTCGGAAACCACTTGGGGTGAACCTAGTTTGAGTGTCCAATTGTAGATCAAAATCACGGACTAAAAACGTTATTACCCTTATAATCACTGAGGGGAGTGAGATACATTATCCCTTTTATTCCCGGATAGGCTGCCCAAATGTCATTTGGCTGGAAAAAAAAAAAAAAAAACCCACAGAGCCCCGTCGTCGAGCTTCATCTTGTTCTCCAGATTCAACAAAGTGGGGCTATTTTGATTTGTTAATTTAATTCCAAATCAATTTGAGATTTTTTATTTTTTTTTGTCTTTCCCAAGATGAGACCTACGTTTCATCATATTCGATCTGTGTTGCCTTCGCCAGTGGAAATGAGCTGTCAGAGCTCGGGCGGCGAAGAAGAAGGGCTCCCGCGCCGCCCCCAGATGCCGCTCGGACTCCTCCGGAAAAGGGGGCCCCGGCTCGCTAATGATGGCGACGAGGAGCGTCGGGACGGTCTTTGCACCCTTCCCTGGCAGAATCGGCATTAGCATAATGGGCTTTTTAACGCGGTGCCTACCTGTCAGAGAGCCCTGGCGGAAGCTCGCTGTCCAGGGCCATTAGTGGCGCTGAGCCAGCGATCTCCTTTCAATTCAAAACAGCGGTGGGGTGAAGGAGGGCGTGCGAGGGAAGAGGCCATCAATATTTCATGCAGAGAGAGATAGAGAGGGAGAGGGAGAGACTATCTGAACAAAACACAGCCTAATGAAAGAAAACCGAGCAAGGGAAGGGAGGAAATCCTACTTTAATCCCGAACATAATAGTGCATATACATTTTTCATCGTCCTTTGGGTCGCGAAGGGCTTGAATGGGTGGCGTTTTAATTATGGAGCCCGTTTCGCGGAGGCTCCTCGGACCAACGTAGCGGCCCCTGAGCGCCGGGGTCGGGGACGGGAGAGCGAGGGCTGAAATATCTGCGCAGCACAGATAAGTCGGCCTCAAATCTCCGATATTGTAGGGTGATGGATGAAACCAGCCCCGTCTCCATCCTCTCTTTGATGGGCGGCGGGTGACAATATGGGGGGAGAAGTGAAGGAGGAACAGGTTTTACGTGGCTGTTGTGGCAGCTTTAGTGGAATCCAGCGACGGCGACAGAGTCCTCGACGCCGCCCGGGGTGGTTTTCCGAGCTAAGAGCTGAAGGGCTTCTGGTCTGGTGCCTGATGCGATGCGCTGTCGCTACACCGCGCACGGCTTTTTGAGACGCTCGTCCCGCGTCTCCCAAAAAGCTTCCCGTGTTTTCTCCGTCTGGACGGACCGCCACCAAGTTGCCCAGATAGGCGCGGCACTGGCATCAATAACATGAAATATTTGTTGCGCTAGAATCACAATCATGCCGGCGGAGACTCGGGTGGAGTCTGCGTTTAATGGAAAAAAACAACAACAAGAGAATTACAATTTGGGATGTGGGGATTTTGGGGGAGCACGGTACAGTGCAGTATGCGGTGCATCTGGACATTTTATGAAGCGCCCTGCATTTCGGCAAAACAAAAGTGTCAAGTGTCAGAGATGTAATTTGGTTTAATTTGGCTGGGGCTGGTTCCATCTTGCGGCGAGGGCTTAATTTAGCAGACTCCAGTCCATCCCTTCATTCTTCCCTCGTTCCTTTTCCCCCCTCAAAGCTTTGCTTTTCGACTTCTTTGTGACCGTCACCCACCTTCAATGTGTATACCCTGTCTCAATGCATACACGCTATGCACATCTCAATCATTTATCTTGGTCATAGTATGGCATTTTGTATATGTATTTTTTAATTGAAGAAAGTGTATATGTTTGAAAATTTTATTTAAAAATAAATTGTACTTACTAATTTCATTATATTATTATTCTCTATTTTCTCAGACTTTCAAGCTTTTTAATGCTCATTGTCTGTGGTGATAAGCACCAAACCTCACCACAACAATGTCCTCGAATATGTAAATGTACCAGGTAGAATAAACCCATTCCGATTCTAATCCCATTTTAAAGCCGTGCACTGCAGTGGAAGAGCATGTATGAAAGCTGCTCCTCCATAGAAATATTTAAATCGACTCAGAGCAAAATTGCTGCAAAAGGCTTAACCTTGTTCAAACAAGTAATGAATCCTTATTATGGGACACAATGTTGTGCATATTTCCAAGTTCTAGACATGAAGGCGAGTGAAACGGCAAGATGCTGGATTGTCTGGTGTAAACCCCGACACCAGCCAAACGCCTCCTTTCCGACCTTTTTCCACCAATTTCTAAATCTGTCCCGTCCCTAAAACACAACGCTGAGAATCGGCACTTTCCAAACTCGGCTCTTCATTCTTGACTTGGCTTCTTTTTTTTTTTTTCCTGTTTGCCACGTTGCTTTTGCTTTGTATGGGTGGTTTTAAGAAGAAATGGAAGAAGGTAAAAAAAAAATACGATAGTATTTATTTTTAGCCCTTTTTCCGAGGTGCTGTCCTCGGGAGATAATGAGATCCTGGTGCTCATTACCGCGGCTAGTAGATAGTGAAGTGTCACGCCGGGGTGAGACAAATGTGGAGGGGCCACTCGCTGCTTTTCAAATGAAAATAATTAGATTGCCGAGCCCCCTCACCCCATCCTCATTACTCAGTGGGGGGAGGCTCCCATGGGTAGACACCCCACTCAAGATGGAGAATACACAAATAACAACACATGACGAATATCCCCCGCGCCGCAGCCACAGGATCGTATGCAAAGCAGGAAAAAACAAAACAAAGGTTATTTCTCCAATCGGTTCGTTTTGAGCGGAACCTGTATTTTTCAGCGTTTTAAGCTCCGCCCACCTGAGGCTCCTAACCCGGTTAGAATAAAATAGAGGGAAAACGGTTAATACCGTACTGTTTTACATTCGTGCAGTGTGCTTAAAACACGGCCTTATTTCTGTGTCAAGGCGTTAAAAGGAATAATATGCATCATACAGGTCTGCGCTTCGTGGCTGGCTTTCTTAACATTTATTCTCAACAGGGGAGTGGCGTTAAGAGTGGCTGAGAACGTGTCCCCATCACGCGCGGTGCATGTTTCGTTCCACATTGAAACGGAGTAAAAAAATAAAAATAAAAACCCTACATCTAAAATAAAGACTGTTTTGGCACACCGATCACGGGCGCCCTATCCCTGGCGCCCGGGGCACAGTCAGAGAGGGAGCTGTCGGGCCGCCGAGCCCTGCGGGGGGCTATTTCACATCAGGGGCAATTCATAAAACTTTCAGGGCTGAAGCCCCGTACGCCCCGCCCTAACGACGGCACTGTTGCCAACGTTCTAGTAGCCTATATACCTGAAAGTGGGGGGACAAAAAAATCCTGGTGACCCCCCTATTCAGACACAATATGATCTGAAAATATTTTGATCAATAAACAACTAATCATCATTACTTCTCCATGAGGGGGAGAATCATTACAATGAAACAAATAAATATAGAAACAAATAACAAGTACTTAACATAATTACATTTACAAATATATTCTAATAATATTAGAATATAATTCTGATAATGAACAACATGGTTACCAAGGCATTATGTAGATGGTTAGAAAAAAAGTTAACAGTTGTATTAATATATAATATAAATAGTTTGATATTTGAATAATAATAATAATAATAATAATAATAATAATAATAATAATAATAATAATAATAATAATAAAAAATAAACAAAATGAAAAATAAAACATAGTTTATTAAATATTATACAAAACAGAAAAATGTTATTAACCGGTAATAGAGAATTCACAGTAACGCTTGTGTTCTGTAACAATGAAATATGATCACGTTAATGGATAAAGAGTTGCATTGCAGGTTGAGAACTTGAACTCCACTTGCAGACTCACTCTGTCCTGGATGCAATGGCGTACAAATACTCTGTGTTGTATGCCCAGCATGCTGACAGCAAAGGTTAAAAAAAAATAATAATAATAAAAAAAGAAAATATGATCACGTTTTAATTTACGTTTTTTGTTCCCAGTAAAACATTATTAGTTTCCGGTTTTCCTTTCCGTTCCTCGAACCGGTGTGGAGCCCTGTTGGAAATGTATTTTTGTCTTTTTTTATGTTGGTTTTGCATCAAATTGTCTGCAAATGTGTTGCCCGTATTCACTGTGACAGGGCACAAGCAAATTGGTGGCACGTTCAATAAAAACATAATAAATCTCTAACCTGGATTACACTCATTCTCTGGTATCATTACTACCTGTTTACGGTAAAAGTTTCATAGCAAAACTGTTCTAGACGTATTTTATTATTTGCGTGAGTGTGTAGAGCAATATTAAACAGAAGCAAAATTTAATTGACCTATCATTACAAGTAAATCACCCCGTGATCTACCAGGCAAAGCAACCAGACCCATTAATAATTCATTGTATTTTTTTTTTCATCCTCTTGCTATAATTTTTTTTCTCCACTATTAGAGCTGTCTGTGTGTCAAAGGTCATGATGAATTAAAAATCCTTCGTGGTCATGAAGGAACCTCTCCCGTCCCTGGAATCTGAAGAGGAGGAGGAGGAGGACGGAACCCCGCGGGGATCAAGCCTCGGCTCCTCCTCCGGCTCTCGCATTGTCAGAGGCTGCCGGAAGCATGATTTATTTCGAGAGAAAGCCGGGCAGGCCCCCAATAGAACATCAAGGGCTTGTGAATTATTGAGCAAAGGCAGCATTGATTATTGATTAAAGAACTACCGCACTTATGTGTCTTTAATGGTTCCCTAGAACATTAAGTGTGCCTATTTTGAGGGAACATCCTCCCTCACATTTTGAGGAGGTTGACTGTGATATCCTGGATAACATCATTGTGTCTATTACCGTGTGTGTGTGTGTGTGTGTGTGTGTGTGTGTGTGTGTGTGTGTGTACATCAGGGGTCGTAAATCCCGTGCCATCGATAGCCAAGAGTACAGCATACGGGGTTAGTCTCACATATAATATGATATAATATAATACAGTCTGCATGCCTCAACAAAGCATCTTTTTTTTAATCTCATTTCAATTTTCTTCTACCATCAAATAAATTGTAATGGCCTTAATAATAATCATTGGCGGTGCACCGGTTCCACTGATGGTGCTGGTTAATATTCTGACTCTAAAATAAGGTGTCGTATCTGAAAATCCCCAATGTAAAAGTTGCACAGCACGACCTACAGTTTATAAAACATGTCAGAGATGAAAGGGAAAAGGGACATGATTGTCTATCTGGAAGCAGGTTTGGGAAGTGCCTTATATGGTGTAACGAGCCCAAAATGGATGTATTTTGATAAAAGTAACAAAAACGGAACAACCACCTCGGACGGTTCCGCACCGGTGTTTCCAGGGATCCAGTCTCCACAGCAGCGGCGCATCCAGCACATCCACATCACACTCGGAGCTCCGGCTGGGGGCTCGTGTTTCTGTCGACGGCGGCCGTGTCTTTGAACGTAATCCTCAGCCGCGCGCCGTGAAATCCGGTACCTCCACTTCAAACCAATAAGGTCGCTTTAGATAACAAAATATTGAGACGCGTCCAAATGAATTTGGTGGGGGAGGAATGATTTCTGGCAGGAGGAGCCTCCCTCTCCCTCTTTCCTGTCTCTGGCCGCTGAGCCGCGCAGGGGTCGCCTGCGTACCTCTCCCATCAGGTGGACGCGGAGGGAAATTGAAAATGTTTGTTTCTGGGGGATTTTATTTCTCTCTCCGAGCAATTTGTTTCCAATTAACCCCTGTGGGGTCAGCGAGCTTTTTCCTTTGTCGGGAAAGACCGGCGCACAATGGCGGCGGGCACTGGGTTTGTATTTACTTCTGATAATCCCGATAATCCACTTCTTTCAATTACCGCTCGCAGCCGGGCGCCGTCCTGAAGGAACGGGGCTGATCCCTCCAGTGTCCTCGTCTTCCCTTCCGTTTACACGCTCCCCCCGGGGAGGGCGCTCTTGGCTTTGAGCCTCGGCCACTCTCCGCCCCGTCCGGACGGCCTGCGCTCACATCTGAACGCGTATGCATCGCGTGCACAATGTGATGTGACATATTCATCACGTCGAGGAAGAATGTAATTGTGTGAACAAATTCTCGTGTCATCATCTTTCCCAAATAATAATGGAAATGAAAATACTGCTATGACAGACGATTCAGTAATACTTCATACCTGTAGTTGTACCTTTTTTCCCTGCACATCAGTGTAATGCAGTACAATAAGTATACAGTATACTTTTGAATTATAAGGTGACATGACTGTAAAAACCCAGATGAAGCTCAATATTCGGGTGAAGACAACGTGTTAAAGATGTTTTCATGCGTTTGGAATAATGCGACGACTGAACCACCAGATTGTTTCTGCCCAGAGAACTCTGTACGGGTCAAATTTTAGCTCAAATGAAGATAATCGGGGTAAGGTGTTTTTGACATGACAGTGGCAATATTCTAAGTATTGGCTTAACCCGTAGTTGGACTGGAGGTCGGGAGCACCGGGACAGATCCCGGTGAGAGATCAGAGAGATCTGCGTCGCCGGCCCACTTTGATTATGCTCCAGCCCTCATAATCAAAGTGGGCCGGCCACGCCCAGAATGCGCGAACAGGTGGACAAAATGGACAAAAATCTGGTTAAAAAGCGAAAAGGCGAAAGGATATGAAAAAATGTTGTTACTTCAAGCCAATGCAAAGAACTTGCATAAAGATAGATGACAAGTTTCTGAGCTTTTTCTCAAAGGAAGCGCCGCTGCATTCAAGGCCCGTCGGAAATTCTACCGTGCTTCCTTTAAGCGCCAGAAATATCCATTTTATCATTATTTTATTATTATAATTAATGTACCTATCACTAGTACAAATATATACAAGCTGGTGTTTGTTTATTTAAATATTATTTAATTGTTTATTGACCAGCAATACCCAGACCAGGAGTAATGGTCTGTACCATAGCAGCAGGCCAAAAAAATGTACAGTACTTCATTTGTTAATATTATTTAGAGTTTGTTTATATATTATTTATGGTTTAACTGCTTTTTAGAAGTACACATGTGTACAGTCAGTACCTTATGTTTGTGATCATTTATTGTTTACAGACCAGCCCTGAAGAGTTAGTGCAAACATGAGTTAGTAGAACATGCAAACTCCACACAGAAAGGCTCCTATTTGAGACATCGAACCCAGGACCTACTTGCTGTGAGGCAGCAGTGCAATGCACTGCGCCACCATGCTACAACTAAGTACACATACGTGAAAATACGCAGTTTGAACACACCATATGATGACGACGGGATAATCTGCTCACTACGGACCACTTTGTTCATCAAATTCCTTTATTAAAACCATATTTGGGCTTTGTCCTCCTCTCATTTTGGAAAGTTTTCTCATTTCCAACTCGGAGCTTCCCTGCACCTGACACGGTCGCCTGCTAGCCAACTGATAATGAGTAAATGTTTGCCAAAGCACTTTGTGGACATTTTCTACTCGTGCAGAAATGTCACCTCTTCACACAGGGCTTTGGAAACAAGCTTTTGGAAACCTTCATCTACACCTGCTGCAGCTGTAGAGCAAACAGGATTTTTATTTTTGTAGAGGCAAACTGTGCAAGCGCTTTTTCCCTCGGTCGCTTTCGGGATTTTTACTTTTAATTAACCTCCAACGAGAAGGAACGTGCGGTCGCCCGAACACGGCGACCGCACGTTCCTTCTCCTCCCGGCTCCTGAGTCGTCTTCAGTGGGGTGACGAGCCGCGCAAAGGTTCCCCCTATTTTTAGAACGAGTCGTGTGGATCCTGGGGTTTCATGCGAGTCGCCATGAAACATCTTTTAAAATGGTCACGTCTGCTTTAGATTCTGCTTCTGTAGCGCGAATCAACCAAAAATGACCCCAAAAAAAATGTATATATGTATCTTATTTTGGTCCCTAAACGGGTCGTGGAGCCAGATTGGGTTCGGACTTCCTCTTTCCCCAGGCCTGAGCTCGGCTGGCAACCTACACTACAACAAAACCAAATTTCTTCACACCGTCTGCATATGACCGATATGATATTCTCAACGTTTATTAGAAAATATGAAGATGGATCAGACAGAGTTGCTGGAAATGTCTATCGCATCAAAATCAATGTACACCCCCCGGGCTAATCGCCGTTGAACATTCACTTTTGCCAAGTTATGAGTTCAACATGAAAGAGACCCCGAACAAGCCCGTCCTTCTCATCTGCAGGAGTGGATTTAGAAGGTGAAAAATGAAGTCAGCGGAAACCTACATCGACCGATACCAGGTGGGAATTCGGCACACAATACCCAAGGCACACAGGAGCTGTAGCCCATAATAATCCCGTCTAAAGCTGTGGAGACCCAACCCAGAACTAGGACCAAGGCTCTTTGAAATCCACGTTGTGGGAGCTGCGCTATTGACAGTAAATGGGAGACAGTTTTGCTGTTGCCATGGAGACTGTTTGTCTCAAATGGGTGAACTCATACGTCGGCATGAACCAGGCTGCACAGTCAGGGATTTTGGACATTACCCCAAGGAACAACCCACGCCCACCCCCCTTCTTAACATGCACACACACACACACACACACGCACGCACGCACGCACGCACGCACACACACACACACACAAACGCAGCGCCCTACTATCGATTTACACATTGACAGGACACACGGGGCACGGGGGACTTAGAACCTGCTTAGGGTTCACTGCCTTGCTCAAGGGCACCGTGCAGAGACGGCCGGCAAATAATGTTACATCGACCCAGCAGCAGCAGCAGCAGCAGCAGCAGCAGCAGCAGCAGCAGCAGCAGCAGCAGCAGCAGCAGCAGCAGCAGCAGCAGCACTCTGACCCCTGTTCACCTTCATACTGTATTCTTCCACCAATGCTGTAATACGGTGGAATTCTGTGGGGGTCTGATACTGAGCAGTGGCGTGCGCTCCCCTAGTGGAGCGTGGGGGATTTGCAGAGGAGGCGTGAGAACAGAAGCATTGAAAAATATGTTTTTTTATTATATATGTGTAAAATAAATATTCAAATATTTAATATAATATATAGCACTCTTTTTTTTTATTGAAGTTTATTGATTTTATCACATTTTATGACGTGTTTATTTAAAGTTTCTAAATCAAACAGGATCATAGTTTATGTTTAAAATAAGTGAATTGTCTTTGATAAATAAGAAATAATGTTCATAAATATTATTATTTTTCATGAGGTGCGCATCTTTCTGTCCCCTTTCAGAGCAAAGAGTCAAGTCTGAATCGTCAATAACCACCAGGAACCACCCCGACTGTAATAGTTTAGGTATCACTGCAATCGATCATCGTAGATCATGTTTCTAAAGCATCATACGTGTGACATGTTGTCGTATCTCTCATTAGGTGAGCGTGTCCGTCAACATGCCTTGTCTCCGTCTTTTAATAATTGATAATATTTTGTTGAACCACTCCAGCTGCCTCCACAAACTGTTGGATGACAGTCAGACAAACCCACACACACCCACCACACACACGAACGCACACACACACACACACACACACACACACACAAACATAACAGATCTTCACTTTTGGGAGGCCCTGACAGCATCCAGACAGTAATTATCTCCCTGCGCCTGCGTTGCCCTCCATTTATGAGTCTGGTTTGTCCGACGGCGCAGCGTTGGAGCTGTGATTTGTAATTAAGCGCCGGGCAGGTACCGCGTGTTTCCCAGCATGCAGCAGGCCAAGCCGCGGCTGGGAGGGCGGCGAGCCCCTCACGCGCCTTGCTCCAGTGCACGTCAGTCCGGGGTGAGAGGGGGGGGGAGGACCGGCGCGGGGGGCGTCTGGCATTTATGTTTCTGTCGCTTCGCCATTCAATCGTTTTCTGTGACTTTGAATAAGAGGCTAAAACGAGAACTGATGTCTCGATCAAAGCCCCCGTCCTAAGAGATATTACATCTGTTGTTGTGGCCATCAAGTTTTTCCAGATAATATTTAGTACTCGCGACAATTAGACAAAGACTTGAACGAGGGCCATCACAGTTTGGTTGAGTAGAACAGGGTTCACAGCGAGGGGCTCCCTGACCTGGATGCCGACCACAAGGAGAAAAAACACTTTGGCTTCCTAGTGACGGGAATATAAGAAGTTTTATCTTCCTGGGAAATGCGTCTGAAAAAGCGGTGTCTCCTCATATTCGGGGCGTGGACTTTTAAATGTCAATATACGGTGGAATAAGGAAAAATAAAACTCAGCGCATCAGGTTTGAGTCTGTTTCTCCGCCCTACAGCTGTGGGGCGACGCCCCGCACGCCGCCCTCGTCCCGTCCAGCGCTCGCTCTCCGTGGCCGTCGTCCTTCGCTGGGAACCCGGGATGTTCCCACAGGGTTGATTTCAAAGAAGCGGGCGTGTCCCCCAGCTCCTGGGTGTGCGGCTGCTTGGCGCTCGCCACAGTGGGACTGACCGGGTCGGAGGCCGGTCAGCGTGAGCTCAGCGTGTTGCTGGAGGAGCCTGGTTCCGCGTTACCGGCACCGGTCTCGGCGCGCAGGCGGCCCCTTTTTCGTACGACTGACACGCTGCGGTGTCATAGTTTTCAAATAAAATGTTTTTCTCTACAAAAACCAGACCTGGTCTTCAAAAAGTATTTTTTTCAAAAATTATTCTTGGATAAAGTGTGTGTGAGTGTGTTGGAGGGGGGGGGGTCGTCTTATAATCAGGGTGGTCTTATTTTTCGGGGAACACGGTATTTGAGAAATTGTGAAAATGATGTTGAGGGTGTCCTTGCATCCAAAACGGGTCGCCCTCTTGGGGCAGTTCCATCTCAGCATCGGAGAGGCCTTGGAGAAAAATTTACCACATCAATTCCATTAATAGAAAAATCTCTTCCGTGAAAAATTCAATATAACTGAAAGAGAAATGTTGGGAGCAACTCTTACTGTCAGACTTCTGAATAGCAATCACAAATTTGTTTGTAATTCATGATGATGATAGCGGTGGTAGATGGCAGTGAGTGACCAATCGCCTCAACTCAGCCAATCCCGCCGTGAACAAGGTCGACAGCGTCCCGCTACCGCAAATGGAATGTCGTTGAAATGAAACATTATTCATGCCGTGAGCCTGCGAGTATTATCTGGAACAACTGGTATGTTTAAAGATTCATTTAGGCAGCTGGAAATGTTATTCAAAAGAACTCGGAGGTTTTTCCTCTGTGGAGATCATTAACTCGGGGGTTGTTTTTTAATTCGGCTCCACTGCAGGAAACCGACAGGAACGTACGCAAATGTGAAGGGCGCGAATCAGAAACGCCGAGGAAACGTGTTCTTTGTGGTGCGAGCGGTGAAGTCCAAATCACGTCCTGGGGGCGGGAGCAATAAAGAAAAACCTCGTGGTTCAGAATGAAACCACATTTAAACTGAAATCTTGTTTTTATTTTTAAGGCCAGATCCTGCTTCCCCGTCTGCGCGTATGCCGAGACGTTGTCGCGGCCGTTCGCTTTTACACTCGTACGGTTCTCTGTTTGACGCGACGTGTCCACCAGGGGGCAGTGTCACATTTGGTAAAAACCGCTGTGGTGTGGGGCTGGTGTGGTCTGAGCTGGGTCTGGGTAACTGGGGCCCAGGGTCAGTGTGGCTGTACGCCTGTTGCTTGTTGATTGGTGTAACAAGCAACAGGTAAAACCCCCATCCCCACACTCACACAGAAGAGGAGCCCTTGTCATGACATGTTTCCATCTGCTCCGAGCTTGTTCCACCTAGCCCACTTGCTGCAATAAACTGGTATCTTCTCAACCCCATCGCCTGTGTCCCTGTGCTGGAGGCCCCCGAAAATGCCACTCGCTTGGCTGCCACAACCACAATGTACAGAAAACATGGAAGAAATCCCTTTACGTTTCCAAACTTTATTTGAAAACTTTGGAGCTCAAAAATATTGATATGCAAATAAAAATCCGTGTTCGAGCCTCTACCGCACGGCTTCTATCTGCGACTTTCCGTTTCAATTGCCGCCTCCTGACGGGATGTTGGACCAGTCAACCAATCAGCTTGTTTGAGGCGTTGTTGAGATGTGGGAGGTGTTCCCTACATTTACCCAGAACCCCCTGCCCCGCGGAAGGACACGAGAGGTATCGCTTCACGCGGCGTTTGAGACGGAAGGTGCGTCCGCCTGATTTCACAGGAGCTAGGTGATCCCACCTGCACGCGGCCCTTCACCATCCCATCGCTGGACGCGCGGCGACGACATTGCCATCGACCTTCTCATCTCAGTCTGGGTGGGATGGACGACAAGGAATTTTGAATTTCGGGAAAAAAAATAATAAAGTATCTCTTAAAAACAGATTGCGTCGCCTGAGATGATGTATTTACTTCCTTCTGGAACTACACAGCAGCTTCCCTGCATCTGTTCCTGTTTTCTTTTTTTTTTTTTATTCCCCCACAATCTCTGTTTTCCCCGGCAGGGATGGTTAAATGCAGTATTAAACCAAGTTAGATGTTCGCTTTCCCCCCAGAGCCGCGCTGACAGCTGTAGATAAAAATCTTTCCATCTCGTTCAAATATTTATCCGTGTTTTTGGTCTGTCCCTTGCAGACCCCTAAACACATTCCCGCACACCTTTTTGCTGACTTTGCTGTCATGATTTGTCGTCCATCTCGGGCCTTTTTTTAGACACACTTAAGCGAATGCAGCAAGAGCTTGGGGGAGCGATGCGGCAAGTGCCCCTGCTCAAAACTGGAACGTTTCCCGTCGGTACTTTGAGAGAAAAAAAAAAAGGGACCAGATAACGACAGTAATATGGCGTTAATACCGAACGAGAGGTGTTTTTGTGTCTAATAAGGATCCTCCGATCGAAATAGCAGCGAGTGACCAGCCGAGAGGGAAAAACCTTTAATTTCGGGGAGAAAATATCAGAGTATAATGGATTTAACGCTACGGGAGCTAATGCAGGTATTATTATTGGATGTTTTCATTAGTATTGAATACCTAGAAAGGTTGGAAGTGAATGTAATTGCAGGACATAGCCTCGCTTGGTGGGAAAGAGGATGAGCGATGACATCCCTTGGCTGAACCTAGTCATTATATCATTTATTGTAGCCTGCGTACCTTTTTTAGTTGTCATAGCAACCCATATTTTTCATGATAAGCCGATAATGACTCATTTTTAGCCAATCATTTGCCTTAGACTATGCAGAAAAAAAAGAGATTAGTTATCTAGTGACTTCGATATATAATGTTTAGTTTTAATCTATTGCAATTTGTAAATTGGTATCATCCAACCATAAAGGAAGCCCAATAAATCCAACATTAAGTGAGTCAATATGAATTAACCATAACTGCAGTTCAGTGTGAGTGCTTTTTAACTGCAAATCAGTTAAAAAGCACAATTGGGTAAAATCTCTGCAGCTTAACTGTCGAGCCCTGGCAGCAGTGACCGCTGAAACGATCTGTGACATTATCGATGCCGGTACCTCTGTCCGTTTGGAAGGACTCAAAGCCAGGAAGGGGCCTTGGGTGCTTTCCAGCCACCGTCTGGAAGGTATCAATACTTCATTTCGGACGTGTTTCATCTTGGAGGTGAAAAATGAAAAAGGGGGCCAACGTGTCCCAGTCCCTCATCTGGGACAAGCCATTGCAGCGGGGCGCTGTCGATTTTCACCCTTATTTCCATTTATTAAGTGGTAGTCGCCGGCGTGTCTATAACATCAGCAACGCTTGCCAGTATTGTCCTTATTGCTGTAGCAACACACACACACACACACACACACACACACACACACACACACACACAAATAGACCCTCCCCAACATTGTCAGGTTGGGGGGGCCGACGACCCACCGCGAGCCTCTGGGGAGCCTCCAGCGACTGGCGCTGCCGGTGTTTGAGCTGTTTGTCTGCTGGGAGGACATCATCAGTGACTTGGTGTCATGCGGCGTGGCGGCGGTGCGACACGACGGAGCGCGGCACAGGAACGACCCCGGCAGAGGGAGGGGGCGGAGCCGGGGCCCCTGGGAGGTGTTTGTGTTCGAACGAACACGTATCGCTCCGAAAGAGAACCACGGGGGGGATGTTTCTGCCAGGTCTCCGCCACGCGCACGGACGGTATGCGTTGCAATGAAAAAATAAATAATTGTGCACGAAAAATTGCTCATGCATTCAAACATGCATGTTGTGTCAAAGAGGAAGCGACCTGCTCAAACAACAAGATGAGATATGAGGGTTGTTTCTGGATATCTGCTGAGGTTTACTCATGTCCACATCATTTCCCACTTTCTGTTTTACCCGTTTCGTCGTTTGCTTAGAAATCTCTCAGCTTTCTTCCGGTGGCGTCCAGAACGGCCCGGCTTCACTAAAGCAAGGCGGCAGCGATTTCCTCTAATAATGGCTGCTGTTACCTGGGGATTCCTGGGAGCCGCATCCATCCATACCCATGCCATTTTTTTTGCCTTCCGCAGGCCCTGTTATCTGCTGGACCAGTTGGTTTTTCTGGGTCAGCTCCCTCCGCTGTGTTGCGCGGCCACAGAGCAGCGGCTTGTATTTCATTACAAGCAACCTTTTCTTTCATTTGTCTCCTCCGTGCCTTAGCTTTCTCTTTTTTCACTCCCTTTCATTCGCGCCGTTTAACTGACAGTCAAAATTCTAGGCGCTAGTTACACTCGTCGTTTCAATGCGACTTTTGCGATCCGTGAACCGGGTCGGGTCTGACATCGTCATGAGATTGGATCAGCCAGACCACGCCCCGAGGAGGCCCGGCTCGCACCGGGGTCGGATTTCATACAGGTGCGGGCAGCAATCCGGCCACGACATGGACAGATTGCGGTCTACGTCAGCAAACCTCTCTGACCCCCGCCCCAAAACACAAACGTAAAGTCACGGGCGCGCTGGCGCCGGAGATGCCCACGTGGATCTACACGTAGTTGCCAAAAGGTTCAGAATACGAACCCACAAGTTCATCCGCACAGCGATCTCCACGGGAACCCAGATCGCCCTTGTTGTTACGCACATGTACAGCATCTGCCTCCGCCTCCACTGCGCCTTTAAAATTGCCCCATTGCCCTTGTAATAATACAAGGGCAATGCACCGGCCGGATCTGTGATCGGCTCCGGGGCGTGCCATCACAAAACGGAGCCCTGTTTCTCTGGAGCCGCGTTGCGTCGCTTCAAACGCGTTTCGCCGTCTGAGGGGTGAGGGGCTGAGGGTCCGCCGCTCGGCCGCTCGTTTTGAGCTCGGCTCCGCACGCGCTAAGGCGATATGACGGCGGCCGCGCTCGCTGACGGGGTGATAATCGGCCGCCTTGGTAACAAGTGGATAATTTCACGGGGTGCGCCGGGGAAAATTGCATGAAAGACGCGGCGCTCTTTGTGCCGCCGCCTTTGTGCGGATCTGGACCGGTGAGTTTGTCAGAAGTGATTAACGCACTTCGCCGCTGTTAAGAGCAGCGGTTTTGCCGAAAAGCCAGCTCCGGCCCCGCTGAGATGCAGGTGTGTCAGGTGCTTAGATGCCTCTTAAGACAAGGGTGTGTTTGTTCCTGGCTGTAATGCTGTTATCTGCCGCTCTTTCTCCCCCCTTTTTTCTAATCTGGACACCTAACAGACACGCGGGTAAGCTCTTCTGACAAGGCCTGTGCACAAATTGAATTTTTCTTCCCCTATCCTTTTCGATTTATAATTCTGTCTCGCGCCCTCCCGGCAAACTCGTTGCGTGACCCTTTAGACAAAAGCCGCGATAAAGCAATTAACGTGCGATTCGGTGTGGGTGGCCGGCCCGACAGGCCTGACACGGAGACAGAGGTGAAGTACTAAAAGCGGCGAGAGGGGGATGTGACATCGCTCACTGGCAGATTAATGCCGTTCGCCGCAGAGATCCCCCCCCCCCCAGTCAGCGCCGCGGCAGACACGGCTTTCCCGACAAAGAGCTTCGGAGGAGAAAGGCGGGCCGGAGCTGCAGAATGAAGTCTAGACAGCTCTTCTAAACGTGTATACAGTCGCTTCACCTTCGCCTTTGATCAAAGCAATTTCCACCGGCGAATCAGGTCTATTTGGACCGAGTGCCATCCTTTCATTTTAGTGCCGCCACCGTCCAGACGAACTCCATCGTGGCCGTGCTTAAAGCAATACTTAAAGGTGAGGTCAGACTGTGAGATGAAAAAGACAAACTAAACAAGTGTGTGTGTGTGTGTGTGTGTGTGTGTCTGTGTGTGTGTGTGTGTGTGCGTGCGTGCGTGTGTGTGTCTGTGTGTGTGTGTGAGTATGTGCATGCGTGTGCGTGGACGCGTGTGTGAGCCAGCTTGTGAGTGTGTGTGTGTGTGTGTATGTGCGTGCGTGCGTGCGTGTGTGTGTGTCTGTGTGTGTGAGTAGGTGCACGCGTGTGCATGTGTGTGTACGTGTGTGTGTGTGTGTGTGTGTGTGTGAGTACGTACATGCGTGTGCATGTACGTGTGTGTGTGTGTGTGTGTGTGTGTTTATGTGTGTGTGTGTGTGTGTGTGTGTGTGTGCGAGCGCGCGTGCGTGTGCGTGCGCGGTATCAGCGGGGCCCATGAGTGGCGGGAGAGCTGCAGGTCGCATCATTTCGGTGTAATGAGAACGCAGCGTGTTATCAATCAATGCACAGCGCTGCGCTGACAGACTGTACAGACGACCTTACGCAACGCGCTGGGAAATCAGTGAAATACCCATCGCATCACGTGCAGACTCTTCATTACTACATCACGATCAGAACAATAAGATAAGAACAAAGAACAAAGAACAATGAGAAAAGGTAGATAGGACTCGATGCATCTCCGGGGGGGGCGCACGTGTTGCAGCTGCGGCAGTTGGCAGAACAAAGTCAAAATGAGATAAAAAAAATCTCAACAAAGCAAAATAAACAGTTTGACCGCATGTGAACGGACGGTGATTTCTACAACTGACCATTTTGACCAGCGAGCCCAATATTGGCAGGCGTTGGCTTCGCTTTGGTGAAGTACAAACCGTCGGTCATAGCTGTGCAAATCAATAATCGCAAATGTATTTATGGAAATTCACAACCATATCTTATCATTTGCATCTCAGTGGCATCCTTTCTCCTCGTCTCTCTCGCTTCTGTTCATAACGGCTGTGATGTACAGTCGGAGGGATCGCTGATGAGAAACGATCCCACTCTGCCGCTTTGTACAAAAGCGCCGCATGAAGTAACGAGTGATCTTTTTTTTTTTATTTGAGCAGGTCCGATAAATTTGGAGGGAGTTTCATAGGCCTCCGCTCCCCTCCGTTCTGTCCGGTGTCCGGTGCCGCTCGCCTCCCCCCGACGCGGCCGGGCGCCTGGCGCTCGGCGGGGGGTGAGGGCCGGCGGGAGCGATGCTGGCAGCTCCGTGGCTGCTTTTTTTTTAAAGTCACCCTGAGCGTATCTCCTTCGAGCAAGGATTCAATTTGGGCGTTTTGGAGAGGAAATTGAAGACGGCAAAGGAGGATTTGGAGCAAAATACATAGCATGCAGCATTCCTTGAAAAAAATAAAAAAAATAAAAATACAATCTTACCGTCTGCTCGGTGTGATATGGATGCAGCAGAACTGATGAAGTCTTCAGACATTATCTAGGTGATAGCATGGTATTTTCTGGCTGTGTGTGTATTTTATTTTTTTTTGGTCCGGCCCTTATCACTGTAATTGCCTCAAGGAAATAATGGTGTTTGCTGTCATTTTCATTATCGTCCATTCAGTGGTTTCAGGAGGACTGGGAAAATGACAAGTAATGCGGTTTTCAGGTTGAGCCAAATGTTAAATGATACTCAAGGGCAAAGGAATGCATATAAAGTTTTGATACAGACTAATGGACGTTGTTATTTGATATATTGGCTTAAAAAGACAGCACTGTATGCGGTGTTTGCTGTATGAATATATTACTCTGGAAATATGTAAACTGTAAAAACAAGATTGAGTTATGTGTTTTCCGTGAAATAAGGATAATAAAGTTATTACCCTTCCGAATCTATCATTCCGGCAATTATTTTTTTGTGACCGGATTCAATAAAGACCTTTTTTCAGGACGACTGACCTTGTGGTTAAAGCAATATTAAATTTGGTAGAATCTAATCACCGCCGACTCTGGCACCGTCCGCTCCAGTAAAAACAGCGAACCGACGTCTGGGTCGGAGCCAGGAGCCGCGTCCGAGCCACCAAAAACCGGGGGGGGGACCAAACGCCCGCGCAGACGGCGGCAGCGGGGCAGTGCAAATCCTGCCGGCCCCCGGGCTATCTACGCTGGCACAGATTAGAGTCCAAAGTAAAAAGGCAATGGGCACGCCACCTGCTCTGCCGGGGCATTTAGGAGGGTGACAGAGTAATATCGCGAATGGACAGCGGAAGTCGTGCGGTGATCCGTGCGCGCCGACCCGAGAACCACCTCCACCGCTTCATTAGCCCGGGGGGGAGCAGTAATTTTGCATAAACAACCGTATGCACCGTTAGGAGAAAGAAATTAAACGATTATCAGAAAGCCCCACCGTGTCCCCGAGTGCCACGGCCGCCGCAGTCAAGTCATTTCGTTTCGAGGGAGCCTTCAGCCGGCAGTTCAGCCTCTACCGCCGGAGTCTCCTGAGACGGGAGTTAATGCAGCATCACTGTGGCTCCTCAGCAGGGAGCCAGGCAGTCTATGATCGCCAAATCCCCCCGACACAGGCTGCCTTTGAGCCGTATCCACTGCTCAGCGTCTTATTCGGTGAAAACATTCGGCCCGCATGGGGAGACCTCACTTTGCATAGGCATCACAAGCGATACTTTTCGTAATCCTGAAAGGTTTGGCCTTTGGTTTGCATACATGCGCACACATTGACGATACAACATGCCCACACACACACACACACACACACACACACACACACACACACACACACACACACACACACACACAGACCTGCACACAGTGTTTCACTTGCAGCTATTTTAATAATCTTAAGTAAGCATTGTTTTGTTGGTGACCTTTTTTGATATTGCTCTAAGGCCATGCGGGGGAAAAGCCGCCTGAAAACAAAACTCTGTCCAAGATGCAATGGAATGGAAATACTGTGTTGTATGCCCAGCATGCTGACACCACAGCTTAAAAAAAAACAAAGAACCAAAAAAAAAAAAAAAACTCCGTCCAAGATGAAATGGAATAGAAATACTGTGTTGTATGCCCAGCATGCTGACGGCACGGGTTTAAAAAAAAAGGAAAAAAAACCTACAAAAAAACAAAAAAAAATGTCCTGATTTATAGGCTGTAATTCCATTCACTTAGCTCCAAATGAATGGATGTATTAATAATTTAGAAACATTATCCCGCCAGCATTTTTAGTATTACACTTTATCGACAATGGCTTTTCTAATTAATTTAAGCAGAGTGAGTATGGCGTAGTATGTATGCCCACTGTGTATTTTTTTACTTTAGTTGATGTGGAATTCACCTCCAAGCTGCAATGAAAACAATATCCTCCAACACACAACTATTCTTTATCATTATTATTTTATTTTTTTCACCAAATCCCACAGGCATGGAGCCGAAGGTAAATAAGGATAATCGTTTAGCGATCGGCTCCAGACGGTGAAATTGAGTGAGCGTCCTCAGTCACTTGCCGGAAGATTCAAGATTAAAAAGATTCAAAAGATGTATTTGACTCAGTATTTATGAGGTGAGTTGTAGTTTTTGGCAGGGTTCGGGGGCCCTGGCGGCCTCCGGGGGAGCAAGCTCTTCCTGAGTTCCTGTTCCGGTCTTGTGGCTGCGGAGGCGTTTTCCCGGCCGCCGCCGCCGGAACAGCCCACGCTCGGGGGGGGGGGGGCGTCCTTGATAATCACCTGTTCCCCTGTCCTGCCCCGCCCGGTGTTTCCTGCGGGGGGGGGGGGGGGGGGGGGGTCCCGACGGCGAGCTCTCGGAGTTCTTGGTGCTCTCGGTGGAAGGGAAGGATCCCACCAATGACGGTGGCAGATTTGAGAGGAGCGGCTGGTTATTCATTCAGCTGCATCAGCTCACACTGAGAAGGCCAGTTTGTGCGTCCATTTCACACGGTTTTAGGAGGCTTTGCGTTGGTCTTCCATTACTGCATCAGTGATTCATCAATATTTCGATCGGGAGGGACCAGATGGATGGAATAACATTTAAGGAGCGCGGGTCAAAGTTTGGCATCGGCTCCATGCGGTGACACAATCGAAAGGAATGGAATGTGTGGAAGATCTTCCCCGTCTGACGCTGGTGGTGATGGAGAAGTTCCACCTCTAGATTAACTATAACCCTCCACTTGCGGGGAGGGGACGTGGTTCTGATGGAGATGGGAGCTGATACCGGTGGAGGTGGGACCTGGTTCTGGTTGAGGTGGGGGCTGATACTGGGGCAGGTGGGAGGTGATACTGGAAGAGGTGGAACCTGGTTCTGGTGGAGGTGGGACCTGGCTCTGAGAGCGGTGGGAGCTGATACTGGAGGAGGTGGAACCTGATTCTGGTGGAGATGGGAGCTGATACCAGTGAAGGTGGGACCTGGTTCTGGTGGAGGTGGGACCTGGCTCTGAGGGCGGTGGGAGCTGATACTGGTGGAGATGGAACCTGGTTCTGGTGGAGATGGAAGCTGATACCAGTGAAGGTGGGACCTGGTTCTGGTGGAGGTGGGACATGGCTCTGAGGGTGATGGGAGCTGATACCGGTGGGGGTGGGAGCACAATCACGTGACTCGCCTCTGCCTCAGTAAATCGACATTCATGTCGCACACGCCACGGCTTTTTCCGCCCGCGTGGATCGGGCGCCCCCGCTCTGCACCGCGTGGACTCTCCCGCTCTCCAACAAACAGGCGAGTCCCCAGTGAGCGCCGAGCCCTCCGCAAACAAGCTCCCGTCTTTAACTTCTGGTCGTGGTGGTGGTTTGGATTTGCCATTTCCCTTTATCTTCGCATTTCAGCGAACCGCCGCCCCCCGCCGACTTGAATTGAGGCGAAATTGGGCTCTCCCGTTGAACCGGGGCTTATCTGGATAAATATTGTTCTTCCCCGTGTTGCCGTCGCCCTGCTTTCAAAGCGACGGTGGCCGGCGTTGGAGGCCGGTGTCGCCCCTCGCCCGTGTTTGGATATGCACCGGCGTTAAACATTTGTAATCGCAGGGCTAACAGCCGTGTGAGCCCAGGACTAATTTCGGTTAGTTATTAACTCCCCGCGCACACCGGGAAATCCAATACCCGCCGCCGGAGCGCCATGCGGCGCTGGGAGACTCTTCGCCGCTGATCTAATCTCATCTCGTCTGACCTCTCGGAGAACGACGGTGAGGCGCCGCGGTTGGTGCTGGACGTGCCGCCGAGACGCACCCATGACCAGCACTCGGACGCTCGTCTTTCAAACCCGTCGGTGAATCAATTTGCGTCATTTACACGGTTCAAAGGGAAATATGCTTGCGTGGTTGTGTGTGTGTGTGTGTGTGTGTGTGTGTGTGTGTGTGTGTGTAAGTGAGGGAAGGATTTGTGTTACGTAATATCTCCTCAGAAAAAAAAAAGGAAAAAAAAATCAATCGATGAAATTTTACGCCACGTTTTTCAAACTCAAAGCACCGTTTGAATCTATTCATGGGATGAACATCGCCAAATCCTTTCATGTGGTGATCCAAGCTTCACTCATTCAGCTTTGGTAAAAAAAAAAAAAAAAAAGCACCATCGCCGCCGCCGCCACGCACCACGCACCGCGGGTTCACGGGACGCTGGTCGTCCTCGCAGGGGACGACCAGCCCCCGTCCGATTCCGTCGGCAGGGTCCTGAGCGTTTCCGGGGACGGGCGGCAGGGATGGGGCTTTTCCTTGCGGCCGCTGCCACCAGACGGCCAGAGGGCCAGAGGGCCAGAGGGCCGTCTGGTGGCGGCGCGCGGCGACGTTTGAGAGCGGCCACTAAACTATTCAGCGCGAGTGCCAAGGTCGTCTCGCAGGATAATGAGGTTGTGGTGTCTGGTAACTCCCCTTTCAACCGTCTCCATTAGCTATGTAAAACAGGCCGGCTCAGGTTATTGACTGGGCAGAGGAGCCCGTGTTAGCTTTTGGAGATTGGATTCTTATTCTCCGGGGAAAAAAAAACAAAAAAAACGCCGCCGGGGATTTTCATTATTATTATTTAATTTTTCTATTTTTTTTTCGTCCCACTCTTTTCACCCGGCTTCCCTTGGCGCCCGCGTTCCGGCCCTCCACCCCGCCGGAGTCTTGGGCCGAGTTTCCATTTGTGTGTGGCGCACATGCTCCTGACGGATCCCGCGACAGGTCTTTGAGTTCACCCGAGCGGCTATTCGCTCCAAACCGCGCGCCGCCCCAAAAAAATAATAATCTCAATGCTCCGCGCTCGACCGGTTCGCGCTCAAATGGCGCGTGCGATATCTGACCTACCGACGCAGCTTGGGCGCTTCATAGCAACGATGCGGTGAGTGAGTCAGCGGGGGGCGGGGGGGACCTTGGGCTTGATAATGTGGCGCGGGGGGAGGGCGCTCTCGGGGGCCACGCCAGCTCTTGAACCTTTGCCGAGACCTTTATTACACTCGATCCCTAAAAAGGAGCGCCCCCCGCGGTGTGCGCGGCTTGGTCGTCGTGGGCCGCACAAGGGCACCGATCTAGAGTCTCACAACTGCAGCTCTGGATTGCAATTTCAGCCTCGGGGGCTCTTGCTGTCGGTGGGGGGGGGCTGAGGAGCGGAGGAGGGGTAGAGGTGAGCCTGTCTTGGGGAAACAGCGTGACGGGATCTGGCGCCGTCCGCGGCATCGCAGACAGAGGCGCGCTTTCTCCAAACAAAGCAGATAAAACTGTTTTTTTAATGTGCATTAGATTTAATTAATTTACTCTGTTTCCTGCTGCTGCCTAGCCCACTGCAGAGCGTTTCCTTGAGGCGGATGCCCCGCTCTGAGCGCGCTCGCTCTCCGGCGCACCGAGCAGGGAACGGTGCGTTCAAGGCCGACCTGGAAAAGGGAGAGCAGAGAGAGAGAAGGAGATTGACGGATAATATATTACTCTATTAAACCCCCGCAAGGGAACTTCAGCGGCTGCAGCAGTTCAGCGGGGAACATGAAGAAGGTACAGGAGCGAGAGTGCAAAACATTAACAAAACGTATAGATTGAAAATAAAAATAAGTACTCGGTGAAGTTATAAGTTATAACTTATTCCCCCGTCGGCTGCTACTGCAGGTACAACTTTTAGAGACTTTTGGAGTCCCTACGAGTTCTCTTTCTTTTCACCGTACATGTGTTTGGATGGCATGACATTTGATTTGAAATTCAAACTAAAATATGATCAAATATACTTATTAAACGGAGGGAATTGGATATAAAAGGTTTTTTCTAATCTAAGCATGCTCGCAATAAAGGTCTGCAGTCTGCAGTCGAGGTACATAAAGGCCCCAGTCACCATTCGAGGAAATAGGGTATTTAAGTTGCGTTTCAGCTCAGTTGAGCTCACGGTGTCATCACAAGAATAGACAAAGCTGGTTGGCTTGACCGCCGCAGTTTGCCGGTGAATTGCAATCCAACCCTGACAAAGAGTGTTTTTTCCGCATTCAAGCTTTTAATTACTTCTGCTTTCTGCTTACTTAGGATAATCTATTATGCAAAACGCACTTTTTCAGTGCTTGTGCACATACATTTGGGTCTCTGATAGGGCAACTAACAAGACAACTCAGTCAGTTTTGGTGAGCTGTCGATTTCAGTTCATGTGAAGCACTTTCAAGTTGCATGCTGTCTATGAAAGGTGCTATACGGATGGATAAACGTTTTTAATATAATTTTTTTATTTTCAGGACTTAACTGACACAAATATGTGATGAAACACGCCGTTCAGATTCGTGTCTCAGTCCTACATCGCATTGGGACACAGTGGAATTTGAACGTTCCTCCGTATGAAAGTAACTCCACCCACGGCGGGCGAAATAAGACGGAATATAATGAGCGTCGCCGGGCAGACCAGCACAAATCTTTTAAAAGAAAGAGGAATTAATTGCAACTGTCTTTGAAGGAACTGCAGACGATGGAAATGTAAGTATTTAAGTGATTTTCCTGTGTTTTTCTTTCAAATAAAAAAAGCAGCTTGCGGAGGCTGCGGCAGGATCATGCACAAAACCAATCAAGACATTCCAGACATTCCAGAAACAGAAACAAAAAAAATTCTGTGTGCACTGTCCCTGTGCGTTGTTCGTGTCCCACAAGCTTGAAGCACGGCCTCGTAGATCGAATATGAGTGAAGATTCAGCAGCTGGATTGATTACTTCTCCCCTCAAATTTGTTCAGAAACAGGTTTTTATGGACCGATGAGGTGAAATCAGTCAAAGTTTATGGAGTAAATGCAATGGAACCCAGAAGTGAGGCTCAAACCCCATTGGCTCACAGAACCCGGAACTTGTGCTCAAACCCCATTGGCTCACAGAGTGGCCCTCAGGAACACGATGGATTCAGAGGCATGTCACAATGGCTAGAATGCATAATCTGAGTGGTATTTTCAGCAAAAAAAACTTGGGTCCTCTTTAATACCTCCACAATGGATAAGCTGTTGTCTTTACCATCTCTACCATACGCTACAGTGGACAATGCTGTTGAGTTGCTTGCGAAAGATTCATTCGTTTTGACTGAATCTTTGAAGTGAACGAAATGAACTGAACCCTCAACCAAAACGATTTGTTCGTGTGGGTCTCCGGCTTCCGCCAAAAGCTACATGAAGAGGTCGTTCGCGGACGAATGGGTGAAGGAACCTAAAGAACCGGAGAAAATAGTTCAGGACTGTTTCCGCCAGTTCATTTACTTCCTTCGATTCATTCATTGATTCCCTCTTTAGTTATTTTAGTCAGGATTCTGTTATTTTAAACCGTGTTTAACAGACATTCACGCATTGCAGGATCCATGCCTGTCAACATTGCGATTTGAGAATAAGAGAAACGGTCCGTCCCAGTGGCATACCAGTGGCGGGGGGGACTGACAAAGTGTCGCTAGTTACTAACGGTTACACGTGTTTTCTTTCATTCAATTACAATAAATTAATCTACAATAAAAACACACTGTTGTTATTGGTTTCATTCGGAGAAACGGGGGAATGGGGACGCACAGCGGTCGGGTCAGCACCGGTCGCTGAAACAGAGATGGGCCAACATTTTTTTTTCTTCTTTTTAGAAAGGTTAAAAATACAGGAAATATTTTAGTGGTGGGGGGATGGTGTGGTTTGAGCAGCCACACCTGACCTGGATCTAGGTAACTGGGGACCCAGGATCAGAGTGGCTGAACACACGTTGCTTGTTGTTTGGTCTAACGAGCAACAGGTAAAACCCCCGTCCCCACACACACTCAAGAGAGGAGCCCTGAAATGCAACATGTCCTTCTGCACCTGGGCTAATTCCGTCCAGCCCACTCTCTGCAATAAACTGTGTGTCTGAAACCCTATCGTCTGTGCCGGAGGGCCCTGAAAATGCCACTTGGGTGACGTGTGGCAGGAGAAACGGCTGCAGTATCATTTATCGAAGATAAACAACCGGGAAGACAGCGGGAAAGAAGTGTTAAATAGGAGAGAATCCAGCTGGGTTGACAGCTGTGGCATGATCCCGCCTTCACCCGGCAACATTGACATCTCAGTCCAAGGCAAATCTTTGTGGGGGAAAAAAAATAAAAGATGGAACCTGGTTCTGGTGGAGATGGAAGCTGATACCAGTGAAGGCGGGACCTTCACTGGTAAAATAAAAAAAAATTTCTCAATATTTTTAATTGATATAGTTTAGATTTAAATGCCATATGTATGCATTTATATTATTATGTTTTTACATATAATATTATCATTATTATGATCGCTTATGTTTCGCTGTCTTAACATTATATTTTATGTCAGCATTTCCACCGTGCCCGACAGATACTCTTCCAGTTTGTGGAGAATGCAGTATTTTCAAGTATAACAATTATATTAGAGACAAGATATTATTGTTTTATGATTGTTATTATTATTATTATTATTATTGTGGTGTAAACCGTGACATTTTAGCGTTTTACAGATATTTGTTGGGACTCGGGACACACAGCTGGGAAAATCCCAGACGGACCGGGACGTCTGGTCACCGTAGTTAGGACTCGTGCGCTGCTGATGACGGACGGGGCTCACTGAACGGTTCCACGGCAAGAAAGAGTCGTTGGCCAACGTGAGAACCTCCTGAAATGGTTCGCGATTCGGCGAACAAATCTTTTTTCAGCGAACTCAATCAAAAGATTTGTGTCCTTGAAAGGACTCGCAACGCCCACCACCGCTGCACAACGCTTATTATCGATTACTAGTCCTCAATTTGTATTTAATTGAAAATCTATACTGTGTATTTCTTGAGCTGTTTATTACTTGTTTTTATTTTCCATCTAAAAGTTTTGTTAATGTTTTGCACTCTCACTCCCGTACCTTCTTCATGTTCCCCCCTGAACTGTTGAAGTTCCCTGGCGGGTGTTTAAAAAAGTTATATATTATCCGTCAATCTCTTTCTCTCTCTGCTCTTCTCCCTTCACACTAATATGGTTTAATACTTTAACGGTTTGATGAATGCAAATTACACTAGGCCCAGTGACACTTTAAGATTTAATACACCTAGGACTGTGGGTGAAATCACTCTGAAGCTGTAATTGTAAGAGAGTTTGTGGCTAGATGTGGTGTGTAATTGTCTATAGAGCCTTAATGTCTTTAATAATTGTATTTTCATAATGATTGCTGTTCGCAACAAGATGTGTGTGTGTGTGTGTGTGTGTGTGTGTGTGTGTGTGTGTGTGTGTGTGTGTGTGTGTGTGTGTGTGTGCGTGCCCAGTATATAGTATCATTGGATGGAATGTGTTAATTGCCATTATGCGTCAATTTACACCACTGATTGATTGGTTTGGCTTTCTGCAAACAGCTAAGCAATTATCCGAGTTGTGATAGCTTAATATAATATAATTAACAATGCCTTTGTTGCTTTATAAACAGAAACGGAGTCTCCATCCAACTACAATACTGACAGATTGAAGATTAACATTTTGTCTTCCCTTCACCGAGTGCATTAAGTATTTCTCAGACTGCAGTGATATATACAATAACCTCACAATACTTTAAGACTAAGCAGCATAATGCTTAAAAGGCAAGTGAATGTTTTAAACTTAAGCCTTTACAATTTCATCAAGATCATATTTAGTCTATGATTAAACAAATAATTTACACCTACACTGTAGGTGTAAGTAAGCTTTATTGAAAGTTTTGGGACATTCAAAATAAACTAATATATACAAGTACAAAAAAACATTAATCTTACAAAAAATAATATTTTTTCTTTTTCAATAGGATATTATTTTGAAGGCTAATAAGAATGTTCATGAATTTAGATCACGATCGTCACTGGAATACAGTGAACGTCAAATTATAATACATTATTGAAGTAAACAAATACGTTATAGCACAAATTGAATCTATAACATTAATTTACACATAGAACATTGATAATGCTTAAAACCTGCTCCATCGCTTTTTTCAGTCTGTCTGCCTAGGAAGAGGCATGCATCAGCCACATACAGTAAATGAACCGCAACAACAGAACTACTCTATATTATTTATAGAAGCAATTGTCTCTCATTTACATTTCTAGACATCAGGAGTGATGGAGAGATAACTCTGCCTCTGCCTCCATCCTTTGAGAATACAGTTTGTAAACAGCGATATTGTGCCTTTAACTCCACGGCTTTGTAATCCAACGGATGGGATTTTTCCCACCGCACAAACAACTCAAGGATTATTTTTATGTTTGTATCACGTGCTCTTCATGATGAGAAAAATACAAACTAGAAGATCAGAGAGTACTTTATTAGCAGACCGGAGGAGAGATCAGGCGTTAAAGCTGCTCAGTGAGGAACGTTAAGTAGAAAGTACAGAAGGTAAGAGTGTATACACTAAGTAAACACAATGTAGACATACAGAATAAGATCAAATAAACTCAGGAAATATACAGTGCAAACTTCAATGAAATAAATGTTTTAATTACATTTACATTTAAATTAAATTAAACCTTATTTAATTATATGATTAAATTATTTTATGATATTATTATAAAATAATTTAACCAATGTTAATTGTATTTATATAAATTATTGAAATTGTTCATATTTTAAATACTGTATATACTGTATATATATATATATTTATGTTGTATTTATTATTCGAGAAATGCTATTTTAAGTTGTAAAACTGTTTTCTAGATGCAAAGGTTGTAAAATTGACTTTATATTAAAACAAATGTACTAAAGCGTGGAGACATATCTATATATGTGACCCACCACAGATTTCCATGTCATTTGAAAGTGGAGAATCAGAGCTTCCAAACAAGGTGTCGCTTGTGCGAATCAAGCAAAACATTTTAAAGCTATGGCTTGTTAATGAAGAGGGTGCAGCAAACTGTGTTTCCGAGATACTGTAATCACCCTCAAAGTTGTCCCAGCACTTGGCTTCATTCAGCCAGCTCCCAGAATGCAAATGGTTGGAGGACCAACAGAGGCACATGGCTACTTGCCACATGGCCCCTTGACACCCTGCTGAATGAGCGAATCTCTGCGTTGTTATTGTGTTTTGAGGGAATGTTGAACAGCGTCATCAGCACACAACATCTTTGTTTTGAAAAAAAAAAAGCTTTTATTTAAAAGCAAGAATATACATGTTTTATAAAAGTGGAGTTATTTAGGAGTTTAAAAGTGTGGACAGCACAACAAAATCTACAGTCTGTCAATAATATTAGTCTTTGTATATCAACCTCGGTGTGTCTTTTAATATATAAATGTGCAACAAATGCCAAATATCTTCTAAGTTCTTGGAGTTATTATGTGGGCTAACCCCAACCCTACCCCAGCTACACTCTGAAAGCCTGTTTAGGGCCTATATTCATTTTATTTTTGCCCCTGGCTGTTTGAAGGTAAACTTGAGAATCTTGTCCATTCCTACTTGTTCATAATCTGCATCACTAACCTCATCGGACTTCATCAAGTCATCAACTTCTTCTGTTGTAACAACAATGGGCGTATCGTCGGTCTCCTCCAGTGAGTCTTGAAAATATTCCATTTCATCGTCACATTCAGGTTGAAATCTGCTGTTTGAAATGTTCTTCAAGTCCGGGATAAAGATTCAGCATTGCTGTGGGAGAACTGACTATCATCGCGGCAAATGAAGTCCAGTATGCGCTGCTTACACTGACTTGGATCTATCGCACTGGTCAGATTAAGGTCCGCGATATGATTTACATTTAGACCCGCTACTCGTAACAACACAGAGATGAAGTTTTCACAGACAAGTGAAACCGAAGATTCCTCGTCTTGTTTACGGAAGTGACGTCAGCTTTTCTTCTTCGTTGGTATACACCGCCTACACTGTATCAATGTATCCAGGTGTGTGTATAAAACACATAAGATTTGAAGGTTGAACACTATTAAAACGGTTTCACATTGCGACTTCACATCACATGGAATATAGAGGAATGATCTTCACCTGGATGGTCGCTTTATAGGAAACGATTGATCAGCGCTGTTCAGCGTCTCAGTAAGTGAACTGCGTTTGACCATGTAATCTAACAGGAATATTTAACTGGAGGGTTTAACATTGACCTACTATTCACAAATCAAACTCGGTTTTGAAAATACGTTGAGAGATTAAAAAAAAAAAAAAACACAAATGAACACGAATCTAGAAAAATCGAATTTTCCTTTCAACTTATTTGGCGGCTCGTGGCGATTTTAGAAATGTGCAACAAGTCGGGTTTTGCTGCGGTGGGTCATATACAGTATATACTTACTGAGCACAATATAGCAACACATGTACTCCTATTTATTCATGGAATTATCTAATCAGCCAGTCGTGTGGCAGCAGTGCAATGCATCAATTCATGCAGATACGCTCAGCAGCTTCAGTTAATGCTCACATCAACCATCAGAATGGGAAAAGACGGGCTGGTTTGAGTATTTCTATAACTGCTGATCTCTTGGGACTTTCACGCACAGCAGTCTGTAGAGTTTACTCAGAATGGTGCGTAAATCAGAAAACATCCAGTGAGTGTCAATTCTGCGGACGTAAACCCCAACCAGAATGGCCATGCTGGTTGGAGCTGACAGAAAGAATATGGTAACTCAGATAACCACTCTGTACAATGATGGTGAGCAGAAAAACATCTCGGAATGCACAAAATGTGCACGTCTGGGTTCCACCTCTGTGAGCCAAAAACAGAAAGCTGCTGAGGCTGCAGTGGGCACAGGCTCACCAAAACTGGACAGTTGAAGACTGGAAACACGTAGCCTGGTCTGATGCGTCTCCATTTCTGCTGAGGCACACAGATGGTAGGGTCAGAAGCAACAGCATGAATCCATAGATCCAACCTGCCTTGTGTCAACAGTCCAGGCTGGTGGCGGTGGCGTAATGGTGTGGGGAACTTTTTTCTTGGCACACTGTTAATACCCATCAATCATGGCTTGAATGCCACAGCCTATGTGATTGTTGCTGACCATGTGATCCCTTCATGGACACAATTTGCCATCTTCTAATGACTACTTCCAGCTTGATAACGTCACAAAGAAAACGTCGTCTCAAACTGGTTTCATGAACATGACAATGGGTTCAGTGGGCTCAGTTTCCTTCCCAGTCACCGGATCTGAATCCAATAGAAAACCTTTGGGATGTGATAGAACGGGTGATTCACAGCATGAATGTGCAGCTGACGAATCTGCAGGAATTGTGTGATGCAATCATGTCAGCACGGATCAGAATCTCAAAGGAATGTTTCCAACATCTTGTGAGATCCATGCCAAGAAGAATTAAGGCTTTCTTGAGAGCAAAGGGGAGGCCCTACCCACTCTCAATATAGTGTTTCTGATAAAGTGTTCAGTGAGTGGATAGATAGATGAGCAAATATGTATGTGTATGTGTGTGTCTGCATACAGTGTGTATGTATATATATATATATATATATATATATATATATATATATATATATATATATATATATATATATATATATATATATATGTGTGTGTGTGTGTGTGTGTGTGTGTGTGTGTGTGTGTCTAATACAGTATAAAGTAAGATACAGTAAATTAGGGCTGTCAATTGCATGCGTTCATTTTTATTGTTTAAAAAACAACGCAATCATCTGACCCTGGTGCGCTCACGGACTGATGGACAGATCATGTCATCCAATGGAAGACTCATTCACGCCGAAAGGCAGAGGATGCAGAGGAAGTGACTATGCTGCGCTGCCGTCCCGCCCCCACACGGGGGGTATATGACCACAGCTCGACTGTTTCTTTTGGCTGCAGAGAGCCTCGGAGGAAGCCACATGGAAGTGAAAGGAAAAAACCCTGCTCGGCCCTTTGAACAGAAATTTCAACTACACTACAAAAGACGCCCAGATTGAACCGTTGATAAATACACAGTCACATGCAATCTCTGCAAGAAAGAATTTTGGTGCCATCGGAGCAATTCAGGCTTGAAGTGTCATCTCAATGCATTCAAAGCTGTTTTGCTAGTTGCGTAGTCAACCCAGCCCCTGCTGCTGTCACAGGCCACTCGCCTCGCCAAACCTCACTTATGGAGAGCATGCATGTATTTTTATTTATTGAATGTTCTTATTGTCTCCTTTGTGAAGCACATTGAATTGCCACTGGGTATGAACTGGTGCTTTATAAATAAAATTGCCTTGCCTTGCCTACATGAAATGTACTGAAGTCAGGGGTGAGCCCTACGTGCCATGCTCTGTGGTTCTGCCATCTGTGTCTGGACCCGGCCTACGTGGTAGGATTGGAGACCGCCTTTGAGAAGGACCTAGCCTCATGACAGGCTGACACCAATAATGGATGGCTCAAGCCGGCTTCAACACTCGACCCACGGTTCAAGGACTCGAAGCGCCTACCAAGAGGAGAGGGAGAAGGGGCGTGGAACCCAGAACCCAGCAGAGCTACTCCACATGCTTCCCAATGTGAAAATGTCTTTAGAATCAAGATATTGAAAGAATTAAACTATGTTGACGTCTAAAGAAACCTTTTATAATGTATATTCAATGTAATGTAATGTCTTTTGAATTAAAATATCTTTATTTGGGGGATTTTCCCAGCAAATATTGATATATGCTATTTGTGATTCAAATGATGAATAAATATTAATTTGATCACGTAATTCATTTAATAATTGTTTTAATCAATTGACAGCCCTAGTATGTATGTGTGTGTGTGTGTATATGTGTATGTGTATGTGTATGTGTATGTGTATGTGTATGTGTATATATACACACACACACACACACACACACACACACACTGTATATATATTATAGAGTTTTTTAGTTTTTATACTTTCTTCTTCTTACAACTAGAAACAAATGTTATCTTTTATGTATTGCTTTGTGTTTCTTACATACGATACCGTATAAAAAATGCACCATTATCACACGCAGCTCAGTAAGTTTCATGGTTGACAGGTGTTTTTTTAGAAAAAAACAGATTGTGTTTGGAGCCAGTATTTCCGTGGAAGTTACGTCTCTCCTCTTTCCACTGCGTTCTGGCAGTGTGCAGTGAGACCCCTGGGATTGGGGGAAGGGTCCGTCTGTATCCTGTCAAGATGGAGCAGGTGATGGCCATTAAAACTCAGACACCTCAGCCTGTCAGGCTCCCACCCCCTCCTTTTCCCTGGAAGTGGTGGCGGTGGTGTTGACGGCAGCGTGGGTGGAGCAGCGGGCCCAGCGATGGAGAGCGCAGACAGGCTTTTCTGGCTACGTATCCGTGTCGCCTCATTACCCACCAGGGCCTTCCCCCTAATTGGAGTCCCCAACAGCGCCTTCTCCAATGACACCCATCTCATTGATGGCTTCTTTTTTTTTTTTTTTTTTTTTTTTTTTGGATTGGCTGCACAGACCTGTCCCCCCCCCCCCCCCCCTCGTTAGCTTTATCCGGCCCCGTTCCGAAACCGCACTCGCTTATCCCTGTGTTGTTGTCCCTTTATCCTGTTATATCAGGAACAAAATGTGACGCACGCGCAAAGATTGTTATCCTTCAACAGTTTGATGAATTCATTGACAAATTGATATCGTACCAGAGGTAATTGATGGAAGAATCCATGATGACATCACAGACCCACGTCAAGACCCTCCCTGCATCCGATAATGGCACACTAGCACACAATTTTGTATGCCAAATTAGTATGTGGACGTTTTTACTATTTTAGGATAACAGAACATGCATGAAACATGATGCAAAAAGTACCATAACCACACCCTAACCCCTTCTCCAGAGGAGAAGGACAAGGGTCTTACCCCCTCCTCTGTTCTTTGTAGGGAAATTGGGATATATTTGATATATCAAAAATATCTTCATAAGCAAAACTACATATCACGTCGATATAAAGACGTTATGTGACATAACATTTTGTGCATTATTTGATGCTTATCTGCTTGTCATGATGTGAACGTAGGTGAATAGATTTATCTTACAACAATAATTGACTCCACAAACATTATTACTAGTTTGTAAGTCTTCCCATATTACAGCATAGCACCAGGTCACATAAAAGTCTGTTCATTGCCCTATATCAGTTTCCGGCAAGCCCGGTTTCCCCCGCTCCAATCCGACCCCCTTTTTCTGCAGATCCACTGTTTAACACGAAGAGGTTCATTAGGTGTCGTTTCCATGGACGCTCATGGCAAACAGATAACAGCCGCATCAAGAGCCTGGAAGCAGACGCCCGGCTGTTGGCTTCTCGCCGTCCCTCAAATGAACCTGTAACCACCTGCTCCCCCACATGTGTTGGGGTCACTTGGGCAGGTAAATGAAAGTTCCATTCAGGTGCTCTGACGGAACGCTCCCGTCGTTAACCATCAAGTGTTACGTCGTTGTCATTCTCGTAATGGAACCGGCTCATCGTGCCGCGCCGAACCGGGGGAAAGGGGGCGGGAAGGGGGGAGTCAAATCCCAGCGGTGTTCGACGCGGTGTGACGAAGCGGTGTGAGCGCTCGCGCGGAACGCCTCTCGTCGCCGCCGTGTCATTTGACGGAGGTGGATTGCCTCCGCCACTCATCTCGCCCCTGGCCCCGCGGGCTGCAGGAGGCGATCGATTTGGTTTATGGCTCGCAGCCTCGCCCATAGGCAACAGCCACGCCACATTTGTCCTGAGCGCACTCCTCGAGGCGCGGGGTTGAGAAAATATTTCAACAAGGAGGTGCACTCCATCGTAGCAAAGCGTGTATAAACCTCCGTTCTACTGCAGGCCCCAGGCGAAGTGCAAAGTTATTGGCGACCGCTGTGACACAAACCCTGTTTATCATAAGAACTGGCCAGAAAATAGTTACCTGGGCTTTATGCTGTAAGTACTTGAGTAATTGTTTGAAGAAATTGTACTTCCCTGAAATTTGATTGATTCTTGGCAACAACTCTCTTACTTGAATATTTTCATGAAACCAGTTTGAGACGGCGTTTGCTTTGTGACATGGTGCATTATCATGCTGGAAGTAGTCATTAAATATCAAGTCTCTTGATATATGAGTTTAATTAATTTAATTAGAGTAATTATACTTTTATACTTGAGTACTTATGATATTTGGAGTGTCTGTGGCAGAGGTGCTGCAGTGTGGCTGCACATTGACACGGGCAGAGGTGCTGCAGTGTGGCTGCACGTTGACACGGGCGGAGGTGCTGCAGTGTGGCTGCACATTGACACGGGCGGAGGTGCTGCAGTGTGGCTGCACGTTGACATGACATCCACTAAACTTGAATTAAGATCAGTTAGCCTGGTATAGGTTTTATAGCTCCCTCTGGTGGACAAGTAAAACTATAACATTTTCATCCTCACAGCACTAATGACAAAATAGTTATTTTCATTTGATTGTTGACTTGATCAACATGACAGAACACAGAAGAATGATCGATCATTGATTAATCATGAGAATCCCACTGGGGATGAAACTGGGTAAATTGGATGGGAAATGATAGTAGTGAGATGTTAGACTAGCACTCCGTAAATGCACTTTCAACAGCGAGTATGTACAGTGGTACCTTGAGTTACGAGCACACTAACATACAAGTTTTCCGAGTTACGAGCCGTCGTTCTGTCGATTTTTTGTATTGATTTGCGAGCAAAAATTTGAGCGCGCTTCAGGTTCACCGCCACTAGTGGGCGTGGCTAGCGAATGCGGCCAGCATCCAGCATCCCGCGTCTCACTCCTTCACTTCACGTGGTTACCTGAGCGTGGAAGCATCGCTTTTGTGTTTTTTGCTTGCGATTTGTCGTTTTTGTGCAGTTATTTTGTGAATTTCTTTTTTTTCGAACCATGGGTCCGAAAAAAGTAAGTGCTAAGGAGAAGAAGCGGATTATGTCCATGGACTTAAAGCGCAAAATAATAGAAAAACATGAGCGAGGTGTGCGTGTGATGGAATTGGCGAGGCAGTACGAGCGTAGTACTTCTACGATATGTACCATACTGAAGCAGAAGGAGATGATAAAGGGTAGTACGCCAGCCAAGGGCATTAAAATAATGTCTAAGCTGCGGACCGGTGTCCATGAAAAGATGGAGAATCTGCTGTTGGTGTGGTTGACGGAGAAGCAGCTCGCAGGAGATAGCGTGACGGAGGGTATCATCTGCGAGAAGGCAAAAATTATCTACACACTCTTTTATTGTGTTTTATTATGTTTTTATACAACTTTTTTTATTTATGAATACATTTTTCTTATTTAAAAACATGTAACAAAAAAAAATTGGGGTGGTTTTTGGGGGCCTGGAACGGATTAATGGCATTTCAATTAATTTCAATGGGGAAAATTGATTTGCTATACGAGCAGATTGAATTACCAGCTCTGTCACGGAATTAAATCGTAAGTCAAAGTACCACTGTATTAGTGAGTACTGAGTAGTATGAGAGTAGCGTGACTTACATATGGAGTCGTTTGGGACTTTGCTGCTTCGCTTCGGTGTCACCCACAAGCTGGAAGCACGGACGCGAAAGTCGGAACAAACTTTTCCAATGAGGCCTTGCAGATCTAATATGAGTGAAGATTCAGCGACTGGATCGTTTTTTTTTCTGTTCATGGAAACAGATTGGGGTGGACCGATGAGGTGAAATCAGTGAAGGTTGACAGAGTAAATACGACGAAACCCGGAAGCCATGCTCACAGAACTCTGGGGCGTCGAGAGAGAGGTCTGCAGCTGGACCCTTCTCAGATCACGGGCGCCCGCGATGGTGCGCATCGTGGCACCCCTGATCAGGCGGGCCACACGTACCCCTGCCTATCTTGCCCAGACAATCTGCTACCTTGATGCCCAGTCGCGCTTAAAAAAACCACGTCTGATGAAAAGGGCACCATGGGGCCATAGCACCGTAGTTATTTTCATAGAACTATCTAGTTCATAACCTATTCTGTAGACCTTCTGTGCCTACAGAATACTCACCTCTGGCCTCTACCTCTTCTACTTACCTGCAATATCTTAGGCTATGTTCACACTGCAAGCCTTAGTGCTCAATTTGGATTTATTGCTCAGATCCAATTATTTTTGTTGAGATGTTCACATTATTTTTTAAATGTGGCCGACAACATGGCCATAACTATGACAGGAAGAGGCCACATGCTCAATGGCTGTTCCAGTTTTCCTGGACCTACTTGACTTGCAATGTTTAGGTTTTTCTGTGTACATGTTGTTTGTTTCTATGTTTATGTTTTTCCGTCTATATGTTGTTTTTTGTTTCTATGTTTTTCCATGTACATGTTGTTTGTTACTGTGTTTATGTTTTTCCATGTTGTTTGTTTCTATGTTTGCTTTTCCATGTACATATTGTTGTTTGTTTCTATGTTTATGTTTTTCCATGCACATGTTGTTGTTTGTTTCTATGTTTATGTTTTTCAATGTACATGTTTGTTTTTATGTTCATGATCTTCCATGTAGATGTTGTTGTTTGTTTCTGTGTTTATGTTTTTCCATGTACATGGTGTTGTTTGGTTCTATGTTCAATCGTCTCACCCGTGGTGATTCTCTCCATGTTGGAGTAGTGATTAGTTGTTTAAAGACCCAAACATGGTAAAATAGTTTTCCAAAGGGGGGCATTGGTGGTGGTTCTGTACAAAAACAAACAGTGCACTTGTCATCCTACAGGTCGTCCACAGGACAAAGTTATTTCAGCCGTTCTTGATGATTAAAGAAGGAATAAAGAATGAATGAATTCATTGCATTGCAGATTGAGAAGTTGAACTCCACTTGCGGACTAACTCTGTCCTAGTTGCAATGGCACAAAGACTCTGTGTCGTATGCCCAGCATGCTGACAGCAAAGGTAAAAAAAAAATAGATATATATATATAGTTTTATATATATATATATATATATATATATATATATATATCAGATTCCAGTGTGAACTGGTCCAGGTCCTGAACTGACCCGCAGGCGCAGAAGTAACAAGGACGTGACACGCAGAACGCGGTCACAGCAGGTGAATGCACGGTGGTCGTCGGGCAACGTGGGACCGTGAACCTCGGCTCCAGCTCGCGGATGAAATCTTCAAATCCAGACAGGTCACAGTGTTTTTTTTGTTTCGTTCAATAAGGAAATTTAGCTAAATATAACACGTCTAAAATAAAAACACAATGTGCGCAAATCGCGCCACCATTGCTTTTTAATTATCGGGTTTAGTTGATCTATTATAAATAATAGATCGATAACCGTAGATAGGTATCTGATTAGGTATCCGTAGGTAGGTATCTGATTTGTCTTTCAATTTGGATTTCAGATTCCATATCATTTGTGCTGTTCACACGGTCATGAACAAAACAGATGTGAGCCACATATGAGCAAAAAAATCAGCTGTATATGTTAACGCAAATGTCCGAACCATTTGGACCGGACTTTACCCAGCCAGCACTCTAGAACAAAGTCTGTGTAATGTCCAACTGAACGGTATGTGTGAACAGAGCAGGTAATTCTCTGGAGCATTCACAGTGAGCGAGTGGGCGTGTCGCGTGTTGATGACGTCTCCATCATGCGGCAGTTTTTTTACCTTCCTGGGGATCTTCGTGTGCGGAGCTTAGCTGCTGCGTACTCCTTTCCGCTTTCCTTTGTCCGAAGTGCATGTGGGAAAGCAGCTTCTGGCACTCCAGTACTCTACCAGCCTCTGGAAACAGCATCGCTGGAGTACCAATGTCTTGTATATTGTTTATATTTGTCACGTTTTGAGGAGCTTTGAGACAAAGGGTGAGGGAGGAATGAGGAGTGAGGTGTCATTTCCCAAATCCTGTGAAATGGCTGAAAACATAACAACTGCAGAGTGTGGACTCACACCACACAGCGGGCTTGAAAATGTTCCCGGCTAGTTAATTGCTAAATCAACTCTGTATTCCCCTAATTCTGCCGGAGCTTAAACTCGTTTGCTGCGCGAGTGGCTGTGACTGTAGGAGTGGTAATGGACGTGCGATCCCTTCCCGCGAGAGGCAAAGAGTGAGTTGTCAAACCATGTTACGGCTAACATTCATAATTTGCAAAGATGTCAATTGGGTGTATCTACCGGAATCAGGACAGGCAATGAAGTTTGTAATGAGGACAGGGGCACTACTTCTCTGTTAATGTTAACCTAATCACGCTAATTGACAACACAGCGCAGACATTAACACACTCCAACAATGACAGACACGCCGCGCTCAGAACCTTCTGCTGAAACACTGGGAAGCTGCTTCGCTCCGCCTTAAATTTGATGCCACACTGCTGTATATTACAACATGATATTGCTGTTGCGCGTAAGGAATTGCATTGGGGGCGGTGTGCTGTGCGGTCGTGGTGTTGCTGTCCACGGCTGAAGAGCATGGGGATGTACAGAGATCAAGGAAAGGAGGAGGGATCATACAGAGACACGCTGAAGAACGAACGATGAAAACCCTACAAACTCCCAATGTCGCTGCTTCATCTAACCCTGATGGATGTTTTTACGTCTACACTGTAATTAATTTGATGAAATAGATAGATGGATGGATAGGTAGCTGGATAAATAGACGGAAAGACGGGCAGGTAGGTAGGTCAATGGATGGAAAGATGGATACAGTACATAGATATAGATGGATGGATGGATGGGTTTGGTCTATAGATACATAGATGGATATATGGATGGATGCATGGATGGATGAAAGATAGATATGGATACATAGATCAATATATGTATGGATGGATCGATGGATGATAGATAGATGGATGGATAATATGGTGTATGAAAGTATGTATATGTATGTGACAAATAAACCTCTTGAATGATAGATAGATAGATAGATAGATAGATAGATAGATAGATAGATAGATAGATAGATAGATAGATAGATAGATAGATAGATAGAATGTAATAATAATAATAATAATAATAATAATAATAATAATAATAATAGTGATAATAATAATATACTTGTTTTCAGAGCTTAAATACAAGTGTATCATGTTCAGTTCCACTCATTATAAACTAAACCAATCAAAAAGCCTAATCAATGTGCCTCCCGTCGGATTTCAACGCTGATTGGTCGGTGTGTGTGTCAATCAATCAGTGTCGTTGTTGTCAAGGCTGCTGCTGGCCTATCGCAGGTGCTGTGAGCCACCAGCGTCACACGCTGCCTTGTGGCTCCGTCTGACACAACCTGTCGGCACGACTCAGCCGTCAGTGCTGCCATCACGCCGAGGAGAAAGTCTGTGTCTTCTAAGGACCTCCAGCAGGCGTGCTCTCTCTTTTCACCGTGACAACCAAAACGCACACCATGCCACAGCACATCTTTAGGTGGAAACGCCGACTTAAAGATAATATTAGGACGGCGAAACATAAGCGAAAATAATAATAATAACAATAATAATAATAATAATAATAATAATAATAATAATAATAATAATAATAATAATAGTCCCCCATCCTGACACATACGTGTGTAAGCGCATACATCCCAGTTTGGGGCTTTATAAGGTCGACCTCTACACTGACATTAATTTGCGCTGCGATGTCAGTTTACTGATATTTGTTCTTACAGCACAACAAGGACTTCCCATAATGGCGAATTTGAAGAATACTTACCAAACAGTGACCACAGGCAAAACGCAAAAAAATAAAACCGAAACCACCCCCAACAGCAACAGCGGCGGTCGATCTCCCCAAAAGAGGCCGTACAGGATGTACAAGCCCCGATAGCGATCGAGAAGACGGTAAATCACGGTTTACAGTGGCTGAATATTAACCGGTGTCAAATTGAGTTTTAGCCCCGTTTACCAGTCAGCACGCACCTTTTACATGACCCCCCGACCATTTTCCTAATGAAAGCTCACATTTCTGACACGCCCTTGAAATCCCTCCGTAAAATGATCCTCCCAGGCAACACCTCCCATTGCTCTCTCGGATAGCATTCCACAATTTGTCTGACATGACGGGCCAGTTTGCGTTACCTTTGTGCACCTCATTCTCTGCCTTTCCTGTCAAAAAGCAGTCAGGGTTTTCTGTTTGTTTGTTGTTTTGGGGTTTTTTTGGAGTGGGGGGGGGGGGCAATCAATAAAGATCCCCGTGCAGTTTTCTGAAAGGGAAGTTTTTCGGAAGGTTTTACAGAAAACGCAGAGGGAACAGGACGATAATAATGAAGACGTAATAATCTCAACAGTTGCTTTCAATACGTTGCACAGATCAAATATGCTAAGACTAAACAGAAATCTGAGCAATCATTCAGGAGTTTCAATGTTATATAATATATAATGACTGTTATATAATATCATATGAAATGCTGTTTAGTTACGATCGGGACCATTTGGACACACTAACTCGTCCGCATGACGCCGCGCCGCACGCCGATGTTAATCAGGCCAGAAATGATTGACGTCCTCGGTAACTAACTTCTAGTTCATGACTCATAATGTCGAGCCGCTCCGCCCGTTAATCCTGCACGGGGGTTGTGGAGGGTTGCAGCCCATCAGAGCAGCGGGACACCAGTCCATCCATCCATTACACGCCGGAATATTCCGCAGGAGATTTAGGGTTTCCTCTTAACCTGTAGGGGGGAGGGAACCAGAGCTATGGCTGGAAACCAACTCACACATGCAAAGTGAGATAAAACAGGAATGGAAAACACTGTCACCCACTGTGCTCATTATGGTATGTAGAACTTTTTTTTTCCTAGAGAAAAAAGGTATAAAAAAATATATATATACAATCGATGAAAAATCTGATTTATAGATCCCCCTCTCCTTAGTCCCATTATAACATGCAAAGTGTGTATGCATATATACTTAAGGACAAACAAGAAAAATAAACTATTAAATATAGCTCCTTTCAAAACCAAGTGACAAATAGAGACGTACATCCAACGGAGGGATGAAAACCCTTACAGAACGAGGTTAACATTAAAATGCCGAACACACAAAGTCGACAGTCAAACAGAATTAATATTATAGGAAGACAGATAGGACCGATTAAAAAAATAGAAGGCAAATAAAGTAGTTGAACAAGTCAAATCTAATATTTAGCATGCTTTCCTAATCTGAGGAGAAATCCCTGTAATATCCGACTTTCCGTGTCCTTCACGGCGCCTCCCATAGGGGGTTGAATGTCAGAGCCACTTGGCTGGCTTCAATGTCTTCATTTGCATTCTCCGCCTTTCTACATAACTGGATCCGAAATTATTTCTTCAAAGGTCAACATCTGGCTGTTGGTTTAGGGGAATAATTAGGCAGACCTGGGCCCAACCGCAGCTCTTGTGCACGTCATAATTTATCTATTTGTGAAATGGTAAATGTCAAGCGTTTAAGGTGTGTTTTGAGTGTGGAAACTCATTAGAATCCCGTTTATAGCACTGAAGCAACAGAATAAGGTTTAATTGTCATAAGGTGATGCTCGAAAAACATCTTAACCATCGAAATTTTAATAACGTACTATTTAACTGTTGCAGTGTTAGCCTTTTAAAAATGCCAACTTGCTTTATACAAATGTACTGCCTGTCATATGGGCGACAAAGGGCCTTAAATACAATATGTTCAGTGAATTATCAGTGCTCTCACATATGGTGATACTGTAGTAATGTTATTATCTCTGCGTCCAACTACTACTGTACATGTGCGTGAGTATGTGAGTAAAAAGAACGGCTTCTCTGACATCGTCATGTGGGCAGCTCCACTTTCTTCCACAGTGTTGAGGGTTGATGACGACCCTGCATACAAACTTGCCTCCACAATGCATTGTGGGCTACGCTTGTCGGAGAAGTGTCCAGTGTTTTTATGATGTATTTCATTAGATGTAGTATGTCATCCTACTACTCTTCAGTTATCGTCTCCTAAAACCCCGGCATCCACGAAACGCAGTTCAGCTGATGCCACGAGGTGCCGCTCCAGGATGCCTCCCGGCTCGATGGAAGTTAATGGAAAAAAAGAAGAAACTCAATGTCCAAGGTTACTTCTTACAATGGGTGTCTTTGTTGAGATTTGGAAAATACTCGCTCCGTAAGGAGGATATCGAGGCTTGAAGATGTGTATATCCTGCCCCGCCCAAATCTATAAAGCGCTGGCTACAATCCTGAAGATTGTCTACCCCCCCAGACCAGAGGCTTCAATCGGCCTCTTCATAAACAGCGAGCGACGTTCATATTTCCCGAAGACTATACGACAAACCGCATGGTGCTCGCCACAGATGGACACGGGTGCAGGTTGCTCGCGTCTTCGTCCCCAACAATCGCTCGCTGCGCCCTTCACGTCCGGCGCTTTCTCTTCCCCCGGGGTGCTCCGGTCGTCAAAAAACTTTATCCGAGTCTCTCCCTGTCTGCCCTTCCCTTTCTCTCCCCTCCGGCCCCCCCCTCCCTCTACAGATGCTACAGTACCCGCCCCCCGCCCCCCGTTTCTCTCCTCCCAAGGTCTCATTTCAGCACCAAGGTGGCAGCTGTAATGAAGGCGTCATTATGTCTTGATAATCTCTCGTTGGATCAGCCGCTCCATAAAAAGACAGACATTTTTACATTGTTGTCATAGAATATTTCAAATTGTTGTTATTATCGATTTATTGTCATGTAATTGCAGACAATAACAATGCGCAGTGTGTTGGAGAGCAACGTCCGTTCCTGGAGATCTCATAATGAGGCAGAACAGGATAACTGCGAGATCTGAACCTTGGCCGTCCATTCTTCCTTTATGCTCATTGTGCTGTTAAGGGTCTCGAGGCCTAGACACAGGGGGGCGTTTATTTCCGGTCTGAAGGAAGAAGAAAGCGAATGGGTTCAATACGCACACATAGAGCAACCAAAATGAAATGCAAGGCGTGAACTTCCGAAAATTCTCAATAGAAGGACGTAAGTTTGGACTCCAGCCAAAGTTTGGACTCACGCAATAACGCTCTGGACGCGACCGGTAAAGCGGATGTGAAACCTGTGCCCGTATACCTCCTCCTGGGCTTCGCGGGGCCACAGCAGCCGTAGAAAAGCAATCCGGGAGCGGGTAGAGTCCTCGGCCATGCGTGACAACTTGCCCTGGCTCTGTTGACTGAATTTTATCGTTCTATCTCCTTGATTGGGTAATGATGCACACCCAGCGTTTCTTTAGTGCCGGAGTAAGCACTGTACATATCTTTTGTCTCACATTATCCAGAGTGCTGTTCACATTTCCCTGTTTTACAGTCGTTACCTGCCAGTCTCCACATGCCGTGGTTTTTATGTCGGGGGCAGTAACCACTTTCACATTGCAGATTTTATTGCCGCACTATACAACCATTTAGAATTTAACATTTCTTTTCAAAGAGGCTTGGAGTCGGCAGCAGCTGCAAAAATATTGGTGGTCAACAAAGAGAATCCGCAATGAGTCCATCGGAAATTACCTTGTCGTCTGCCTCCGGGAACTGTTGTTTAAAACATCTAGACCTGAACTGACATTGGCTCTCTTTGTTTGAAAAAGCTGGCAACTTCCACCTGCTGATAAAACAGCCATCTGTGCAACTCATCAGGGCAGGACATACTCTTGGCCGGCTTACAAAGCGGCTTCATCGTGTGCAATAAAGACGCGTGTGAAGTAAGCGGAGCTGAGTGTGTTTGGTCATTTTGCCTCGCGTCCACTCAAATGTAGGAAGTGTAATCTTCTAAAGCTGATACAACGAGGCGGATCAACCGCTTCTGGAGCTGTAAGCTGGTATCTTAGACCAGTTATTCTCAAGCATCATATCAAAGACCCTGAGTTTGCATTGGGCCAAAGACAGTTTTGTCTCTGGGACCCCAATCTAAGAAAATAAGTATTGTTAGAAATGTCATTATTCAGTCATTATTGTACATGGTGCGAGTAGCTTGACACCCTGGAACGTCTCGAAGGACCACAGGTTGAGAAACCACTTTCTTAGACGCACTGACGTTGCGGGACATGAATTCTATCACAGGGAAATGATGTGTATTAAAACGTCTCTTGAGGTGAATGAATCGTCAATGAAGAGAAGCTGCGTAAACGGTCGATTGGAAGAGATTCTGAACTATCTATTGATGCAGGCGTGTCCCTGCACCACAGTGTCACAGAAAGATTCGATGCTTCCTTGTTCCCATTGTGCATGGGGAACAAAAAGCCCAGACACCACAACAAAGGACTCGGTACAGCCAGTGTAATCCTACACTGACAACTTCACCAGTGGCCAGCACTGGTGCATCCCTAAAACTCTTTATTAGCTCTTATTGCTATCTCTTATCAGCTGTTGTTGCTAAGCAACCGTTATCAGCTCCTGTTTGAGCGTGGTCTCGTCACACCCTGCTCTGGAGACCGTTTTTTGGGAAAAGCCCATTTGCTGGAAACAGAAAATTCACATTTTCTTTTGTGGACTTGTAGCGTTTGTATGTAGTATTTGAATGAAAACAACTATTTTGGTTTCTAGGGTTTAGCAGCTGCTCGGGGGGGGTTGAATACAATCCAATCCCCAGTACTTTGCAAATGTACACCTAAAAACAAGCCACCGGTACAGCTTGGAAATATCCAGCCACACGGAGGAGGGAGGATTCCAAGTGCAATAAAATAGACATCAAACACACTGACAACAGTGGATGGAAAGACATTTGGGGAGAGACGCTTCTGAGTCCCTGTTCTCCACAAATGTATTTAGTGGTTGTTCCTAAAAAATGAAAATGCAAAACTTGTCTCCCGCTTTTAGGAAGAATTACTATAAAAAGTAAGGTGTTTTGACAGCTTGTCAAATGGTTCTCACTAGGAAGATGTAATGCAAGACGAGGACGTGCCTGTTTTTTTAGTTTTTTTTCAATCCGGCATAACCCAGTTGCACAAATCCAATATTCATAGAATCAAATCAAGTTTTAATCTGGGATGAAAGCAAAGCAAAGCAAACCCTCCTGATTATAGTGTGAAAATGATATTTAAATCCATAATAAATATCATCCATCAAAATATATATATATATATATATATATATATATATATATATATATATATATATATATATGTGTGTGTTCAGGTAATTTTTGTGTAATAAAGATATTAGATAAGATTGAGTGCTGTCTTATCTTATATATTTAATTAAAAAAAACATTACCTGAACAATTTCAATATATTTTCATGGATGAATAACATTTTAGATTTCAGTTTCACATTATAATGAGGAGGGCTGACTTTGTTCGTATATTACTACTATACTGCAAAAAGCACTGGGAACATCAAAATTAAACTATCTTCCGCAGTATTTTTCCCTTTTTTTTTTTTAAGTCAATGAAGTCCATTCATCCATTATGTTTTTACGCCTTTATATTTAATGATCTATCTGAAAATATATTGCGTTTAAATACACAGGTACAAATGGTTCGATTTTTGTTTCAATCCTTTTCTCTTCTGAAAAGTCATTTCACGCCTCCGTTTTCCAGCCTCCGTCCCAGAGAGGTGTCACAAAAACCTTTTAAAAAATCTCGTTCCAGATCCAGAATTTCCTGCGTGCACCCGTCGAGGGCCCCCCGCCGCCACCCCCACCCCCACTCCCCTTTGCCCTGAGTGGCCAGACGCTCGCGCCTCATTTGCATCGCTGTCCTCAAAACCCCGGCCACTTCTGCGGCGTGTAGAAAGTCCCCGACTCCCCGGAGACCAGCTCAATATTCTGAAGCTCTGTCGACAGGTCTTAACCTGGTCCTCCTCCGCCCGTCCACGAAGTGACAGATGAGAAATGACCTTTGAGAATGTCGTTAGTCCTGTGCCCTTGCATGGAGGTGCGACACGTCTCCCATTTTTAAGGGCCACTGGGAGGTTCTGGAAGTGGTGGAAATATTATGAAGCCTTTCTACAGTTACAGATTCTCTCTTCTCACACTATGTCCAACCCCCTCACTTAGGTTTTTTTTTTTTTTCCTTTATCTACAATACAGCAACAACCACTCCGAACTGCTGCCCCCAGCCGGCTGCCAGCCGGATATATCCATTCATTCTATTCAGATCAAGCATGGGCCTGTCACGGACCAGCTGGAAATTCTAGGCGGCCGATCTGTAGATGAGATCAATAATGAAAAATTTGCGATCAATAATCAATAACTGATGATTTGTTATTCATGTTTTAAACATGCTTAAACATGCTATGCTGCAAAATGATGTTTGCACCAACGGTGAAGGAGTATTACAACATGTCGTTTAAGTTGCAGGCTCAAAATGAATCCCTCAATAAAATGTCACAATTCTTGTAAATATGGTGCACGGGGGGCCCCAAACAGTTCTGTGAGAAATGAGGGAGGACGGCCATTTTTGTACGTGTGATTCAGAAAATAGTCTCAGGGTGACGGTATCTCATTGTTGCTTCCGAGAAAGCCCTGAAAAGGAAGCCAATTTGCACTTCAGAGAAATCACTAAACTTTCGTGCATGTATTAAAATCCACCGTGGAGGAACCGTGGTCATGGCTAACTGGTTCCACAGCCTCAACTTGATTTGAAACCCAAATAAAATGACGTTAATTTCTGTAGATCCTTATTAGCGTGCCCAAGAAACCAAAAACCTCACGCCGAGAACTACAGCCCTGGATCGTAAAAATAATTCTTCGGCAGCACGCTGCGACTCTAGGAAATGGATTTTTCTTTCAAAGCGCTGTCCGCGTGTTCGTGCCCCCCCAATTAGAGTCATTTGTTTTACAGAAAGTTTACACTGTGAGATTTGATGCATGCACTACAGCACCCGCAACCCCCGAGGACCGAATCGATGGCTCTTTCTGCAAAATATTAGCTAAGAGTTGGGGGGAGGGGGGGGGAGTAGCAGGCTCATCCTAATGATTCATGTGCCTGTCTTATTAAAAGATATTATTAGGGCGATGTCCCGCAGATGGTCTTGAGGCGCGCTGCCCTTCATTACACGCCGCAGAGGTGGAGAAACAAACATCCAAGGCGTTTATTCTGCCGCAATTAATCCTGCATTGATCAGACCTTCGTCTCACCAGAGCTCGCCAGTTTGTAATATTTGCGCTTTGCCCTGTTTCCATGGGTACACTCAATTCATTTTTGGAATCAATATCGCATTAACCGCATTGTTCCTGAGGCTGCGGGGAGTTTTCCCGCAGAGGAGGGGCGGCGGCTCCGGTGCGAGGAGGGCGGATGTTTCTCTCCCAGAAGCCCCCCCGGGTGACAGGGTTGATGGACAGGACGGTTTGAGGGGAAATCACTTTGCATTCAGGTAAGCGAGTGCGGTGTAAAGCGCCGCGTGTCAACTTGAAATTATCGACTCCTGTTGTGGCGGCGTAAGCACCCGGCGGCTCTGGCTGCCGGTGGTGACAAATTAGGCTCTCCGACGAGGTCCCGATGCCGTCGGGGAAAAGCAACGTCTTTATCGGCCTCAACCTAAAAACCTGAGCTCGTTCTTAATTTACTTTCTTTTTTGCTTTTGTGGAGTTTGCACTATTTAAGAAAATACAATTGCTAGTGGGATACGTAAAAAAAAAAGTAAAAAAAAACAAACATCATGCCAAAGATGAACCCCACCTTATTTCTTATCAAATAGTCTTATGCTAATGACAATTCCCCGTCAAGCGTAACCCGCCCGACCAGGCTGCACTTGAGATAGAATCTTACCTTCAAGTTACACACATCGTCTTGATCTCGAGCCTTATTTTACAATAATAATAAATTAGTCATGGAGCCATTCATCAACCATTTGCATTAGTGTTGATGAATTATTAAGATCCTGTGAATAACTTACAAAAAGGAACATGTAGTACGAGCCGCACAATAGGTGATTAATTTCCATTTGCACATTACAGTGACTGTATTATCAGGTGAAGCTTTTGGGATTATGCTGATGTGAGACTTTATTCATCAAAATAAGATAGTTGTCTTTCATTTGCTCGATTCCACAGGTGAACAGAAGCATCTTACAAAAAACCTGTTAAGAGTTATGGAATTGTTATTTAAACCGTTAAAGGCAGCAACGTGGCACGATGGGGCGAACATGGTTGCATTTGCCCGGTTATGCACCGTGTCGCAGATGACGCCATTTTCTCCATTCCGGAACAATTTAAAAGATTCTGATGCCAGGAACTCAGCTTGGCTCCCAAGGTTCGAAAATACTGGAGTTGTCCTTGTGATATGGGAAAAGTACAGAAGCTGTGCATGTGATTACAGCCATTAAATGGGAGGACAAAATAGGTGAACTGCCAATTTTCCTGCCAAAAGGCACAACCACATTTGTTGAGAATGTTGGCGTCGATGGCCAAGACTGCCGAGTTGAGTAGAGGACGAAAAACATGAAACAAGATTTTAAGAACGCAGTATTCCTAAGTGGAAAAATCCGGGTTCGGAAAGTGAAATGGCACAGGATTCTGAGCCGTCCGTGTGGATTCGCTAGTCAGCATCAACCCAGAGACCCAACCTATGAGCGCCGTTGGCCGGAGCGAAGACGTGGCGGGGGCTTTTACTGCGTGCGCTCTGAATATTCCATCTCTGCTTAAATGTCTCTCCCCTCGACTGCCACCGATCGAGACCTCACGACTTGCCAGCGGAATGAGTCTCGGTGTCGGTATAGATTTCTGTCTCAAGCCAATTTGGATGGGACAGCATCTCCCCTGATGCCTCATCTCTTCACAGAGCAGGGGAGATTTCGGTCTCAGCTCGCCGAGGAGCGGTGCGCGGCGGCCATTTTCCCCCGGTTGGAAAAGCTCGCTCTCCCAGGGAGATGCAGAATGTGATTGAGGTGTCAGCGGTCGGCGTCTTCGGATTACCGAGCGCGGCTGAGCAGCAGGTGGTGTCAGCGCTTGGTAATGGAGGTCTCATTTTCACTGATGAAGATAGGCCAGACCCATGGCCCAAAAAGCTCTCAGCTTGAAAAGACACGTCCTTGAGTTTTGGTGGTAAAAAAAAAATATATATATATATTTAAAGTCTGCTTTGCCTGAAACATTCATTTCTATAGTTCAAATGGATGTGCTCAGGGCAGGTTGCTGGCATAAACACTCAATGCGGTGGTATACGCATAAGCAATCTAAGCGTCCACGTTCCCCGTTCGTCCAATGGCTTTATTTTAGATGTATTTACCCTCCTCTGTCTCCTAATCGAAAAAAAAAACCAAAAAGAAAAAACGCCCTGTGCGTCCGGCGCGGCCTCATAAAGGCTCAGGCCAGCCCTGGATGTCCTTAAACCTATGTGTTCACTGCACACACTCTGCTCTGTGTAAAACTGCCTTGCTGGAAGTGCTAAGACCCGAGGCCCTAAAATGTCCCTAAAATGAATTAATGTCTGCTGCCTAAGGCCAGGCAGACATGAATTCATTTGAGGGACATTTCATTCCAGGCGCGTTACAGTTGGTAGGTACCCTCATCCGGGTTCATGGTTGACATGGTCCTTTTTGGGACTTTGCATTGACTCCCTAATCCACGGGCGGTGCCTGTTGATCTCGGATCCCAAATAGTAAACAAGGTTAAACTCAGTCAAGTGGCTCACATTTCTATTTTTTTTTTTCTGGACAAAAAAAGACTACGCCTGTTTCCAAGCAATGAAATGTGACCGTCTCTGGCCCCGCGCAGCATTTCCCTAAACCCAGCTTATTAGATCCTGGGCGGCCATTCCCGATCCAAACAACATTACTGGTACAGTTACTGGTCTGTAAACGCCTTAAGTTTCTAATCTGCGAGACGACTCTCACATGGGAGGTGTGGTATCAAATAAAGCGTTAATTATCAGAATTAACCCAAACAACACATTGGCTTTGACATTGACTTTTCCTCAAGGGATAATTCTCACTTTGTCAGATTGAACACCACTTTCCTTTGATTATATTTTCTGACAGAAGTGGCCTTCAGCTGAAGATGGCCCATCCCCTTTGGTTCCGCCTCAAAAATAGGAAGAATTTGGTGAATGAATTGGAAGAATGGAACTCAATGTCCAAACGCAGCCCCCTGTAGTGAGAACCAGTTGTAAAAACATGGCATGCGGCGTTTTTTGTTCTGTACCATCTCAGTGAACCTTGAAAAACCATGATGAGAGACGGGTTACAGATGGGAGAAGGACACCGCCCGCGGTGCAATCGCTTTCATATGGAGGAGGATGTTTCCGATGTTCACATGAGGGTTACATGTTTATGAGAATATCATCACCAAATAGCCTTCCCAAATAAGAACAGCCACAATACACAATAAATACAGAGGACCGCCTTGGACCGTTTATTTTTTTTACCTCCTTTGAAAGTCTATCCTCGGCTGGATAATAGTGTTTTTCTTTCCACTTGGCCTTCCTTAATTGTCTCTGCAA
>NC_137210.1:24242195-24277195 GCF_960531495.2 Zeus faber
ATAATGCAGTTAGTTAATAGAATAGAATAAAAATAAAATAAGACCAAAAAAGATCATTCAAAGTGGGGGTACAAAATTGTTGTAGTAATAGTAGTCATTATTATTATTATTATTATTATTATTATTATTATTATTATTATTATTATTATTATTATTATTATTATTATTATTATTATTATTATATTATTATAACATTATGTATTATATTTACAATGATATAAATTCAATTTATTCCTGTGACCAACTCATTTTTCAGCCCTGATTCTGATCAAATTCAGGTCTTTGCTACAGTCAGCCTGTGAATAACAGAATAACAACCTTTATTTACTGCGGCCAAACCCTAAATAATGATTTTTTTTTTCTCATTTTAAATCACAGTCCCTTTCACCTCCGCCCTTCAGGAGGTTTGAAGGCCTTTGACGTCCCGTTGGACCGGGGTGACCCTGCGTGCCGGAAAGAGGTCGCACTCGATTCCGGAGCAACCATCCGCCAAAAAGTGTCACACACTCGCACAATAAAAAACACCAACCGGCCCGAAATCACAGAAAATGAACCACGTCGGGTGTCCAGCGCTGCGGCGGCCCGCTAGCGGCTCCACCCGGGGCTTGACAACAACACCACCGCCACTGCCGTCCCCCCCCCCCCCCCCCCCCCGCGCGCCTCCGCTCCGATGCGCTCTCCCGTCCCTCGCCCGCCCGGCTTACCGCGGAGAGTCCCAAGCAAAAAGCAGCTGTTTACCAAACATCCGATTCCCTAAATCCCTCCAGTCAGAACTTGACGGAGCACGATGGAAAACACGAGGCTGCCTGGGCGGCCCTGGCAGGAATAATATTTTTTGAAAGGCGCATTTGGAATTGATCGGCGCCTGTACATGAAATAGCTAAATCTCCATCGCTGGAGGCGGGGCGTTTTTGGAGATCCTCAAAGGACATTGTTATGCATTCAAATAGCGGAGGTAGCCGGTGTTCAATATGCCCTGATAGTTTCCACTAAGCCCCGAGAATGGGGTTTTTTTTACGCTAAAAATCGGGAGTCGCGGCTGATCGCTAATCTTAAGGAAGGATTTCCAGGATTAGTTACTTATTGTAAATTGGTCGAGGCTTCACCGGAAAATGAATGTGGAGTTAATCAGTCATCTCAGCTCTCCGGGGCGACTCGACGGGGGGGCCGGTTGTCGGTCACGGGACGTGAGATGTTGTCATCTCTGTCCCGGTGGTTGCACACAATCAATTTTTATCTCTGTAGTCCTTGAATTATTATTATATATATATTTGATATATATATATATATATATATATATATATATACATATATATATATATAAGTACATATATATATATATATGTATATATATATATATATATATATATATATACATATATATATATATATTTATATTATATATATATATATATGTATATATATATATATATATATATACATATATATATATATATGTATATATATATATCTATATACTGCATATATATATATATATATATATATATATATATATATATATATATATATATATATATATATATATATATATATACATATATATTCAGTTATGGACACAGTGCTAGGTCCTGAATTATGACTTGTGACTGAAACATCATGGAACATAGTTTTCTAAGTGCTTCCCAGCAGCCAACAGACATTGATTTGTTGCAGGAATCAAGGTATGAGTTCTAAGTTTGTCCTTAATTCCACAGAGATGTCGCCCCAATCTCCCGCGAGCCGAGCGCCTGGGAGGCCGCTGCGCCCTGACTCCGCCAACTGCGGCGCCTTTTTACCGAGCTGCTCGGATGCAGCAACGAAAACAAAACCCCGGTGACGAGGTCGGTTGGGTTCAAACTGTGCTTTCTTTCTGGAATCAATGAGCAGCCGTGCGTCAGGTCCGTGGGGTCCTGCGTCTCTTTGAAAAGCCAGAGCTGCTTTGCATCCCTACCCTCCCCGAACGAACGAATGCCGCTATGAAACAATAATAAAAAATGCATTACTAGTTCCCACTTACATGCATGTGACAAAACCCCTGCATACGTCTGAGTGCTGTAAATGTATTATCTATACCGTGAGAAGGGACATTTATACACGTAGTATTTGAAAAGCACGCATGCTGTCTGAACAAACCGCTCTGAACTCTCTGCAACCCCGTGCCCTGCTGGACCAATGGTGAAGAAAAAAAAAAATGTAATAAAAGACGGCCACTGTATGAGATCAAAAGCAACAGCGGAGACCCCCGAGGGAATCCAAATACTTAACCCTGATAAAAGGACTCGGAAAATCAAATACATTTTGTCATGGTTGCCCCAGAATCGCATCCTGAGCGGACCAGAGCCACGGGTCCCTCGCAATTAAAACAGTAATTAAATTCCGTGTCTGTTTGTATGGCTCAGCCTTGGCTGTGGTCCATAGACTTGGCTGTGGAGAATACATCCATTACCCAGTGAATGAAGCGTGTCTGGCAGCTTGAATGGGGGAGAGGAGGTCGGGTGATAAAGCAAGGCCGAGCCATTTGGAAAACAACACAGTTCAGCCTCATTCGACACCAGGGTGTCCGTCACAACGAGTTAATGACTCTAGTTTACATTGCTAAATACGGCTTTTGGGGTTTTTTTTTTTTCCGAACCGAAAATTAGTTGAATATGTTTGATGGGATTTAAGCTCCGTGTTTTCGGGTCGGAATGTCCATAGAATTGTTTTAAAGCCAAGAAAACAGGTCTGTCTTCATTTTAAAATTGTTTCCCTGCCTGGCACGTTCCCCTCGCTAAAACTATCCAAACAGCGTCCGGGATTAGGCAAAGTGATTATTTCAAGAGAGGGATTACCAATGACAAATACATAAATTAGCCTCCTTTTAAACATGCCGTCATTCAGGGAGCCGAAATAATGATTGCAAACGTGGTTGGTGGATAGCTGCTTATATTTTAATCACTGGACTTTTCTAAAAAATAAAAATAAATAAATAAATAAAAAATGTCCAAAGACAAAAAAAAACATTGAGCAAATTACAATATTTTCTTTTCTTTCGGGACAAATGGACAGATGATTTTGTTAAAACTGTGCTCACACGCCTCGTCTGCAGCCACAGAATCAGGCGTTAACCATCAAAGTGCAGTAATGCACATTTCTTTTCAAATCTCCATTAACCCCCGAGGGTCAGCATGTCTGCAGCACGGATGGAAATAAAAACAAAAAAAAAAAAAAACCTCCACAGGAGTCCCATATCATCATCCAGCTCCTCCAGTAATAACACAAAGCCAAACAAACGTCTGTATACCAATGGTTCTCAGCATGGTGTCCAGGGACACCAGGGGTCCTTCCAGAGGCCCCCAGAAACATCATTAATAGTTAAACTTGACCATTATTCCATTTCCAAGACGTTAGCACCCTCACAGAATGTGCATTAATGACTCTCTCTATTATTTCTGTAGCTGTACAATGGCACGGCACCGAAGTTTGGAAATTGGTTTTCCCGGAGACAAAATCTCAGCCAATGGGCCTTGTCGACTGATGCAGTAGCTTGGGCGGGTGAATGATTGCCTGCAACCGTCTCCATCGGTGCTGTCCGTGGTCTTTCGTTCGTTAACAATCGGGTGAATAATTCCCCCGCGCTGATTGCTGTTATGACCCTCCGTCTAGCCGGAGAAGGCGGCGGGCGGCTGGATGGATAAAAACCCGCAAAGCCATTTTCATATGACAAAAAGAAGAAGAATAACAGCGGCCTCGATCAAAAGAAATTGCGTTTCGACGGCCGAAAGGACTCAAAACTGCGCCGAATCCAAGGGACGCGGACGTCCGGAGGAAGAGCGGATCCCTCCCGGACGCCGGCGTCTGGGGAGCGAGCCCCCTGGTGGCGCGTCACCCTTTCTTTTATTGTCTCTTCTTTTTTCTTTTTTCTTTTTTTCCCTTCATGGTCCTTCCCCCCCCCCCCCCCCCCCCCCGACGTTTGAGGTGTGGCATTTCTTTGAGCGCCACATGAAAAGTACTTTGTGCTGAGTGTTTATTTTTTCTGTTTTTTTTTTTTTTGTTGTTTTATCAAGTTTAAAATGAAGTTGTACTATTTTAAAGGAATGCGATAAACTCCAGGAAAAGTTCAGGCCGCGCTAAGCTGCTTTGATCGGCTCTTAAAGATGGATTATGTTGTGTCTACAGCCAGCGCCTCGCTCCGTCTCATCACTTTGTTTGATGCGTTCGTTCGCGCGAATCAAGTTTGTTTGATGATAATCTTAGCGCCGTATAAGGACCGAGCGCACGTGGCAGCTGCGGATCGTGTGTGTTTGGTAAATGGCGCCGCCGAAGCTCGTCGCGGCATTTAAGGAAAACAAACACCTACATTGGGTTTGAAGAGCTGTCATGCTGTCAGCTGTCGCCCTCCCCCCCAAAAAAAAAAGTTTATTTGCGGAAACCTTTTGAGGTTTTATTTTTTTTGTTTGTGTTTTTTTTCCCCGCCGCCAAATTGCTCCTCACTCCTTCATAATATAAAATCCCCAAACGTGTCGTATGAGGTCATAAACACACCGTTCTGTTCAGCCCCGTTTAAACACCGTGAAAAGGTGATTCCAAAAAACATAATTAATCAAATAAATAATGGACGTCTCATATCGTGTTTCCCTTGCGCTCACAATCAGAGCGTCCGTTGCCTCAATCGGTGCAAAAACTCTTATCCGACCGCGTCTCGGCGCCAAACTTCATAACCCGGCGCGGCGGCGTGACGGAGTGCTTAATCGGGAGGAGAGGAATGGAGACCGGGTGCCATCAAACACCTGTCCTCATCCTGTCTTACTTGTCAAAGTTAGTTAATCATCGCAAGTTTCAGGTGATCAGGCGTCTGTGTTGAAATGTCACTTCCACCTCCCCGGATACACCGCAGAATGGGATCAACCTTCTCCGGTGATATTGGCAAGCAATTACGCCGGCGGGATTGTTATTTATCTTTTGTGCCGCGCGCTGCATTCAGATTTGCACCTTGCCTGTTGCAAACGACACCCTGCAGTGATCCGACGGTGGCGAGCGAGCGGAGTTGTCTTTCAACTAATCCAAACCGCCCTGTTACCGCCGTTGATCAAAAGTCAGGAATCAAACCTTTGTTTCTGTGTAACTTTCCGGATTTCGAATTAAGCGTAATTAGGATAGTTTTAGGGCCGAAGGAACGTCCTTGAATCCCGACTGAACTACAGAAGATGCAACATTGTTCTTCTGAAACACTTATGATGGTACGATGAGAGTGCTGTGTCTGCCGTTGGCTTCAAATTAGATTTAATTCAATTCAAAAAACCTTTATTTATCCCTGAGGGCTAATTCTTGAGGCAGGCGTACTAAAAAAAAACGAACGTACCAACAAGATTTATAAAGACAACGCGTGACGGACAGACAGTGACCACATGGCAGAGACAGCACCGTACACAACAGTGACACTACCTGACAAACAGCAGAGTCAAAATGTCAAATGTCCAGCGGCAATAATAATAAATAAATCTGCAGGCAGCAATACACAGGGTCCAGTTTGGTCGTGCTAGGTAAGTATTACAGTTTTCCTGATTTTGTGCAACGAAGCACAAGTTACAATTTTTCAAGGTTTTACGACCCCTCAGAAACGCCCCGTGGATTTATAAAACGTTGGTTTATGATGTCACAAAGTGACTGCTCTCAATGTAACGTTGATGTTCTTCAATTTTCTGTTAATTTGTAAAGCTTTGTCAATGTTTCCGGATGCAAATGTAGATCGGTGTGAATCAAACTTGGACGACAACACGTATGAAACGTTCCCAATTCAACGACACTTCAACCAGTGATCATGAGTTCTAATGTGACGGTGATCTGTGATATATAATACAATGGGTCCAGTTTATTATTTTTAGGCATGTGTTACATTTTTATGTTTTTGTTTAAAGCAGCAAAATCTACTGAACTTATAAACCTTATGTAGTTACTTTGTGTAATTAAAACTTATTTTTTCATTGCATCACGTATGAAGCATTTCCATTTCAACCTGACGTCAACCATTGATTTTAAGTTGTAATGTGTCATAAGTGCTGTATGAGACAGGTCGGTTCTAAACAGCTGCGTTTACAGTCTTCATTTGGTCTGTAAGTTTTAAAGTTGAGTAATTAGGAAATTGGGACAAGAAAGGACAAGAAAAGTCAGATAATCAGATATTGATATATAAGTCAGATATTGTTTTATCGAACACCTGTCCAAAACAGCTGGACAAAACAATCAAATAAATATCACAGCATTTATAAAGATCACACATCAAATAATGACTGTATATTATTAAAATGGTATTCTTAAGAAGAAATAAATAAATTGTCAGAGAAAGCGTTAACAGAGAATAAACATTGTGTCGTATGTAGCTGATTATTAAAAAAAAAAAAAAAAAAAAAAGAAACAATGTTTGGGAAGCCTTTGTTTAAAACGACAGCTCGGTATTTTAGATGTATGCGTTGCACAAATTAACCCATCTCAAAGAAAGGTAAATAAAGTAATGATTCATCTCCATTTTCTTTTTTTGTTTTTTTTCATTTTCCCGCACTTGACAATATCAGTCACAACATCAGTTGTTGTTGGTGTAGCCCACAGGGAAGGAGCCTCCTGTAATAAACTGTCTGGATGGCTGAAATGTTGCTCATTTAATGGGTTATGATGTCTGTGCAGGACAGACATCATAATAGTTACTGTAACGGCCAGGTTGCATTGCATCATGGGTAACGTCTGGAGTTCCACCGTACGTCAAATGTCATTTCAGCAGTCCTCTGTTTATACTGTTGCGTACTGATGTATTTTAGTTGTCCTTTTGTTATTGTTTTGGTTCGCCCGTTGTTGTCATTGTGAAGTGTGAAATCAAGAATCATTTTTGAATTAAATCATTCTGTTCATTCCCGTATTTGTGTGTTTCTTCATCTGTATCCGTATTGTGTAGTTTTTTTATTTTTTATTTTGAGTGGACTTATTGCACAAATGAGTACAATCCTCTGTGTCTCAACATTCAACAACTGTCACAAGTTAAGTTAAATAATTACTGTACAAATTTCATATTTCTTTCATGTTTCACTGTCATAAGTCATAATCTTTCTTTGATTTCATTCGTTTCCACTAATTGAAAATGATAACGCTCGAGAGAAGCACCATTTGTAGTGAATATGAATTTGTTATTAAAGTATAATTTATTTGTTGTGGTTCTTCATGACACATATTGTATTTAGTTTCCGTATCTTTTCTATTTATCGATATATATTTTCATAATATTTTTCATGTCTTCGTTTTCTAAAATAATATCGGTACGGTCAGTAGTGACAGGAAATGAGTGAGTTTAATTATTGACAAACATTTTAGTTCCAGTGTCTTTGGGATGGAATTCATGCCTTTCGTCTGTGTTTTTGCGACTGGGTGTTTCGCAACGCTCACTGAGTTGGTGGTTGTGAGTCAATAACATCTGGCGATTTCAAATATCGGTTGAGTCTGGCAGAATGAATTACTCCTATTACAGAAACGACGACAGAAAGATTCAGTGCTGTTTGTAGTAAGCCACAGAACTACTCGATGAGTCATGCTCATTCAGCCCTATTAGGCTCCTTGCATGTGAATCAACAATTGCATACCGTGACCCCTTTTTGATAATTGCACATGTATTACCAGAGATATAATTAATAAACATGTAGTGATTTCTTAAGTGCTCTATCACTTGGCATGGCGATTATACGACACAGAGTCATAGTGATCTACACCAATACAGCCAGTAAATGGATTTTAATATGTTATTTGGAATGTTTTATTGAATATAATTTGTCTTGATGGGAATTCTGTGATAGCAATCTATTCTTGGAACATAATCATTTATTCTATCAGACTTTGTCATCATCTGATAGAGATTATTTTATTTCATCAAAGCATCACCTGGCTCATTTTGTGTCCATGTGCAAACATTCTGCATATTGTTTTTAAGAACTGCTGTGGAACTAATATCTGCACAATTTATTTCTTGAGTCTCCAAATTTCAAATCATCCTGATGAAATTAATACATTTATATTCATTTTCACATTTATTGAAAGTTTTTCCATTCATGTTTTTTATTCACAGTATTATTCTTCAGTACTTCAACGAGAAGAAGCCATTCTGGTAAGGAGCAAATGGTGGGGACTGGTCGCCCAATGTTCCAGAAGGAACGGGAGGAACTAACTATCTAACTAACTAACTTCATTTTTGAAAAATATTCAAAATTGTGACTGACCTCGAGGACTTGATTTTTGCACAATGGCTACTCTATTGTCTTGAGTTTCCGGCTTTTTTTTCAGCTTCTGGATCAATGACAAAAACAACTTTTGTAAATCCTTTTGATAACATAACCATAAATACATTTCATTTCAGAAATATATAATTACTTGTAAGTTCTAATTAGTACTTTATTTTATTTTTTTCTGTTAATAATCTACAATTGGAAAATTCAGTTTAATATATAACTTGTCTGTATTGTAATGCAGACAACATTTATGGAACTTTAAAATTAATTTGTCATTATAATTTTATGGTAGAATTTGTCAATACTACAAACACGTTCTGCCTTTTCATTAATGTTTGTTAAGATTAGGTGTAGTAAAATGTTTATACATGATGTTTATTCAAAAAAAGTGAAACTATATATTTTCATTGTTAGAACTTACCTTGTTGTATGTAAGAATATCTGGAGTCTCAGTGACAGTAGGTGACAATCTCTCTCGTATACGTCAATTATGACGTATTGACATAGATTAACGATAGCAGTCAAATTGACATAATTAAATTGTTGACTTTTTTCCTTGGATTACATTTTCACAAGTTACATTTCTAGAAAATACCAAAAACGTTGTGGTATTTCTGTGAGTAATTACCATTGCACAGCTTCTATTTTTCCAACACCTCACTGGATCTTGAACGTATCACTCAGTCGCACATTTAGGTCGCACATCTACTGACATCTAACCGGTATAAGGGAATTGAAATATACACGTCAATCCATCGTGTGTTACTGGTGTCAGATCAATAGGGGAGTGTGTGTGTTTGAAGTCCCTGTGTAGCACATGGGTGGTGTCCTGTAGGATGGAGTGGGCTTTCTGGAGCGTTTGCTGATCATGCAGTGAGATCAGGGACCGGTGGCCTATGGTTTTGGAGAAGGTGTTCACTGAACTCTGGAGGTGCTTCTTGTTTTGGATAGTGAGAGAATGGAATCAGCAAACAAATGAGAAGGCTATTATGCTTTAGATAAAGGAGTTAGTAAATGTAGTGAGAGGATGTTCCTGGTTACCCTAAAGGAGTTTAGCTTCCTCAAGTAATGCTGATTCTGTTGGCACTTCTTGATGATCACTTCTGTGGTGGTCTCAAAACACAGTTCGTTATCGATGACGATGGCCAGGTATTTGTACTGGTAGAGCTTGAATTATGGCTGCAGTCCTCCCCACTTCCCACTCAATGCTTGGTGAAGTCCATTTACATCTCCTTGGTCTTGGTGAAGTTCAGCTCCAAAGAGCTGACACACCATTCCACAAACTTACTACAGTAAGGGCTTACCTGTGATCCTCGGCAGGCCCTGAGAGCAGGGAAAGGAGCGCAGTATCGTCTTCAAACTTCACCAGATGGTGATTTGGATGGAGGCTTCTGCAGTTATCTGAATACAGGATGGACCGCAGGGGTCAGAGGACACAGCCCTGGGGGAAGCCAGTGGATGTGCACTGGAGGTCGGAGAGACTTTTTTTGACCAGCACCTTCTGTGTTTTTAGGGTGAGGAAGTCTATGATCCACAGAATTAGCTGGTGAGCCAGGTGGAAGCGTTTATTGAGTTTTTTAGCCTGGATCCGGGCTTGTATGGTGTTGCAGGCAGACGAGAAGTCCGCAAACGGGAGCTGATGTTTTTTTTGCCCTCTAGGTTTTTATGAACAGTGCCCAGTATGAAAAGTTTGGCATCGTCGACCCCTCTCTTGGAGCAATACGCAAACTGAAGAGGGTCCATCTGTGCGGCTGTAGTGCTGCGTGGCTTTCCCGCAATCCTCTCAAAGGCGGAGGTCTGAGGTTGTTCAGGCCCTTGAGGCTACTCTCTTTGGGAATGGGGATGATTGTGGAGTGGTTCCATGCCTGTGGGACTGCGCCAGTAGCGAGAGAGCTCTGGAATAACTGCTGCAATACTCTATCTGGGCCAGGGGCTTTCTTGGCCTGTGTCCTTTTCAAGCCCCTTACCACAGTGTCAGCGCTGATAATGATGGGGTCGCCCGGGGGCCAGGCTGCTGATAGTGTCTACCGTTTGTGATTGGTGGTCTTTCTCAAACCTCGTATAGAAGGGGTTGAGATCATCTGGGAGGGATTCATCAGTACTCCCAGCCACACGGACAACTTTGGAGTCTCTGACGGAGTTAACCGCTGCCATGGTCTTGATCCCCATCGCCAGGCAGCCTGGAGGTTACCCTGTTTCAATTTTTGTTCAATTTGGTTCTTGCAGGCTGCTTTAGCCTTTTTGATGGCCTGCTTCACCTCCCTGCTCAACTCTTTTTTTTTCTCCAACCTGTATGCAGTGAAGAACAATCTTTTCTTTTTGTTGAGAATAGTTTTTTGTAGCCTTCAGTGACCCATTGTTTATTGTTGGGAAACATGGTGATTGTTTTGGTGGGGATGATATTGCCGACACAGAAGGATATTTCGGCTGAGACAATGCCTGACTGCTATTCGTAGTTCTGTGCCGGCTATGACCTTAAAGCCTCCTCCACCTGCAGTACCTCACCTGTCGAGCGGGCGTCCTCGGTGCTCCCCCCTCCCGTCTTACTTGCACTTTCCCTGACGACGCCTTTCTTTATCTATGTTTGTGTGCTACTCCTGCCTTGTGGTTTCAGTCGTTACAAGTTCCAGACATATCTACACCTTGTTATGATCACATATCATCGTTTGTGTATTCTAAACGTTCAGGCTCAAAGTTTGCTGGTTCTGATACAGGTCAATAAAAAAAAACCAGTCTATTTCGGAAAATTTTGGTTCAATCATTGCTTGTGTGGTGGCTGTTCTAAATCTTAAGAGGAACTTCAATGGCCGTACAAAACACACAAAGGCCCTCAATTATACTTATTCATGAATTATTGGAATTATATTTATATGAACCTGAGCGAATCTCAAAGTTACACGTTTGAACTGTATATCCACATAAAACACATGTATGTATGCACAATGCCTTCAGGTGGTTCAAAAAGCATTTTTGATTATTGTAAAGTGGTCTTTAGAATTGATACACGGTTTTATTGTTTTGTTGTTTTAATATTTTCTCAGTCACAATAGAGCAATTGGTCCTCCACATTGGTCTTGCAGCACAGATATTGGTATAGCATTGACATTTTATTAGCATTTATTTTATCTAGTTAGATGGAGATGTAGTTGTTGAATATAGATATGAGTCTCATTCTTGGAATTGTTCTCATGCTGTTTGGCAAGATCAGGTGGATTCCATATAGTCCATTACTTTAGAAGAAGAAGCACTTGTACTTAACACACACTCGTGCATGCAGGAAGGGGTGACGGCCACACACACACACACACACACACACACACACACACACACATACACAGGGAGTGGTGGCTGGAGATATTCAGCCTCTGTGTTTCCTCCTTCCCAGCCGTCCTCCCTCCAGGGGGCAGCCAGGAGCAGTGGGCAGCCCTCACTACGATGGCGCCCAGGGACCAATTTCAGGTGATGGATCCATGTCGTGGTCTGGGACACGACAGGAAGTGTTCTGCATGTTCTTAATTGGGGTCCTTTTTTTATATTGGAGGAAACCCCGTGTGAGCACGGGGAGAACATGCAAACTCCACACAGAAAGGCCCCTCACCGGGAGATAACCACCCGGAGCAGCACCACAGTGTCATTATTTAAATGGTAAACAATAAGAACAATGCAAGGAAAGTATTTAAATGTTTGTTTTATTGCACACTATTTCAGATCCAGCAGCACCACGGTTGAATCACTATGGGGGGGCCTGCGGAAGTAAATCCTATTAGAGTCTATTGGAGATCGGAGTTTGAAACCCATTCAAAGAACCTAAAACTGTTTTGAATTAGCTGACTCGATAAAACGTGGTAATTAAGCAAGACGCAGCCATGCGTGTGTTTGGAGTGCTACATCGCAATGGGAGGAACGTGAGATATCGAGCCGTGTCCCCGTGCTATGCTAATTCCCATGTGGTTCGCAGATTGCATAATGACGCTGGAATGTGAAACCGCACAGATGTTATTGTGAGTCACAGCACCAGCGGTTGGCAGAGAAACTGCGTGTTTTAATCTACCGTGCTGTCCATGTGTGTGTGTGTGTGTGTGTGTGTGTGTGTGTGTGTGTGTGTGTGTGTGTGTGTGTGTGTCTGTGTGTGTGTGTCTGTGGGTGAGAGACAGAACGAGGAGGGATGGGAGTGAGAAAGAGAGAGTGAGGCGTTGAGAGTCGGAGAGAGTGATGGGGGAGAGAGGTAGAGGGATGGGGGAGTGAGAGGGATGGAGAGAGGAATGGGGGGAGTGAGGAAGAAGGGGAGAGTTGAAGAGAGGGACGGGGGAGAGAGGGGGGAACAACGGGGATAGGGGGAGGGAGAGGGGGAGAGTTGAAGAGATGGACGGGGAAAGAGAATGAGAGAGAGAGGGAGATTTATAGAGATGGGGGAGAAAGACAGATGGAGCGAGGGAGGCGTAAGAGAGAGGGAGAAAGGGGGGAGAGATATAGTCAGGGAGAGGGGGAGTGGGAGAAAGAGATGGAGAGAGGGAAGGGCGAGTGACAGAGAGGGAGTTTCGAGTGAAAAAAAAATGTTTGTTCGACTCATGTAGTATTTACTGTGATTCCAGTGGTACAAGTGCAAAAAAATGAAAAAAATAAAACGATAATATAGAAAATAAATAACTAACAACAATTAGATCATTTATAAAAATAATAATAAAAATAATAAATTAAATAAATAATCAATAAAACAAAAACCATCCAACGAAAAAGCCAACAAGCAGTTTTCATTCCAACACCAAAAGAATGAAGCAAACCCAGATTAAAAGTTTCCATCTAAAACTGAGAAGATAACCTCCCTGTAGCAAAACTGCTGTTCAAAGTCATCCATGTCACTCATCAGTTTGAGAGAGAGAGAACGAGAGAGAGAGAGAGAGAGAGAACGAGAGAGAGAGAGAGAGAGAGAGAGAGAGAGAGAGAGAGAGAGAGAGAGAGAGAGAGAGAGAGAACGAGAGAGAGAGAGCGAGAGAGAGAGAGAGAGAGAGAGAGAGAGAGAGAGAACGAGAGGGAGAGAGAGAGAGAGCGAGAGAGAGAGAGAGCGAGAGAGAGAGAGAGAGAGGTGTTTACGCTCTTCCCTTGCCAGGTGGAGCACAAGTCCCGAATCTGTGCGTTGAACCTGCAAAATGTGTGGAATGGTGTTTCAGTAGAATTCGGGTGGTGCGTGGGATGGTGCACGTACAGACGCAACAGTACCACAGTTTTACACTGTGCATTTGAGGGTACATGTGCACGTGCAGTAATGTGTGTGTGTGTGTGTGTGTGTGTGTATGTGTGTGTGTGTGTGTGTGTGCGTGTGTGCGCGTGCGTGCGTGTGCGTGTGTGTTTGTATGTGTGCAGGAGAGCGAGGGACAGATGGATAATTTGGCCTGGCTCCAGGAAAACAATTGAATATTTTTGGCTGCGGTTCTGGATCAGGCGGCTCTCGGACAACAACAAACACCCTATTTTTCGTGGCCGTTTGCTCGCTCCAAAAAAAATCTGATCTGCCTGGCGGTCGCACCCGAGGTTTTCGCCCTAATGTGTGTGAGACGACGCTGACAGCTTGTTTTCCAATCAATTCCCATCTCATCTCACCGTTCGCTCCTTATTTATCAACGTCTCAATCTCGCGGGTGCTTAATCCTCGTGCCTGTCTGAATAATCAGCGCCCGGCGTCGCTTTCACGGCAAGCCATAAGATGTAATTTCATACATAATTCCTCCGCGGCGCAGTTTAATCTCAGCAGGTTTATCTATTTGCTGCTTCGGAATCAATGGTTTGCCGATAAGAGCAATTCCATTTAAATCCGAGGGAAACACGGCGCCATCAGCGAGGCGCGAGGCATCAGATCAACCAGACCAATCAATACGCTTTACAAGTACAAGTGTGTCGGTGTAAGCTGGGGCCTGCGCATGTATTCCGATTTTTCTCAAATTGACACATTTTCCCCCTTCGTTCTAAAATTCTAATAATCCGTCCACAGCAGAAAGCAAAAGAACGACTTAAAACGTGGACGTAATCCCGCCTGGCCAGTCGGGGGCGATGACGTCGTAGAAAACCGTGTCCAACGCCGCGGGAGAACGTAAGGAGCGCGCAGCGTGTTCAGCCCCGTCACAGCATTCGCACACGACACCGTACGGACGCCGTTTCCAAAAGTTGGAGAGGTTTTTAAACTTCGAATGGAGACGCGGAGAGCAACACAACGGGGTTGTCGGCGTCGGTCGAGGTCCTGACGTCCGGCGTTTTCGGGACGCTCCTCGTTGCTTCCCCAACACGAATAATACACAGAGCTTTGAAAAGGCCTCCGCCCTGGAGTTTAAAGGTATCAAACATGTTTTGGTTGCCGTCTGCGATAAATACATTTGAATAGTGTATGTGTATGACTGTGGCGGGAGACGGGGGTTCAAGTTCATTGGCGGGTTGATAGAATTTGCATAAGTTCAGATTTGTTTTGTTTGGCTGGTTCGCATTATTATTCAAATGTAGCCGACATCAGATTCCAGTGTGAACGGGTTGCGGTCCTGAACTGACCCGCATGCGCACAAGTAACAAGGACGTGACACGCAGAACGCTGTCGTACGGAGGTAAACACGGCAGGTGAACGCACGGCGGTCGTCGGGCGGATCTCGCGGGTGAAATCTTTAAATGCAGGCAGGGGCAGCCTGCTTTGTTTTGTTTCGTTCAAAAGGGACATTTAGTAAAATATAAATAATACGATCCTCAAATAAAAACACAATGCGCGCAAATTGCGCCCCAATCACTCCCTCAGAGGACACACACACACACACACACACGCACACACGCACACACACACACACACACACACAGCGCTGTATACGCTGTTTAACGGTGGCGGGCGGCCGCGGTGCGGGTGGGGGAGCATGTGCACCTCTCTGTGCTCTCCGGTCCCGAAGTCGGGGCCGAATACAGAGTTTATTGTCCAAACACAGGGCTGCTTTTTTTTTTTGCGTGACCCTCATACTCTTTTATTATAGATGTATGTGCGTAACGACTGAGGTCGCGTTGCAAAAAAATCAGACCTGTATTTGATTTTGCATCACATATGAAAGTGGCCCAAATGCAAATTTAAAAGATCCGATTCCATGTGATTTGTGCTGTTAATATTGTTATGAAAACAAAATCGAACCTGAGACACATAGAAGCACTTTTGCCTGAAGTTCTATCGTAGCCCACGTCTGAAACTTGTAAGTTAAACTTTCAAATAAGTTAAACTACGAAATAAAGTAAGTAATTAGGCAGGGTGGGGAGGGTCAGGTACGTTTATTATTCCCTTTGAAAGGAATCAAGCTGTTCATGGATAAAATAACAAATGACAGGGTTTCTTTTATTTTTCATGGAGGATAACCTTGTGCTATTATCTGTTTTGTTGACTTTTTTTATTTTTTATTGTTGATGTTTTACAGTGGCATTATACTTTAAGAAGTGCACATCTTCTGATTATTGAAAACTTCTACTTAAACCCTTGTCTTTTTTTTTTTTCTTTTTTTTTACCCAATTATATTGTATTCTCAGCCCTGTTTCAATTTTGTATTTTCTGCCCTATTTTCTGGCCCGATCGTCCGCCTTCCTTCATCTTTCATTTGAAAAAGCTCCCTGCGCTCACTTTGAAGCATTGTTTACAGTACAACCACTTGCCTTCTGCTGTTCATCTGTGCAATTGCATTACAAAATATTCCCGTCTAGACAGATATTCTAATTCACTGGGAGCTCCATCAATCAGCCTCTCCATCAAAGCAAACACTGGAGGAAATACCAATTGCCGGAGCGAAAGGATGTGAGTGAAGCTGGCAGGCAGGAGCCGTGCCTGAGGATCATCTTCATAACAATGAAAATCAGCACCATACCATATGTGCTTTATCATACTATGTTACACTACTCATATACATATACTGTACACTGTACTGGGCTACACCAAATCGTATACACCGTACCTAATGTGCCATACTGTACGGTAAAATACCAAATACAGTGCTGTACCAGATCACACCATGTTCCGACACAAAAGTTGATCCGGCGGTGGTCAAGTGCTCAAGTGTATTTGGGAAATTCTTTCTATCTCTCTGTCTGTCTGTTTTACCCAGATTCAGACAAGAATGTCTATACCCATTTCTATCCCTTGTCCAGAACTGAGACATTGACAGGCGGAGAAGCGCTGCTCGGAGTGAAATGGGGGTTGCCAGGTATCAACTGCAATTGCCTCGTGTCAGAACAGTACCGTCAACAAAACTGGCAGCCCCAGAGCACCCGCGAGCTGAGGTTCACAGGCGGCTCCACAGCTGATCACTGCGCCCAGTGGGTGGATGCATGGTTATGTCTCCGGAATAGTTCAGAATGCGGCAAGATTTTTTTATTTTTTATTTTTTATTTTTTTATTATTATTTTTTTTTTACCCGAGACATATCCCTTCAAATAGCTCAGACCTTGGAGATGCTGGAGGGGGCGGCTGTGTAGTTAAGGCGTGATTGACGCAGATCCCATTTAGGATGTCGTCTTGTCACGTTCCGCACAGTCTACAACATGCAAATGTTGTAGACTATGATGCAGACAAATATGAGAGTGGGATCTTGACACGGACTCATCAAATTGGCGTGGAAGGGCATGCCCAGAGCTCTGTAATCTCTCTTTTACCGGCATGTCGACTCTTCAGGTCCACCGGCGGTGGACGGCCAAGCAGTCGATTGAGCATCTCAATCGGACGCGTGTGGGCTCGGGCATGCTTGAGTGAGTGAACACGTATGTGCACCCGGCCCATTGTGTCCCTTTGAGTCTGCACATACATGTCTGTCCGTCCCTCTGTCTCATTTGAGCCAACGTCAAGAAATAGTTGTTGAACCCGCCTCGGGGGGGGGGGGGGGGGGGGGGGGGGCGTGCCGCACACCTCGGCGTGTTGAGTTTTACTCAAATCCTCTTGACCTTCCCAACAGAGCTGCAGCAAACGGCCTGCTAGAGCTTACACACTGTGACAGTCAATAGGCGTCCACTGAACCGCGCCGCATATTTAACAGGGTCCACACAACCTGCAACTTCCCGGCTATGAACTACGCCGCCTTCATGCCGTCTCAATCGCTCCGAGTCGCCGGGCCGAATGTACAGACAGCCTCGATTATACGCACCATTGGACAATCCACAGCATACTTCAGACACCGCTTCTAATGATAATGAAGGGCAAAGCACTCCTGTCGCTCCCCGCTCTCCCCTTTCTCCTGCAGCCCTCTCGCCAAACACTCTCTGACTCCTAATAAACTGACAAAAGATCTCGTCACAGCACTCGCATCCAGATCAGAGGCAGCGCCAGTGAGGCCCCGGGTGTGTGGTTATTCACCCACATTTCTCTATTAGGCCCGTACAGCAATTTCTATGGGAGCCCAAAGGGCAGATTGGATGTTGGATACTCCTGGAAGCGGTGCCTAACTATTGCATTGAAGTCAACAAATTGCGTGCATTTTGACAGACATAAAGTCACAGTTTTGGATCAACAAAACTATAGTCAGAGAGAAAATGCCTGTTGAATTAGATTTTTAAGCTTAAAAACACTGGGCAAGCGAAAGAGAGAAAAAGACATGAAAAGCTGTCCATATCAGAAGAGTAGTACTTGAGAAGTAATTTCCTTGAAGGACAAGAGGAAAGCCAGTAAAACGCTGCTGCATCCGACGGAAACGTATTACATAAAATTACCTAATTTCAAAGTTTTTGTCCAAAGCAACTTAGCCCGGTGTATGATGTGGGAACGTCTTATAGGGTGTGTAGGGTGTGTCGCGGCTTAAAAAGGGTTATTCTGGAAAACATTCTGGATCCAGATGTCTTACGGAGACATTGGTGGAGTTTGAGCGTCAGGTTTTTGGTTCGCTCTATGAAGCAACCCTGATGTGCTCTGTCACGGTCTGGGGATGGGTTTTAGCAAACAGAGCGCGGGATGTTGTCAAAGTCGATGGTATAATAAATGCTGGGAGATAAGAATAGGTTTTGATTCATCGGGCTGTGGCTTCAGGCTGATTGGTAAAAAATAAATAAAATAAAAACATGATCTGTAAACACAATTAAACACCTAGCTGGCGCAGGGGTCCGGAGACGAAGAACTCAGGGAGCAAGAGCGACCTGACCTCATTTTCACCGAGGCAGTGCGGGATCGCTCGGACGGGAAAAGCAGCGAAAGTCAAAAGACGACGTTCTGCCAAATCCTGCGAGAAGCTGGGAAGATTTTACCGCGGCACAGGAGTCCTTGAAAAAGAGTCCCACAGAACTGAACAAAATTTGAATTCCTTCCGTTTTGCATTCTGCGGGGACCGGGCCTCAAAAAGCGCGGACTTGCTGGCACAGACAAGAAACGATTGTGCGGGTGAATATGAGGAGAGTTTTGCACGCCACTCTGCATACACTCTGAACATAAAACCATCCCACAGCAGATCCCACAGCAGATCCCACAGCAGATCCCACAGCAGATCTTACAGCAGATCCCACAGCAGATCCCACAGCAGAGACCTGGAAGTTTTTGAAGGCTCTGCACAATGACTGTTTCTGGTTTCTTTTTCTGGTGTTTCTGTCCCTTGTCCATAACCCCAGTGTAGTAGTTGACAATTGTTGTTATTATTATCTAATGTATTGGTTACCATGTACGTTTTAATAAGTCTCTGCAACCAAAATTGTTATGATCCATGGAGGGGGAAAAACTAGTGGTGACACAACCTTCCCGTTTTTTTTTTTTTCAGACAAAGGCACATATTATGCAAAGTGCTTATTATTGCACCCAGTGTTTCTATCACGCGCACCTATTGCCGGAGAATCTAATTTGCCTGTCTGGTGTTTTTAATCAACCGTCTTTTTTTATTGGAAGGGGAGCTCTCTATTCCTGCCTTTCATTTTGACGACCCAAGGCTGTGATTTCGAATCTGCTTGTTATGCGGCGCTGGATGGATGAAACCTACGGGGGCATCGCTCCTGCTCCAATTAAAAGAGCATTTAATACCTAAAACATGTCTATACCCTAGTCGTTTGAAAACTAAAATGTTTGTGTAGCTTGACTGAAATGCCAATTAAAACAATAGGATTCAAACTCCATTGAGGTATAATCTACCGGTTTATAAATTACATTCACGGAACAGCACAGTGTTTATCCATTAGCTTGTAATCACTGTTCAACCTTAAACCGTGTCAAAAATTAAATGATCTCCAAATAAAAATCTTGCAAACATCAGAGCCTGGTTGAAAAAACACACCTGGTATAGATCATGTTTATGCAAATCATTGGTGTTTAATTATGACTTGAGTCTCTCTCGGTTGAAGTGGACCTATTACGCTCCTTTTTTCACAAGTTAATATAAATCTCTGAGGTCCCCAAAACATAATTTTTTTATTTTTATTTTTTTATTGAAAATACCACCGGACCAGGAAGTAGGAAAAAACCTTTGGAAACGGGGCGTTCAGAGCGCTGGGAAAACCGAGCGTTTTGTTCACAGCAATTCCCTTGTCATTAGTTGACCTCGTTATTTGACACTTTGACTACGCCCAACATGAACATCCCACAGTGTAACACTATGTATATGACAGAAAATAGGGAAAAGCATAATAGGCCCCCTTTAAAACCAACCAACCTTCGCCAAGACCAAGGAGAATAAAAAATAATTGGGAAGAAGAGGAGGAATGCAAACTTTGATAATGTTCAAAACATTGCTTTTGAATGGAATTCTGGGACTTCTTCTGTTCATAAGAGGTGTTATGGATGGACCCTTCAGTGCTGACAAATAACTGCATTATTAAAGCCTTTTTTACGCCTCCGCGCCGGCAACAGCCATTATGTATTTTTGTTTGTCCGTCTGTCCGTCTCATTCTGGTGAATGCTGTATCTCAGGAACGTCTCAAAGGAATTTCCTCAAATTTGGCACAAACGTCCGCTTGGGCTCCAACGTTTCAGAAACAAGTCAAAACAAAACAACAACAATGATTTAATTTGTCTAACGGCTCTATTGTTTATTTTGCCAGAGCACCTCATCAATAAAGCACATACTGTTAATATAATATATTGATAATACAGATAAAGAAGGTGACCACTATGTAAACCATATTTGAATAGAAAAACATGTTTTTTAAAGATGGTTCATATTCACAGCACCAGTGTGGCTCCGCCAAACTCAGCGATGGCAAAGTTCTCCTCTGACGTCCAAACAAGATGCTGATTTGGGATTTGTGTATTTTCCCTCCATATTCATGAGAGCGGAGAAGGGAGCTGCCGAGCGACCGCTCGCGCGACGCAAAACATCGGGCTACGGTTCCTGCAAACGTATCCCCGGCCCCTATCTTTCCGCTCGGAGGTTGCGATGGATAAATATTTCAAGTGAAGGATTACAGTGTGGCTGTGGGCTGGAGTGGGCGCTGGTTGTCGGGCTGCGGATGCAGCGTGCACAGGGGACTTTTACAGCCTTGACATTTGCATGTAAGTATCAGGGCGCATTACGGCACTCGTCCTGTCGGCTCAGCACAGGTCTGTTTCCAGATAAATCCACAGCAATCTCAAGCGTCCTTCCTATTTCTTTACAATGAAAAAAAGTATCATAGCAGCAAAGTCAAACCTGTTTTTAGAAGGTGATACAACTACTAGACACAAGTGTTACTGGTAATATTAATTACCAGTAACACTTATTTACGGAGGTGATTAAACAGGGAAACACATGAATCGCACATGAATCACATTAAAACAAACGTATAAAATATACAAACAAACAAATGACGAATTCTTGGAAATTGCATTCAAAGAGGCCTTCAGGATGCACAGAGCTAGGTCACCCTCATCGCCGTCGCGTGTTTCCCCTTTACCAAGAAATGGAATCCATTCTGACATCAGGTGGAGTCATTCATTCGCTCTTAGAAGCGCCTCCCGGGCGTGAGGCTTTTCTTGTTTTTTTTGTTGTTTCTTTTTAACCAGCCTGCTTGCCGGCTCGGTTGGCTCAACCCGACCCCGACCGGTCACTCATGGTAGTGGGTGCGGTTCGGTGCAGGGGTGCTGTCCGTGGTGCTCACGTTATGCTGTGAAAAGCAGCAGCTTGTCTATTGTATGTCCCTGCTGTGTTCTTGTGTATGAAGCCGTAATAATTAGTATATGTATTGGATATTAAGCTTATATGTATTTTATTTTATATTATTATAGTATTGTATGGTGGTTTAATATTTCTATTTTACGTTTTAAGCGTGCGTTATGCATGTGCTCCTCTGTGTGCTGTTTCCATGCAGGCAGTGAAAGTGAAGGGACCTGTGGTGAACTTGATCAAAAAAAAGGATGAAACTTCACCAAAACCAAGGAGACAAAGAAATCCAAAGAATGCAAACTTTGATAATGTTCAAAACATTGGTTTGGAATGGAATTCTGGGACTTCTATTCATAAGAGGTGTTGTGGGTGGGCCCTTTAGTGCTGACAAATAACTGGGTTTTTAAAGGTTTTTTATGCCTCTGCGCCGGCGACAGGCATTATGTGTTTTGGGTTGTCCGTCCTCGTGAACCCGATATCTCAGGAATGCCTCGAGGGAGTTTCTTCAAATTGGGCATTTGGTGGTCAAAGTCCCCGTGACCTCACAAAACACATTTTTGGCCATAACTCGAGAATTCATATTCATACGCTAATTATGACACAATTCACACAAACGTCGAGGACGATAAAATGATGAAGCGATTACGTTTTACATCCAAAAGGTCAAAGGTCAACTTCACTGTGACATCATAATGTCCTGCAAAAACAGTTTTCTGGCCATTACAGGTATACAACCGCGGTGGGGTAATTCTAGTTTTATACATATAACGTCATTTTTTTCCGATTACTCTGCTAATCCAAAGTGTAAAGTGGGGAGTTTCCTAAACTGAGCCACCAAGTCATCGTTCGCGTGGCAAACTAAATATGAACCAAAGCGTGGTTGACGAGAGCGTGCGAACCCGCTTTGTTCAGTTCTGCCGCGCAGCAATAATTGCCGAGTGATTGATTAACACTCCAGCTCAGGCTTTGTTTACCCTCTCATAAGACACAGTTCTAAACACTGATTTCTAAATCCGCCAATCCACTCCAACTTTTTTACCACAACCAATCAGCCGCACACGCATGACCACAAAAAGCTAATCAACTCCCCCGCGCTGACACTATCTCTGCTCATTCTGGCGAGTCCCAGCTCATTTTGCGCGAGGCTCACGCAGCAGTCAGTAAATATTTCATCCCGGCTCATGAAGATGGGACAACGTGTAGCTGAGGACCGCGGCGAGGACCGTCTATTCTTGGAACGGGCGGCGTGGAAAAGGACAGCCGGCCGTGACAGATGTCATAACTTATGAAAGGTTGCTCTCAGCCGGCGTTCCTGAGATAAAAGACCACTGTCAGGTTTTGCTCAAAGGCAGGAGCAGCGTGACTGCATGGGAGGTGACCCGGAACGCACCCCGAGCCGGCTGACGGACTCAGCCCACTTCACTTATCGAATTGCTTTTGAGAGTAATTCCCTTTATTGTGTCACCTCAGAGGCGTGTCATTTTAATACGCCGCGCTGAGCAGGGATGGTCACTTTATGGACCGAGGTGCGCGGTGCACGCCAACATGTGAGGAGGCCTTATCAATCATATCAGCCACGGATCCATTTACGATCCCTGATGTCACACAGCACCAGTACCCAGCAGCCGGCTTCAAACAATGACTCATCAGACTAAAGATAGATAGATTTGACATATTCAGCTGTACTTAGATGAACTTTACCTGCATATTACTGTTAATATCGCATACTATCGCAAGGCACTGCTGCTATATGGTACTTACCGTACCTTATTATACCTTACCTTACATTACCTTACCTTACCTTACCTTATTTCACCCTATGTTATCTGAGGTACCTTACCTTACCTTACATTACCTTATATTAGCTGAGGTACCTTACCTTACCATACCATATCTTGTCTTATATTATCTTAGGTACCTAACATTTTGTGCAATGACAATTAGTTGAATCTAATCTAATCTAATTATCTTACCTTACCTTACATTACTTTACATTACCTTACCTTATTTTATCTTAGGTACCTTACAATTCCTTACCTTGTCTTACCGTACCTTACATTACCTTACATTACCTTACATTACCTTACCTTATCTAACCTTACCTTACCTTACCTTACCTTACCTTACCTTACATTACATTACCTTACATTACCTTACATTACCTTACCTTATTTAACCTTACCTTACCTTACCTTACCTTACCTTACCTCACCTTTCCTTACATTACATTACCTTACATTACCTTACCTTGTATCATCTTAGGTACCTTACCTTACCTGACCTTATCTTACCTTACTTTGTATTATCATAGGTACCTTACATTCCCTGACCTTGTCTTACCTTATACAATATCATCTTAGGTATCTTGCATTACCTTACCTTACCTGACCTTATCTTGTCTTATCTCACCTTATATTATCTTATGTATGTTACATTACCTTGCCTTACCTTACCTCACCTTCACTTATCCTAGGTGGGTACATTACCTTATTATATCTTAGGTACCTTATCTTACATGCCCTTACCTTACCTTGCCGTGCTTTACATTATGTCATTCTAGGTAGGTACATGACTTATCTTAGACACCTTATCCTACCTTACCTTATCGTTTCCCTACAGAAGTTTATACCCTTTTCCTGAGAGAAGGCAGAAGACAACAAGCTCATTTCAAAAGTGTCAGGTGTTTCATGTTCACTTCATAAATACAGGTTTCCATCAAGCCACACACGTGATTCTGCACCGCATAACCCCCCCCGTGTCTCCACTTCCCCGGCTTGAGTGAAACTCGAGTGAGAAGAAGTGTGGAAATTAACTTGTTTAAGTCACCTTGTGACATGTATACACTGGGCAAACACAGTGTCTCTCTCCTGTCTGGGAGAACCTTCCGCCTGAGCTTCCCCCTCCTGCTCGGGCTTTCATCTCCCTGGTGCTGTGGCATGGAGCTGCTTCTTTCAACTCCCAACACCTCTTCATCTCGTCTGGGGGTGGGGAAAAAGTGAGCGCTCCCGTGTTTACCCGTGGTCCAAAGATGGGTGGATGTGTGGATGTGTGGGTGGATTTTGGGTGGTGCAGGGTGCAAGGTGGTAGGGATGAGGCAGATGTAAAAGCAGCCTTCAGCTGACAGAGACCTCAGCTCCCCATATATCTGTGACATTAAGGATTAGCAGCCAGGAGACGTCGCTCCGCCGTCACAAGGCCTGCACTCGTTAATCTCTCCCCTCCTTACATCACTCACTCTGCCTCATTCTCTCTCTCTCTCTCTCTCTCTCTCTCTCTCGCTCTCTCCCCCTCTCTCTCCCTCGCTCTCACCCCTCTGCTTATCTGTCTCTCGCTCTCTCTCATTTTCTCCCTTGGACTCCTCTCCTCTCGCTAGTGACTCTGCCCCAACTTTAATTAGTTTTTACCAGCGATTGGAGGGAAAGTTGGAACTTTCCTCTGTTCTGGTGATAAAATACTAACGGCTGCTAAGCTCAGCCAGGGGTTAACAAAGTGGAGGTCAACTGTGGACTCGCCCTCGGGAGCTTTGATCAGATTGGAGAGAAATGGAGCACAGAGGGAATTGGGAGACAGGACGGAGCAAAAAAAGGGAAGAAAAAAACTGAAAAATGTGTCCGTTTTTTAATAAAATCATTTTTGCTTTGTTTTATCATTGAAGTTATTGAACAATGGCTAATGTGGATTCGTTGGAGCGCCTAAGAGTCGTGGGCTTGAACAGAAAGCAAGATCATGAGGATCTATCTTTTGGAAAGGGTGCGGCGAGCCTCTCACCTTCTCGTTTCTTAGTGTTCGCGGCTGCAGTACAAAAACAATATCCCCACACCTTGACAAAGATACAAATGGAAGAAAATGTGTTTCCATTTTCCCAACATGCAAGTGACAGAAGTGCCCCTAAGAAAACAGACAAGGTCAGCATTTCGTTGATGGGCTTTTTGCAGATATTTTGCAGATAGGGTTCCTGGAGGAGCCTTTAACAGCAGGCAGGGGAAAGTTCTCCGTCCCCGCAGCAGAGATTTCGTACAGAAAAGCTCTCGGCGCTCTGCCTCCCGCTCGACTCTTCGGTGATCAGCTTCGGTGATCTCCTCCGCGGCAGTTTCCCCTCGGCGTCAGTTCTTCCGGATGACCAGCAGCTTGGATAAATCTATAATTAGCGTTTTTTAGCCAGAAAGTTCAACTTACCGGTGCCCGCCACTTCCAAGTTCCTCCTTAACGAGATGAGTGATGCTTAAATGACCAAACGCCCATCTGGACGTAGCTTTGTGTTCATTAATTACCCGCAAGAGTGCTAATCAGGAATAATGGGCTTCCTTAATGACTGTCCCCTCAAACAAAGCAAGAACAGGTGAGCGAAAACAAGCGAGCACCTGGACATTGCACCACATGCCGCTCCCGCAGACAAGCCGCAAATTGACATAATGAGGTTGACAAACTGTCAGCGATTAATGAATGGCATTGAAAATTGAGGTAATTGTCTCTGAAATGTGTTCAGGGTACTTTTTTTTCCCCCCAGCCCATCAAGGTGTCAGAGTTTCCCAGCAAGAGTTGGCGCTATCAGGTGCATTTAATTGAGTTTGTACCCCATGCAGTCCCAACATCAGAGGTGCGAAACATTTTTCTTTGTTGTTTTTTTTATATATATATATATATTTATATATATATATTTGTTCTCGTTTAACATTTCATGAGCGCGGCTGTTTTGTCACAGCAAAAGACCCGGCAAAAGGCAGAAAAACAATGTCTGATTCTGATTCCGCCGGTCCTTCCGCCGGCGCGCCATCCGCCAGGACGTTCCGATTATTATGGCGATGCCCCTATTCACGGCCAAGCAGGCTTTTGTACCGCCTTCACAATGCCGTGTTATACAACGACGCGGCTGCACATTCTTTACCCCTGGGAGCGTCCCAGAACGACGACGCTCTGGCCCTGTTCAGTCGGCTGATAAGCAGTACGACACAAGCAAATAAGCGGTTAGGAATCTCGTTCCAGGGACCCTCCGCCGTAGCCCTCAAGGCCATGGATTCTTTTACCTTCCCCGTTAAGGTATTCACAGCTCGTCAAGCGTGCTCCTTTCGCCTTGGTGCAGTTCTCAGGTATTTGTTCTCGTCCGGCCCCGGTAGTGTGTACGCCACTCAGCTGACGGCGTCAAAAAGGTTGTGCAAATCGCCTGTAAGATGAAACCACTTATTCCGCGGTGGGTTAATTGGTCGCTCTTTGTGTTTGGTGCGGCTGGAATTTGACGCCATGTTGCACTTCCGCACTTGAGTTTGAAAAAAGGCCATTTCAAATTCAAAGTCCACATTGATTTGCTTCATATTTCATTGCCATTGCTCTTTGTACCAAGCACCAAGTCAGTGTATTACTGCGGTGTGGGAGTGGTGTGGTTTGAGCAGCCACACCTGTCCTGGGTCTGGGTAGTTGGGACCCAGGATCAGGGTGGCTGTACACCTGTTGCTCGATCATTGGTCTAAAGAGCAACAGGTAAAACCCCCATCCCCACACACACAATTACATACGTAAGCATAACTCCCATGGAACTCAACATCAAGTATGTGACGCTCGTGATTATGTTTTTTAATCAAACTGGCAACCCCTAAACCCAGCAGTGTTGGGTGGATTACACCACCTTTTTTTCAGCATCCGAGCTAACCTAACAATAGCAGCAGCATACAGAGAAGCACTGGGTGGCCGTTTATTATCAAGTGCAGCTAAAAAACCATTGGATTTTCAGCCAAATAATCTTAAGGATTGCCACTTTTACCAATTATAGCTGCACGGTTAAGATTCATCTTTCTTTTCTATCTATCGATCTATCTATCTATCTATCTATCTATCTATCATCTATCTATCTATCTGTCTATCTGTCTATCTATCTATCTGTCTATCTATCTATCTATCTGTCTATCTATCTATCTATCTATCTATCTATCTATCTATCTATCTGTCTGTCTGTCTGTCTGTCTGTCTGTCTGTCTGTCTGTCTGCCTCTCTCCCTCTAGGATAACCTCACAGACGTCAGTGGTGCGGTCGCCATGAAACCCACTTTGACTCTACTTACGCATAGAAACACTGAGTCATCTCTCTTCTGTTTCTTTCAGCAGCAACCCTGGCAATATAATTCAATTAACAAAACATTTTGGGAGCAGAATTCCGCTCACATCCCTCCAAAGACAACGCTCTGCGGACGGGGACGGGGGGACGGGGACGGGGGGACGGGGGGGGGGGGGGTCTCTCTGCATTCAGAAGCGCCGTCTCTCTCCCCATCTGTGTCCCGCTACCAGGGCAGAGCTAATTGGGTGTCACTTTGAATATCAGTCCCCTATCTGCTTGTAAGCTCCCAGACAGGGAGGGTGCGTAGAATGGGGCGGCATTGTACTCCCAAGTCCTACACATCATCAATCTTGATTTGATGCTCGGCGAGGAGGGGACGGGTTGGGGGGGGGGGGGGGGGGGGCGAGGGGGCGACGCCGAGACGTCGAGAGCATCCACAATGATTTCTCGGATGCCTGTTCGCGCACCCCCCCCCCCCCTCCCGAGGGGCCTGGGGAACCGGGGCCCGACTTTAAAGTAAATAATCCCGGTGTTTGATCCCGCATGGTGTGTGTACGGCGGACCTGCGAGGGGCCACCAGAAGGCTGCGGGGACATCAAACGGGGAGAGCACAGAGGTCTAGAGGTGATTAGCTGTGTTTCATGCCCCTTTTATACCCGCTCCCTTCTTCTCGTCCCTTTAATTGATGCTCTCTCGCTCTCGCTCTCTCTCGCTCGCTCTCTCTCTCTCTCTCTCTCTCTCTCTCTCTCTCTCTCTCTCTCTTTCTTTCACTCTCTCTCTCTCTCTCCCTCTCTCTCTCTCTCTTTCCCTCTCTCTCTCTCTCTCTCTCCCCTGCTCTCTCTCTCTCTCTCTCTCGGGTCATTGCTCCGTCTACTTTCTCTCCGCCTGCTTTACATTGTTTCTTTCAGAGCGTCTTCGTGTTTGAATGGTTGTCGAGCTCGCAGCCGGGGTTTCATTCAGAAGACGTACTTCATGCCGAGATCACAAAAGGAGAATGTGAAATACTAGAGTCCCAAAAAAAAAGTATACGTGATAGTGATTCCCAACCTGGGGTGCCAGACCCCAGCAGGGGGTCGCCCCGAGATCGCAGAGTGGGTCACGAGGCCTCGGGTGATAGATAATGTATGTTTTGCAGTGATTTTAAGGTTATACCAGCTAAATACCAGCTAGTAAATACATGTAATAAATACCTATAATAAATTCATATAATAAATACATTTAAAATAAAATGGATGTAATTGATTGAGGGGAAAGGATTGGGAACCATTGGATCGCACATAATCTCTCTTTATAAGAATTAAATAGTCGTTTGGAGGAGTAGTAGTAGTTTGAAATAATCACCACTTTTGGATTCCGTACTAAAGTAGAGAACTCTTGATAAAAAAAAAAAGGCCACCCAAAAATGTCGGTCGGGTGTGTGGGATTTAAAGTACAGCTCATCCAATGCAAAAATACAAAACCGTCTTCCCAGAAGTGAAAAGCGCCACTTTTGCCGCATAGCGATAAGGACGGTGTCGTTTTCCAAACCTTGTTTTGCCTCCCAGTCGACACATTTCTAGTTATTTTGCCAGTGAAATATTACAGTGCCGGATTCCGAGCATTGTGTGCCATTGGTGATTTTTTGAATTCCCAAGAAATGTCGACGGCGCGTCTTCCCCAATGTTGGCGTCAGGTCGTAAACACAAGTACTGACAAGAACATCAAACTAATAAGCCAGTTTAACACGCACCTCGGAGGACGCGTTCGTGGCTTCTGACGTGATGCAAATCAAAGTCTCACCTTCGCAGCCATCAATCACTCAGTCCCCAGGGTGAGTGACCTTCATCAGTCTCACACACACACACACACACACACACACACACACACACACACACGTCAACACACACATGCACCGCGAGCCGCCTTATCAGCTCAAAAGACCCTCCTCCTTTTGGAGTAATTAATACTGCAACGCATCAAAGGGAGGTGGTTCTGTCAAGACCAAATCTTCTGCACCATTTAACAGGATAATGACAGAGGTTTTTACGATGTCTTTATTCAAAGGCGACCTTGGCTTTAGTTGTCAAGGTGTCGGTAGTTGCCGTAGTGAGTGGAAGCAAAGGGACTGACCCGCGAGGAAAAAAAACAAAAACTACCGCCTCTGCATTCTTTAGTCTTTTTTTTGGCTGTTTTTGCTATTCATTGACTTTTTCCTTTGTTTGGATGAAGCAAATGACTTCCCTCTCGTGCATTTCCTTCAGCACCAGCTGCACTGGAAGTGGGATTTATCATTTTGTGAATTCGAGGAGCTCTGTGGCTCCCAGCAGCGTTAAGCAAGTTTAAGAAATAATAGAGAGCTGGGAAATCTCTCAACAACCTTGGAGTCTGCACTTTTGAAATATTTGTTTCCCCCGATGTTGTTGTGTCAACAAATGAACGTATAAAAGATGAGCACAAGAATTTCGTCATAAAATGCATACAAGAGAATTTCACACTTTCACCGGGTTTTCTGTGCTTGTTCCGATGTAACTCCACGCAAAACCTTGTTAAAATATGTGATGTATAATGAAACATATAACAATATGTGGAATAAAACATTCTGTTTGTTTTCTCCGGCGAAAGCAGCGATCAAAACGGGCTCAGATGATGATTCGAACAGCACCCAAAGTCCTACATGGCTGAATTCAATAGTCCTGTGGTTCTCAATGTGGGGTTCGAGGACCCCCGGGCGTCGTTGGAGATGTTCCGCGGGGTTGTTTTTTGTTTTTTGTGGTAATTATTAATTGTATGAAGTGTAAGCATTATTTTGATTAAGAGAAACCATTAGAAAATGTACAATAACGACTGTTTATTTTTGTTTATCTCAGTAGTGAACACAGGTATCGAGGTTTGTACTAAATCACATCTAACGATACAAACCTTCTACGATTGGGGTCCCAGAGACTAAAGGAGTTGAGGATCACCACAAGAGCCTAGAGCCTATCTTCATAGTAACATTTAAATAAGGGTGGATGGATAGTAGATAGATGCATAGATAGATAGAGATCCTTGATTCCAGCTGTATTTTAGAACCAAAGCTCATCACAGTTTTCAGTTTACTAGCGATGAACACAGTGACGCCCAATAATTGGAAGTGGGTGCAGATGTCGCTGCAAAACTGTTGATATTAATCACTTTAGTGCTGCCGCGGCCAATAAATGAAAGGCGCTGACCTTGGAAATAAACACAGCCCTTATCGATCGGAAACGCGATAGTGTATTGATTATTGCATATGATTACCTACTATGTAAAGCCTCATAAAATGCATTACTTGATCCCCTGACGGGGGAACATGCTGTTGTTTCCGTGTGGATCAGTACAAATGCAAATGTTATGTTTTGAGTTAAAGTGAGTGCAGTGTACTGCTGTGAACCGCTTCTCCCCAAAACAGTTAATCAAATATGTTGACATTTACGATTTATCCTCAGCTATTGATATAATATCAGTTAGTCAATGCACACACACACACACACACACACACACACACACACACACACACACACACACACACACACACACACACACATACACACACACACATGCACACACACAAATGTATGATGCACTCATGCATCATAAATAAATAAAATCCACATGCTAAGTAAACATCAGACAATCTCACACACACACACACACACACAGACATACACTAATATACATAATACACAGATGCCACACACACACAATCAGAATACACACAACACACAAACACACGCAGGCACACACATGAACACATACACACCACACACACACACACCACAAACACACACACACACACACACACACACACACGCACGCACACACAATACACACAGATACTCAGACAAACACATACACCACACAATACACACAACACACAAACATACAGAGGTACAAGCATAAACACACACACAATACTCAAAACACATAAACCCACATAAACACACTCGCATGCACACACAATCACAATACACACTTCACTCACAGGCACACGCAAAAACACATACAATACACACAAACACATACACATACACACACACACACAAACACACATGCACACTCACAATACAAACACACACAGGCACACGCATAAATGCACACACACACAATACACACAAGCACATACACATCCAGGCACACACACACAAACATACACATGCACTCACAATACACATACACACACACACACACACACACACACACATACATACACACACAGTGCGTACCTTGCTATCCTCCAATCAGTTGAGAAGCTCTGAGCAGCCGAGCGCCTGCACTTGTTAACAAGCGGTCGTTGACCCGAGGCTCCTGTTGTTCTGCCGCTCCCATTAATACAAAGGAATAATAATGGCCGTGCAGCAGGTTTAGCCGCCGGTCTCCTGTGTCGCTTTCTCTGTCGTCCAATATGTGACGAGACCGCGGCGTGACGGCTTCCCTCGGGTCGCCCCGGCAGGTCATCTCTCATCGGCCGCCGCGCCGGCATCTGTTGGAAATCAATCCGGGCCGTCGGCCGCGTGATGAAACGCCGTCCGAGCGCTCGCTCGCTCCGTCAGAGCTTCCTTTTCCCCTCGCAACTTTTATTTGAACGTTTCATACAGGAGGACAAAGCGCTTTACAAATAGGCATTACGTAAAAACAAAATATAATCTTTAAAGCGCAGAAATGAGAAGCTGAAAAACTCGAACTCGCATGAATGGAAGGTCAGTTCAATCTAAAGTGCAATTTAAAGTGGGCTGATAGGATTTATAGATCAATAGATCAATAGAGCGATAGACAGACATTTATTCATTCCCAAGTGTAATTGCAGCGTTTGAGCAGCTCACATTAAAAATAATAGGCCGTTATACTTCCAAAAACTTTTTTGAGGGAAAACGTAAAACATACAATAAACCTCACGTTTAACTGTACACAGTGAGATATGGCAGGATAATGGAAAATAAACCAGAATTGAGGCAATATACAGCTGAAAAATAGCATTTACACAGGTTTGCGTTCCCTTGATCCCCGATGCAGAAAATATGCCTGATTTGCACACTGCATGGAAAGCACTTTCTGACAAACCGTTTCTAACGGCCAGATGCAGTGCGTGGATTGCGAAACTATTTTTTCAAATTTCAAAAAAATGTCTTGTCGACTTGCTCTGTCGGGACCTTCATGTTTTTCTTGCGTGTCCCGATGTTCTTATTGTTTGTGTTATTTGGCCCAAATTTCCCCTTGAGGGTCGATAAAGACCTGAAGGGAGATGACCAAAGACGTCTGAACGTTTCATATCGGGAGGAGCCAGAGTTGACGGGGCCCCCGGGCCGGAATAGGGCAGAGGGTCAGCAGAGATGGCTCTATCTAGTTTTGGACCCCGGGTAAAGGAAAATAAGCCCCTTCGGACCAACATCGCTGCTATTCCGTCGGTAAAACGGGCCCCTCAGAGCCCCATAGTGCCCGGGCGGCTGGTACCTGCTTATCTCGTCCGTAACCTTTATCTCGAAATTTTGGAAGATCAATTTTCTTGAGATTCCTCCCCTGACTTTTGGAGCCCCTGGGCCTCAGTAGACCTGTCAGGGGGGTCCATCCCTGGGGCTGTTATTTGGTCGTAAAAGTCGTGGAGAAATTTATAGACAACGGGCTGCCTCCAGTGGTGTAAAGGGTTTGCGACTGTGTGTGTGTGTGTGTGTGCGTGCGTGCGCGCGTGCGTGCGTGGCTATCGCATGGGTTCTCATGCATAACCACGAGTGTGTATGTTGCCGTCCGACAGTTGTCAACACGACTGAACCTGAGTAAAAAGAAACGTAAAGCGCGCAAAGCTTTCTCAGCGCCGAAGAAAGTCATGAACAATGAAAAAATTCACCAGGGATTTGGGGAGAGAGAGAGAGAGAGAGAGAGAGAGAGAGAGAGAGAGATTCTCAACACTGAATAAGCCGATCACAATCAGGTTCAGACGATACTCCCACTATGGTCATGTAAACACCTTACCCTGATTATCTTCATCAAGTTAAGATGGGGAGCACGACCGACACCCCTGGATTTAACCTCCATCGTGGCGTGTAAACACCTGAAGCCGGATGTCATCGGCGTATTCAAACTGAGGCGTGTGCCACAAAAAAAAAAACAGCGATTCTGCCGAAAGGGTTGTTTGGGCAGATAAACAACGGTCGCCACGGCAACCGCCGGTAAACAAGCACACTCTTGATGGGGGAGTGAGAGCGCATTTTATGTTTTTGCAAAGCGGGGACATAGTCAAGGAGGTGTCGGAAAAGAATCGTGAGGTGGAGGTTTTTCAACACCTTAAAAGCATTATTATCTTTACCTGACTGTTGAGTTAATCGGGGTAATAAGTGCAAGTAAACACACTGATTGATTAAAACTACATTACAGACTATTATGTGTTTTACACAAAGCTGCCTTTTAACTGAGATATATATATATATATAGTGGGGCAAAAAAGTATTTAGTCAGCCACCAATTGTGCAAGTTCTCCCACTTAAAAAGATGAGAGAGGCCTGTAATTTTCATCAAAGGTACACTTCAACTATGAGAGACAAAATGGGGGGAAAGAATCCAGGAAATCACATTGTAGGATTTTTAATGAATTCATTGGTGAATTCCTCGGTAAAATAAGTATTTGGTCACCTACAAACAAGCAAGATTTCTGGCTTTCACAGACCTGTAACTTTTTCTTTAAGAGGCTCCTCTGTCCTCCACTTGTTACCTGTATTAATGGCACCTGTTTGAACTCGTTATCAGTATAAAAGACACCTGTCCACAACCTCAAACAGTCACACTCCAAACTCCACTATGGCCAAGACCAAAGAGCTGTCAAAGGACACCAGAAACAAAATTGTAGACCTGCACCAGACTGGGAAGACTGAATCTGCAATAGGTAAGCAGCTTGTTGTGAAGAAATCAACTGTGGGAGCAATTATTAGAAAATGGAAGACATATAAGACCACTGATAATCTCCCTTGATCTGGGACTCCACGCAAGATCTCACCCCGTGGGGTCAAAATGATCACAAGAAGGGTGAGCAAACAACCCAGAACCACACGGGGGGACCTAGTGAATGACCTGCAGAGAGCTGGGACCAAAGTAACAAAGGCTACCATCAGTAACACACTTCGCCCCCAGGGACTCAAATCCTGCAGTGCCAGACATGTCCCCCTGCTTCAGCAGGTACATGTCCAGGCCCGTCTGAAGTTTGCTAGAGAGCATTTGGATGATCCAGAAGAGGATTGGGAGAATGTCAGATGAAACCAAAATATAACTTTTTGGTAAAAACTCAACTTGTCGTGTTTGGAGGAGAAAGAAAGCTGAGTTGCATCCAAAGAACACCATACCTACTGTGAAGCATGGGGGTGGAAACATCATGCTTTGGGCCTGTTTTTCTGCAAAGGGACCAGGACGACTGATCCGTGTAAAGGAAAGAATGAATGGGACCATGAATCGTGAGATTTTGAGTGAAAACCTCCTTCCATCAGCAAGGGCATTGAAGATGAAACGTGGCTGGGTCTTTCAGCATGACAATGATCCCAAACACACCGCCCGGGCAATGAAGGAGTGGCTTCGTAAGAAGCATTTCAAGGTCCTGGAGTGGCCTAGCCAGTCTCCAGATCTCAACCCCATAGAAAATCTTTGGAGGGAGTTGAAAGTCCGTGTTGCCCAGCGACAGCCCCAAAACATCACTG
>NC_137210.1:24279695-24324695 GCF_960531495.2 Zeus faber
TTCAAATTCCTGCTCCAAATGTACGCCGATACGGATCAAACTTGAACCGCGAGATGTTTGAGACGTCGCGGTTCTAACGAGACCTCAAACATGTCCGTGGGTCCAGCGGTTGTACGGGGCCAGACACTTTGAGACAGAAAGATGCCATGGAGAGTGACAATAATAAAAATGTGAACAATTACGATAGCGATAATAGTAATTGAAATAATAATGATAACCTTTATTTGTGTCGCACCTTTCATCCACGACATGCGACTCAAAGTGCTTTACATTAACAGCAGGCGATCAAATAGACACAATAAAAGCAAAGCAAGCATATATACAGTAAGTACAATGTGGTACATACACTTCTATAGGAGAAACTTTGTGTCAGGGTTATTCTCCTTTCACGTTTTAGTCATTTTGAACAATATTGTTTATGGAAAACGCAAGGCTCATAGTTTCCAGTGCACAAAGTGCGCGACGCTGCCAGTACATTCTTGCGATCCAGGGACACAGCGCGGGGCTGCGGCGAAATGCGTGGGAGATTTGTTTTTCGTTTTTTTCGTTTTGCTCTCGTCCCTCAGCCGAATCCAAGAGCTACGTCGTCGGCGGTGAGTGCGGGAGCACGGGGCCGGCCCTTGGAAACTGCTGCCGCGGCTGGCAGGGAGATGTGGAGCTCATCTGCCTCCTCGCCGCACTTAAATGTTGTGTTTAAGCACACGACTGCCTCCGTAGCGGCAGCCCCGAGGGTGTGTGTGTGTGTGTGTGTGTGTGTGTGTGTGTGTGTGTGTGTGTGTGTGTGTGTGTGTGTGTGTGTGTGTGTGCGTGTGTGTGTGTGTGTGTCTGGGTGCGTGCGTGCGTGACAGAAGGAGAGAGTGAGGAAGATGGAGGGAAAGGTCAGTCATGGGTGAATATTCCCTGATAGCGGGCCCCGAGCTGACAAGGGGAGGGTATCCTGCAGATGAATCAATAAAAGGGAGGCTTGAAGAAGCCGAGCGTCACTTGGCCGGCGTGTTCGGCAACAGGGAAATGTTAAAAAAGAAAAGAAAAAAAGAAAAACTAGAAGTACAGTAAATTTGCCATAAAGTTTGTATGGAAGGAGGATGGGTCTGAATAGGAATCCAGTGCAGTTGGAGCCGAGGGAGTGATGGACGCCACTCACGTTGCTCTTTGGTTTCGTTTTGTTTAGATCGATGTCACATCCCCGTGAAGGAAAGCGGTTGGCATGTCCGTCTGCTTTGACCCTCACATCCACGCTGTGGATTGGAAAGTCTTGCTGCAGCTCAAGAAAATAGCAAAACTATCCTGCGGTCACTTTGTTATTTATCACTGTACTCAAGTACACGATACAATTTTCAAGATCTGTACCGGCTGAAGTATATTCCGTTTATCGCACTTTCGACTGATGCTCCATTCGATTTCAATTCAAATCTGCGCTTTTTACATTGCTTACACAATCACATAACTTTAAAACAATTTTCGATTAACATTTTTTTGGTTAGAATTTCCATTTTATTTATTTATTTATTTATTTTTAAATGAAAATGGAAATTATTTGATTTTATTTGTACACGATTGTAAATGACTATGACGCCACCTCACCCTAAATTGTATTCTGTTGTATCCCAGGCTCTATGTTGTATAAGGACACGATGAATACTTTTAATTCTCATACACGTGCTTATACACTTTTACTCCATTAGAGATGTTTTACTAGAGTCATTTTGTGTGTAAATAAAAGAGATCGGAGTGCCTCTGTACTCCCGAGTTATGTATGTATATATGTAAATTCATATTTGGATTTCCTACAAGTCTTAATGACGACGACGTATGCGATATATCTCACGGTCAATTTCTCCCCGTCTTGGGGTTTATGTCTACGCCGCAATCCCAGACACTCTCAAGCTACTTCTGCGAATCTGGGACACTCTCGCTCACCAGCCACAGAATAAGAGTTGTGACTTGGGTTTATCCCCATCGCCCGGTGGGACTCTGCAACTCTTCATCTCACAAAGTTGAATTGAGTTTGAATTTGGCTTCGTCTTTCGCCTTGTTTGTCAGCGGGGCGGCGGCTATCCGGTGTAATCCAACGTCTGGGACCCCCACGCGCCCGATCTTTGGGTCGGGTTTAAATCTTTTCGGGGGGAGGTGGTTTGGCTTGGACGGCGAGTGATATTCCATCGAGTGATAAGGGTTTTCAGGGCGGTGTGAAGGTGTTTTGCCCGCGGCGAGGTTGTTTTACAGCCTATGTACTGAATTGAGGAAAATGGGAGAGGGCCTTGTCTCGCAGTGATTACCGTGGCGCCTCCTCCGGCAAATCTTTATCTCGCTGTTGTCGCTTCAAATCATTTCTCCGTTTATTATCACCTCAGGGTAGAAAAGGAGGGAAAGATTCTTTCGAGGTCGTTTGAAAAAAAATCCACAAACTATTGAGAAGATATTAAACATTTCCAATACTTCTACTACTAGTCATACTACAGCTTCTGGTGCTACTATTACAATACTACTACTACTACTACTACTACTACTACTACTACTACTACTACTACTAATAATAATAATAATAATAATGATAACAACAATAATAGTAATAATAATAATTTAAAAATAATAATAATCATTATTATTATTATTATTATTATTATTATTATTATTATTATTATTATTATTGTTATTATTATTGTTATTATTATTAATAATAATAATAATAATAATAATAATATCAGAAGTGTAATGATTGATTGGAAAGATTTAATCATGCAATAACAATAATAATATTTGTTGTGTTTGGTACGTATTACAGTTTTCCGGGTTCTCAGAAACACAGCACGATTTTCAGAGTTTACGTTGAACGTCGTATCGGCTCCCCCCCGGTCTGTTGCTGGTCTCCACTATGCGGTCTCCACAGTGCAACCCAACCCTATATGTTTGCTTGTAAACCAGGACTTGTCATTGTTATAACTCACCGTGTTGTCCGTGGAAATAGAGCTGCACTCTCAGTGACAGACAGCTGACCGTTTGGTGCCGTGTCGGGCAACAATGACAGAGACGGCGTGATCATTTATAGTTTTCCTGGTCCCAGTTTTCCGATACGTTCCGAATCCATGATACGCATCATGGACTCCGACTCCGAGTTTGTATCTTACGACTTCCTCGAATCCCGAAAAAGTAAGGAGGGACATCTAACACCAGGTTAGATGCGAACAGAAGGCCTTAATTTACAAAAAGGGCAAAAGAAATCAAATACCAAACGAAAAGCCCCCAAATAAAAATAATAATACTAAAGACCCTTGTGAGGCTGTTTTCTGAACAAAGTTTTATCCTATTCCAATGCCCAACATGAGTCAACGAAGGACAAATGGACGGCTGTGCTGCTGGTTCTGCATTGACCCGAATTGCACCAAAGGCGCGTACGCTGTGATGCTGCGCTCAGTTTCAACTGTCAGAACCTCCTCTGTGCGTTTCTGTCCTTCTGCTGCTGCTGCTGCACCCCCTCCACCTCCACCTCCACCTCCTCCTCCCCCGCCCTGCTCTGCCTTCTTAATCCCCAGGGGGGAATTGGGTTCATCGCTCCCATATTTCCTACGCTGCCGATCCAGGGCGTCGCTCGCTTAAAACATGTGCGGGAGTGATGAGAATTGGAGCCGAAACCCAAACGATGCGTGCACACTTGAGGACATCTCATTTCTCACCTCAGTCGCCCTGGCAATTGTCTAAAAGAATCTTTCACACATGTTGGGGGTAAAAGTGAAAGTACCACACTGACATTTCTAATTAAGTGTTTAAGAGTCAAGTCCAGCTCTGTGTTTAAAGTATAAAAAGTAAAATGACTTGTCATATCCCGTTTTATATAACAGAGCCTACGGTGGCACTGCACCTTTTTTTCTGCAGATGATGCTCATGCAGATCCTGATTTGAATTTATAAAAGAAATAGTGCAGGTGGTAAATGACTATGACATTTACCTGGATATGGAACAGACTAATCACTGATGAGTAGTTTGATAGAACGAAAGGAACCCGACTGTGTTATAAATGTAGTAAAAAATACAGATGTTTACTTTCAAATGTAGTGGACTAAAAATCCAAAGTCTCTGAAACGGAATATACTGAAGTAAGTACAGATACTTGAAACATGTACTTAAGTACAGAAACAAAAGTACCTGTACTTTGTTACTTCCCACCACTGGGGTCAATTTGGCCTTTAAAAGTAACGAAATAGGACATGAATTATTATGATCGATCTAACTTGATAACATCATAAAATAACTCTAATTTAGTCAAATTATATAATTTGACTTTATTTTTAAATACTTAAGAAGTGCAAGCAAACACAGCGAAGGCACTAAAGGGGTTGATCCCTTCAATATTTTAATTACTAATAGGTCTAACTGGGTAGGTAAACTTGTAAACACGCTCTTTGCATTCATTTATATAATAGCTTGTCAATGTTGGAATATTAATAATAAGTTATTTCATATTCCTTTAATTAATATTTATTTTTAAGGGTATTTTAGAAGTGAAAGCAAACACAGGTAAACAAATTCAAGATTCAAGATTATTGTCACATTCATTGTACAAGTGGGTGCGGAAAAATATCATATAAAAATACAAAAATAGGAATTAAATTGGCCTACAGTATAAATATAGGGAAATAGAAAGAAAGAAAAAAATAAACAATAATGAACAATAGTAAAAGTGCAGAGCACTTTATTTTAATCTATTTGAAAGTTAACTTGAGAGGCACAAGTAAACTCGCAGCAAAGTTTTCCCGTTCCAAAAGGAGGGTGACGCCAGCGAGCCGCTTGGTATTCCGTGCACCGGGAGCCTGGAGGTCGGCCGCTGATTCGCCATTAGCATTCGCATTTGCAGCGATTAAAGGGTGTAATTTCTCATTAGGCCTCGGCGAGTGACAGACAGGCTAATTGGCAGCCGCTCTTGAACAGAGCTCTGTAAACGGCTGCTGATATCAATTACATGCGAGTGGACATGGCTTCGACGAGCCGCTTAGCCCAGGGGGAGGCGGGATTGGAGAAAAAAAATGTATAAATAAGAAATAAAATAACTGCTGACCCTGCACTTTGCTCAAACCGCAGCGGAAATATCGGAGAGGAAAAAAAGAAAAATGGCTGTTTGCGTTGAAGCTTGACGGAAAATCGAAAAATCACCCTCATCGACGGAGGCAGCCACAGAACAGCAACTGTGGGGGGAGGAGGAGGAGGAAGGGGGCGGGGTGAAAAATAAGTTTCACTATTTACATTGATTCTTATTTTGCATGAATGTCTTTTCTTAGTTATTAAGCAAGTTGGGGCGGAGTGACAAAAACATTGCTGCTTGGATGCTTTTTCACCCCCTCATAATATCTCCATGTAATTTTTGGACACAAACTATGACTGTATTTGCCCTGCAAGCGGTCAGGCAGCACACTGCGTATGAAACCCCAGGCAGCTTGTATAGGACCCGGAAAAAAAAAAAGATTGAGATGAAAAAGGTTTCCCTGCTCTCAATCTTTCATATTTCTAGATGCCCAGAATAAGTAGTGAGACGTCACGTTGATTGAAATGTCATCTGACAACAATATAATGATGTGTAATGATCCTATCCACTTCATTTAACTGTGCTGCAATTTGCCTGGAAACAGAAATGTTCACGCAGAGCTTGAAGCGGGTTGATTTCGCCGCACGCTGTCTTCCACTTGAATAGATTTCACCTTTTTATCAAGCCATGCGCGGCAGCAGAGGGGATCAATGTGGATGAGGGTGGATCGTCTTGTCATCTGTCTGTGTCGATTTTCATGTGATTTTCATGTTCTGCTGAGCGGACGCTCCTGAATTACCCAATTGACTCTAAATTGTCCATGTCTCGCATCTTGCTGTCTCACATGCACAGTCAGCTGCGACCCTCTAGGGGGGAAAAACATGGATGGATGGATGGGTGTGTGTGTGGGTGGGTGGATGGACAGATGGATGCATTGATAAGTGGGTGGATGGATGGATGATGGATAGATGGATGGATGGACAGATAGTGGATGAAACTCAAAATATAGAATATAGTCTAAGGAGATAAATAAAGTCATTTTTGTATGATATGTAAATGTGAAATTGTCAAACCTCTAATGGAAATTCCTTAAAAGACAATATTTACTCACTTACACTGGATGATCAAATATTGCCATATATAAATATATAGACACAGTATATTGGGTGAGGGGTGGAATGGGAGCACAACCTCGCTACCAGGAGAGAGAGAGAGAGAGAGAGAGAGAGAGAGAGAGAGAGAGAGAGAGAGAGAGAGAGAGAGAGAGAGAGAGAGAGAGGGAGAGGTTGAGAGCAAGGTGACACCACCGCAGCTTTAAAATACTTTAATTCTAATTCTTAATGTAAGACTCTAAGACACTAATTACCCAAATCTCCTGCAGCTGCATCCCCTGTCGGCTACACAACCACAACCACAGATCAGAATCCAGAATCCAAGTTAAATTATTTTTTGAGGTTTTCTGAGGAAAAAGGTCAGAGTTGGGAGAAAAAAGAAGGGGGGGATTACTCCCAGTGAATTGTATTATTAATTCTCAGAATCCTGACCTGGAAATTGAGTGCGTTCTGGTTTGTTTCTTACAAATACAGAGCTGTGTCGCGCCATACAATCATGAGCCGCCGCGAGAACTGACATCGAAGTTGACAAGGTGACTCGACTTCAGTTCTTTGACTTTCCTCCACATCGGCTCTGTGGAGAGCATTAATGAGCGGCGGCCCAATTAAAGGAGGCGGTTTAACAAGCTCTTTAACTGTGAGAGGAAATAGCAAGCGAGCGCTCGACTCACTGTACAGAGTGTGTTATCGAGACGTGAAAGCAATTAAAACCTCCGGAGACGCTCTCGCCCCGCGGCCGCCAGTGTAATTACTGTACCTGTTGTGCGGACGACTTGTACATTCGGGAGATGCTTATAAGTGACGAGTTGAAAGGGCATTTTCGATTCCACGCACCTTCCACGGTCCCCGGCGAGCTCATAAATCCTCTGTTGCCTGTGATATAATGAGGACGCACGTTTCCTTTTTCATGGCGAACACCCATTAAATGATGAAAGAAAATGAGGAAGCATGTGTGTGTGTGTGTGTGTGTGTGTGTGTGTGTGTGTGTGCGTGTGTGTGTGTGTGTGTGTGTGTGTGTGTGTGTGTGTGTGTGTGTGTGTGTGTGTGTGCGCACGTGTGCGTGCATGTGTGGGCGTGTGCGTGTGTCTCTTTGTGCCGGTAATAAACCGACTTGAACCTCTAATCACAAAACAACACATTTTGTTTCTAGAGCCGCCAAGACATCAAAGTAAGAATAGTTCTTAATTCCATTGCTTCTAAACTGGCAGGAACGGGGAGATCAAAAATAAACAACTTATATTTGGACGAATATCTCGATATCGTTATTTTGGCGGCATTTTGGCTTACGACTATTGGCACTCTCATGAGATATTTGCACACAAGAAATATTGGAGAAACTGTTGTCAATAATATTATGACCGTTGATCAGAACACCTGCAACAGTCTCTGAAGTTCAGAAAACTGTGTTACTTTACTGGAATGATCCTACACCAAAGAATTATGATTGTCGACTTAAATAAAAATATATAACTACTTGATCTTAAATCTGCTTGTAGTATTACAGTGAAAGTACTTGTCATATACAGTGCCCTGATATACAGAGCCTTGAATACGGGAAGAGGCAATCTGATTGGTTCCTCCTGCTTTCTTTGCTTTTGATATAAAGCGTCATAAAGCCTCTTCCTGTAAATCTCATGTCCTTCATTTTGTTTATGAATCGTGAAGTGTCAGTCAAGTAGGACCAGCTGAATTATTCGGGTCAAAGTTGTTGGTTTTGTCACAAATTTCTGCCCTGTACTGTGTTTGGATCGATTTGGATGACGATTTGACTTTAACCACGAGATCCTTGTGACATACCGGTTTAAACGACCCCTCAACCGTGTTCCTAGCTTATGTCATTGTTGTGTGACAGATTGTTTCAGCCGGGTTGGCCATATTTTGGCGTGAAATGCATTAGACCGTGTCTGTGATATAGATCAAATTTGATCGGTTTTTCACTCATTTCTACTCCGTATGTGGATCGATTTCGATTAAACTCAAACCATGAGGTGTTAGTGACGCACCAGTTCAAACAAGACGTGACCGTGTTCGTCGCTTCTGCGGTTGTTGTTTTCCTGGTAGTTTTAGATTTCTTTAGGACTTTAGGAACCAAAAATTAAAATAGCCTTCATTCCTAAAGGTTTCTTTAATTAGGAGAATTTTCCCAGAACAAAATCAATAATAATGATAATATAAAATGTAACAATATTATTAATAAATAAATATAAATAAATAAATAACATCTATTATATTATATATATCTTTTTTTTAAGTGATGCGAAAGTAATGTGGTGGCGTAAAAGTTGAAAATATCTGAGCCTGAATATACTCTACATAAAAACAGATACTTGTACTTAGTTACTTTTGACCACTGGAAACAGCATAAGAGCAGCATGAAATAACATTTAGAATGTGTGCGTGCATATTCTCTCTTCTCCTCTCCCCTTGTTCTCTCTCTCTCTCTCGCTCTCGCTCTTATGTTTCACTTTGAGCCGTCATAGCATGATTGTCTACGTCTCAGTGGAAGGGAAACACTCACACACACACACACACACACACACACACACACGCACACACACACGCACACACACACACACATGCGAGCGACTCACACAACATAGGATGTTGCTTTGACGACAGTTTCCCAGGAGTCGTCCACTCGCTGCTTAATCAGGGTCCTAGCGTGGACCGCTGAACAGCCAGTGACCCGAAAGGACAACCATATGCACAACAACGTCAACACCTGGACTGTGGAGCGAAGCGGTAAAAGTGAATGTCTAGTAAGGGAAGTCCCCAAGAAGATGGAAGGGTTTTCTAAAATTTGAGCGGCTGGAAAGAATAGGGTAAGTCAGATAACCACTCTTACAATGCTGGTGAGCAGAAAAAAAACCTCAGAATGCGCAGCACGTGGAACCTTGAGGCGGATGGGCCACAACAGCGGAGGACCACGTCTGGGTTCCACTTGTGTCGGCCGAGACCAGAAAGCTGCTGAGGCTGCAGTGGGCGCAGGCTCATCGAAACTGGACAGTTTGAAGACCGGAAACACGTAGCCTGGTCTGATGCGTCTCCATTTCTGCTGAGGCACACAGATGGTAGGGTCAGAAGCTACAGCATGAATCCATAGATCCAACCTGCCTTGTGTCAACAGTCCAGGCTGGTGGCGGTGGCGTAATGGTGTGGGGAACCTTTTTCTTGGCACACTGTTAATACCCATCAATCATGGCTTGAATGGCACAGCCTATTTGATTGTTGCTGACCATGTGGTCCCTTCATGGACACAATTTGCCATCTTCTAATGACTACTTCCAGCTTGATAACGTCACAAAGCAAACGTCGTCTCAAACTGGTTTCATGAACATGACAATGGGTTCAGTGGGCTCAGTTTCCTTCCCAGTCACCGGATCTGAATCCAATAGAAAACCTTTGGGATGTGATAGAATGGGAGGTTCACAGCATGAATGTGCTTCTGACAAAACTGCAGGAATTGTGTGATGCAATCATGTCAGCACGGATCAGAATCTCAAAGGAATGTTTCCAACATCTTGTGGAATCCATGCCAAGAAGAGTTGAACCCGTTTTAAGAGTAAAGTCTATTATACTGTATACTGGGCTTTTAGAATAAAAGACAGGCTAATATAAGCATAAAATGACTGAATTCATTTATTAAACTGAAATTGAAACACAATGTTTTCCATCTGCCTCGGGTCAGCTCCACTTCCAGTGTATAACAGGCCTCATGTGTTTTCTTGAAAAGTGGGGTGGGGTGGGGTGGGGTGGGGTAGGGGGAGGCTCCCATGGTAGCACCATGGTAGCCTCAAAATCATCAGATCCTGCCCTGCCTGGGGGTGCCGGGGGAGGGTCTTGACCTGGGGCCCATGGCACTTGCGGCCTTGCGTGCAGTTGGCCTGGGACATTTTCAGGTGCACTTCTGAAGCCATGGCATTCAACTCTGGGTCTTTTTGTAGCCTTTGAAGCCTGCCGTGGCTGAAACGCTCAGTACTCTGCACCACAGCAGTGACCAAGGTACTTAGGTACCGCATTCTGTGGTACGCCTGGGCAGTAGAATGACCATGTGGTGTAGCTGGACCCCTGACGCGCTTCGGGGCGTCCGTATATGAGGCATCTTGATTGGCTGCAGGTTTAGAGATGTTACAACCTGAGAGGCTTTGGAGTGCCGCCGGTCAAAGTGCTCTTCGAATCTTTGGGCCTGGATGCCTCTTGTCACATGCTCTACAGCAGCCAGCATACAGCATTGTTCAGCTCCTCCAAGACGGCCGTGACATCTTCTGCCAGAACCATTCCGAGAATGGTATTGCCCCTTTAAAAAGCCGAAGGCCACTAGCTTTTGCAGACATTTCCATCGGCGTGGATCGTGGATTGAGACATTTCTTCTGTGGCTGTGAGCACAAATTTGTGCGGGTGAGGATGGCGCGCATGGCTGGCATTCACACCGTCCACCGGGCGGGGCAGGAAGGCTTCAGAGACGTGTGCGAAGAAGGGTCATTTGACTTGGCTACAGCGGTGACGATGGGCTTGAACTTCCCAGGCTGACGGAATGAAATGCTCGACTCGTGCACAAACCGCATTGAACCTTTACCGATCCGATTTACACAACGCGGCCCACAATGAAGGTACGCCGCAAGGGGCTGCTCTTCCTTGAGATGGGCTTGCGCACCTTGCTTCCTACCAGACATACTGGCTGCCCCATCGTAAATTTGACCCCATAGCTGTGTTGGTGGGAGATTTAGGCGAATTACCACATCCCAAGCTACACAAGCTATGTTTTCTCTGGGTCGCAAGTTTTTGTCATTGAAGCGCAGACAGAAGGACTCTTGCGCAACTCCTGCCGCGCCCCGCGTCCCATCCATTATACGGGAATACTGAAGCACTGGCAATAATTGGATCTCCTTTGTAATTTCACGTACGCTTGTGTTGCTGACGATTTCAAGGACCTTGTTTTGAGTTATGGGTCTGCTGAAATGATTGTACCGCTGAAGCCAGCTCCTAAGTTCGTCATCACCCTCTGCCTTGTACTTAATCAGCTGGTGGAAGTTGCCCTCTTTGTTGTCATGTCCGCTTAAAGCATTGCCCTGTCGTGCCAAGCACATCACCCCTCCCCCGCCCCCACACACTCACACTCTTTGGGAGATTATTTCTGGCCACGTGCTGCTGCTTTTTGCTCTTTGTCGACGCCGCTGAATAACAATCGCTGTCTTGGCGTCGACAGAACCTTTGGAGTGCTTTTTTTTTTTTTTCCCCCCCCGGTTCCTAAATCCCGTTTCAATAAAATGCTCCGTCAGCGCTACGGGCTAAAGAGGATTTCTATCTCCGAAATATTTGGCACAGCGAAAACACAGCATGCGCCTCAACGAGGGGCTGTAATGAAGCCGTTTTTACTGCCTAAACCAACTGTTCTGAAATGTTATTGTCTTTTTTTGTCAGGGACTCAATGACGCTGGTGTGGGCAGCAGTTTTGGGGTCATTACTGAAAAAAACTAATGTATTACACATTACTCGCTGTTTTAAAGAAAGTAATGAATGATTTTACTTAATTACTCCTGGAGGAAGTCATTTGTTAAAATACTTGTTACATTACTACATCGCCTGAAATGCATAGTCATGTATCCTCTCCGTCATCACCACACAGTTAGCGTTGCGCCTTCCTGTTTCCCACCATGCATTGTGTTCAGACTTTGAGAGTTATGTCGTAAAGTATTATTGTTAAGTATAAGTTTTAAATATCATACGCAAGTGTTATGCGCGGTTGTTCCGTGTTGTTAAATTTTAAGTAATCGTTTCTGTTTATGAACAAAGTACATGAAATGGTAGCGGACATGGCTGTTTGGCTCTCTCTCAGTTTGGTAAGACACTGAAGAGACCGGAACAGCAAACTGCGTTTTACTTCACAGACCACCACAAAAACATGCAGAGATTCCTTCCTTTATTAGTAAGATATAGAACTTATGGAGGGTGAAGCAGGAGGTTCGCTGAGAAAGACGTGGGAACAAAAGAGGTAAAGAGCGACCGGGGAAAAACCCCAAATAAAACGTCCCAAAACCCCGTCAGCAGGACACTCAATCAGAACTCAATAAGAGTTCTGCGGTGAGAGGAGGTGGGAGTGCCTTTTCTTTACATAAAGATGGCAAAAAAACTAAAAATAAATAGTGAAATCCAACTCAAACAAACAATGACGTTTATTGAAAGTACCCGTATTTCCTCAAACAGTGACCGGGGCTTTTTTTTCCTTTCTTTTTACCTCAACTGCCGCCTGGGTGCCGTGCTCCTCAGAATAAACACCTAAAATAAACTGCCGTTATATTTTCATTTGGAGACACGGGGCACACGGTGGAACGGAGATCGCTCTCTCTCCATTACGCAATCTACCAACGAAAACAATAGATGTGAGACAAAAACACAGGGAAATGGAGAAAAACCGCAAACGGGCTGACTCACATTAGTCCTGTTTACCGCTTTCCGTTAGAGCACCGGTTTATATTTGAGGGGATACGGTATCTATAAAACATGCTCCGAATGCTGCGGCTCGGGGACAAAAACAAGCTTGTCGACCCGGGAAAGGGAGGAAGTTGAATGACCCGGAAAGGGAGGTCCAACCCCGTCCCCTGCCAATCGTGACAAAGGGAGCTCCCGGACCGAGAGGAAGACCAAAGACATAGTTCGCCTCTGGGGGCTTGCGCTGAGAACACAACGAGATCCCAGATCACCGCCTCCATTTGACGTATTTTTGGTCAAAAACATCGACTTATTTTTAAGCGTACCTCCTTAACGAGAGTCAGGACGGAACCAGTCTCTGGCTCTCTCTCTATATCCCCGTTAGTCTCCTGAAATGCAGGTAGCGTGTACAGGGCGGTGTACTGCACCCTGGTGTTGCAACAACTGCATCTTTTCACCAATCAATCAACGACAGGTTGCAGGTTAAGCGCAGCGCAGGGCTCCATCTCGATCAGATTGAGACACGGGGGTGGACCACAGCGGCTTCTCATGAAACACAAAACAACTGAAAACAAGCTCAAGCAAGCAACCTTGGGCGACTCCTACAACTGGCTTTGTGTCGACAATATGCTTTGCGCGTTTTCGCTTGTCGCAAGCTGAGTGTCTCGCGGGAAAATTGGTGTTGCTGTGTCTCAATCTGATTGGGATGGGAGCATTGCTCTTTACGTGAGCACAGTCTTTCATACGCAGCATGCAGTTATACCTGGAGTGCCTTACTAAGCTTCCTGTTCGGAAAGATACTTGCACGTACTGTACCGTCTATGTGCTCTACTACATTGCATTGTAGTTGACATTCACATGTGTCACCTGATCATCTGTCTGTCCAGGGCACGTGCCCATCTGACCCTCCTGTCCTCCCACTTCCCTGTCTCTCTGCGCTGCCTGCCTGTGGGACCACAGATATCATGACTTTACCAGAACAACTGACCTTCATGTTCGTTTTAATTCAATAGGTTTAACATTCTGCTTGTACTACTAGTGTTACCTTCTTATATGTTATTGTTCTGTTGAGCTCGCTATATACAGCAGTAGGTGTATAAAGAACAGTGTAAATACACAGTAGTAACAGTTACCTGAAACGTTAGCTATTGCCTTATCTACTAAGCTAACGCTACCTATTTTGTAGGGTAGTCAATCAATTGAAAACATTTCAGGGAAAGTTCAACAGTATATATATATATATATATATATATATATATATATATATATATATATATATATATATATATATATATATATATATATATATATGACCCACCATGTACATAAAACAATTTGGTGGCTTTCGAGTTTTGTTTTTTTTTGCTTCATTTGAAAGTGGAGAATCAGAGCTTACAAACAAGGTGTCATTTGTGCAAATGAAGCAAATATTTTTAAAGCTATGACTTGTTAATGACAAGGGTGTGGCAAACTGTGATTCTGAGATAATCACCTCCAAAGTTTTACCCACACCAGGTTCATTCAGCCAGCTCCCAGAATGCAAATGAGGTTGGCGGACAAACAAAGCCTCATGGCTAATTAACATACTGTTGAATGGGCAAATCACAAACAGCTCAACAACACAGCTATTTTTGTTTTGAAAAAAAGCTTTTATTTGACAGTAAGAATATATATGTTTTATAAAAGTGAAATTATTTTGGGGTTAAAAAAGTACGGACAACACAACAAAATGTGGAGTCTATCAATAATATGAGTCTGAAAATCTGAAATCTGAAAATCTGTCACCAACCTGAACGAACTTCATCACGTCATCGACTTCTTCCGCTGTAACAACAACAGACGTATCGTCGGTCACAACCGGTGGTCCTTGAAAATATTCCATTTCGTCGTCACATTAAGTTTGAAATCCGCCGTTTGAAATGTTCTCCAAGTCCGGAGAAATTCAGTAATTCATTCAGCAGCGCTGTGGTTCTCCGCGTCGCTGTCAGAGAACTGACTATCATCGTGGAAAATGAAGTCCAGTACGCGTTGCTAACACTGGCTTGGATCTATCGCACTGGTCAGATTAAGGTCCGAGATATGATTCAGAGCTTCCGCCGCCCACTTCGCACAATCCATAGCAATTCGGAGAAAAAAGTTTTCGCAGACAAGTGAGACCGAAACACCCCCGTGCTGCGCTTTAACCGTCTGTTTACGGAAGTGACGTAGGTGCGTGACACGAAGGGTTCTTCTTCTACGGAATTTCACAACAGTGGCTCCGTGTGTGTAAAAGTAGTACGATTTAAAGGTTGAATTCTATCAAAACGGTTTCACATTGTGACTTCACATCACATGGAATGTGGAGGAATGATCTTCACCTGGACGGTCGCTTTAAAGGAAACGATTGATCGGCGTTGTTCAGCGTCTCGGTAGGTGAACGGTGTTTCCCCATGTAATCCAATGGGAATATTTAACTCCATGGTTTAACATTTTTCTACTATTTATAAACCAAACTTGGTTTTGAAAATACTTTGAGAGATTAAAAAAAACACAAAGGAACACGAATCTGGAAAATTCTCATTTTCTTACAAGAAAGGTTTTTTCAACTTATTTGGCTGCTCCTGGCGATTTTAGAAATGCGTGAGATGGAGGCTTTTGCTGTGGTGGGACCAAATATATATTGTGACTCAAAAAACAAACATTTAAATGTGGTCATATCCTATAACTAACAGTGAACCAGAAAGAACAACTGTTATTGTACAATAAAGCTAAGGACAAAAATGACAAAACATTAAATATAAACCGAACCAAATTTAAGAAACCAATAGAAAATAAACCTAAAATTACTATTACGTTACTCTATCTATCATATAACATATGTTATATACATTTAAATAAATGAATACATCATAAACTATCATGGCCAGCCACAACTCACCACCTAAATAAACTCACCTGTTTTCCCCAAAAACCTCACTCGACTTCAACACTACAGCCCATTTTGGAGGAAATCGAAACGGCGTCGGCGCAGCAGCGCACGTCAGGGCTGCAGGTCGGAAGATGTTGGATGAGGCATCCGTCACCGCGGCGTCACCCCCTGGTGTGTGTCTCAGTGTGTGTGTGTGTGTGTGTGTGTGTGTGTGTGTGTGTGTGCGTGTACGTGCGTGTGCGTGTGTGTCTGTATCTGCAGCTGACAGCTCCGCAGGGTCCCACCTGAAGCCTGTGATTGTGCCAGTGGCTGGCACCTCCACTGATGTGTAGATGACTGGTTGGGGTTGCCATGACATTGAGTCAACATCTGTGTGTGGGTGTGTGTGTGTGTGTGTGTGTGTGTGTGTGTGTGTGTGTGTGTGTGTGTGCGTGTGCGTGTGCGTGCACGTGTGTTTGTGTGCACACGTTATACATTGGTTGGAGCGTGGGTGGTTGAGTGGGTGCAATGTACATACTCCACCTGTCAAATTTGTTTGTGATACTATAGAACATATTGTTTACAACAGCCCTGTGGCGTAAACATCAGCGGTGGAAAGTTACCGTGCTCACGTACTTTTTTTGGATCGATGTTAATTCACCAAAAGCAAACCAAAGTAAACGAGACTCAGGGACTGGATCTATCAAACCGCTCATCAACGATCCATGCGCTTGTAAATGAAAATGTGAATTATTTTTGAGGTTGTAATCAGGATCGACACGAGCACTCACCTGCAGAAGAAAAACGTCATGCCTTATTAAAGGCACCCTTATATCGGGACACTGGATATGACGAGATACGACTTTTAAACCTCTACATGTCCCATTCCAGAACGACGCCCTCGGACGCCACAGATGAAGGTAAACACCGCGCCGCACCGCAGGTGGCCTGTTTCCAGGCGCGTCGGTGCCCTCCGTCTGAACTTCGCCGCCTTCCCGCACGCTGTAGGCCGGCGGCGGCACATTTCAGCGCTGACCTCCCGCATCATTCCTGGACACCCCGAGCGGTCCAGCTGCATGGCCGGCCAGGGCTGCTCTCAAAATCTGTTAGTCTGAGCAAATTGGCCCGGGGGCGGGGCGGGGGCTGGTGTTGTGATAATGGTATCATCAAGACAACCTCCACCTCCACCTCCACCTCCACGCCGCCGCCCTCCTCTCTCCACGTTTCCCTGGCGCTGCCTTCCCAGAGCCTCCTCTAGTCCTCTCTCCCGCTCCCTGTCGGCCTCTCCTCCTCTGTCGCACCAAACCTGTCACCGGCAACAAGTCGGGGGGTTTGCTCCATTGGCACCGCCTGCATACTGCGGGTGTGAATTACATTTGGTTAAAAAAAAAAGGTATCTCACAAATCTCTTGAGTTTAAAGAGAGGGTGTTTACTCAAAATCCTGATTTCTTAGCCAAGGCCGTTTCTGGCCGTTTTTTCGGGGCCCTGTGCAAGATGTCGTTTGGGGGCCCTTATTTTGTGAAACTTTGGTGGGTTATATTTTTTTAAACCTTCCAAACCCTAAGGAATCAATTGCGGAATAATTGCACCTGATATTTTGAGTGTAAAGGGGGTTTGGACATTATACTCATGCCTAATGATGGCCGTTCTCACGCTCAATTATGTGTGATTAGTTTCTGCACCAAGTTGTGTTTTGATACCATTAATAGCACAGCTTTGGTGCACTTTATGGCCATTTTGACCACTGGAGAATGAGGCCAAAAGACCACCTGAAGACCTCATGACCTTGAAAAACACTTTGCAGAGCGTAATGCTGTGGTGCATGTGATTTCGACAACTTCATGACAAGAATTATTTTCTACCCACTTATCTTCACTGTACCTGGGCATCCCGTACATTTCCTGGATGGTCTCGGTGTCTAGATTCTGGGTCTTGGTTTCGTGAGGCTGTGAGGATCCTAGAGGTCACGAGAGGTCATTTGATACAGTAAGGTCAACTTTCAAAAAATGCTGTCATCACACTGAAATGTCACTCTGAGGCCATATGTCATCACGCATGAATGCAGTTTTGGCTCTTTGGATCCGCAGGAGTCTCCGCTTTGTAGCTCCACCCGATTCTACCGACTCCATGATTGTGTAGCTCCCACAGTGTGCGGAAATAAGGAAAAGAAAAAAGGCAAAAATAACATCTTTTCACTGCATGCAGAAACTGGCTTGTTTGGGACCCGGAAGTTAACATCCCCTAAGGAGCGAGCTAGCATGACATGCTACACACCTACGGATTTGTCTGGAAGTCTGGAAGCTTTCTGGAAGCCTGAAAACTGAGCTCGTGAGAGCTCATGAAACACAGACTGCCCCATGAAAAAATGGGTAAAATGGCAGCTTGGGGGTCCCCTGGTGGCTTCAGGGGCCATCTGCAACGGCATAGACTACATAGAGTATAGCAAGAAATGCCCTTGTTCTTTAGCTATTTATAGTAGTTCATTATAACATCTCAGCAAATGATCAAACAAAACTACAAAAATATGTGAAATCTTAAATCTGAAAGAAATATCAAGGTTTCCAGCAGCTGTTTCCATGGTTTCAGCAACTGGAGACAATACGTCTTGTTATATTTTTTTTCTCTAAAAAAATAAATAAATAAATAAGTTATTTGTCAGTCCGTCAGAACACTTCATACAGCTTGGTACGGTGCTTCATCTCATCCTTAAAAGCACTGAAACTTCCAAAGCACTGCAACATCTGTCAAAATACGGAAGCGTCACCAAAACCGGCACGCTGGTTTTATTCCACGATGCCGCTCGCGGCACAATGACCTAGAAAACACCCACAACAGGTGGAATTGTAGTGGATGTACGATTTTATTTCAATACCTGAAGAAACCCCCACAGCGGCATCCTGACTTCATCCCTGGACTGCAAACGAATCGTACGTTATGTGTGTATTGTACTTAGACTGCTCCGCCAGGAATGCACCCTTGTTTTCTTACGTCAGCATTTGCACACAATTGTTTTATTTTTAGGTTTCATGAAATCCTCAAGCAGTCTGGCATATTGGCATCTATTAGGTTTGCTGAAAGCAGCCCCCAGCATGCAATGCTGTGTCTGTAAACATTACCCAGAATGCAATAATGTGGGCAGATTGCAGATTACCACAGCACACAAGACGTGACATAGATATCGAGATCCGAAATTCTTGCATTGACTCTGAATTTCTGGTGAGAAGTTTATTCTTTTGCCATTGACTTCCACACAGTCTGGAGTTTTCTGAACCTCTAGTGGCCGTTAGCTGAACTGCGGTTTAACACACTTACACACTGGCTCCATCGCAGAACATTATCAAACAACAGAAAGTGTGACAGGACGCCACCAGTGCTCACCGTTACGAGAAAAGTACATTTGATGAAACGCTTGAGGCGGAATATCAACCGCATGTTTCATACGACTCCGGCCCAGATCCTTCATCGTCCCCGCTAGGACCGCGGGCTCGGGAAAAAAAGGCGAACCTTGTTAAAAGTCTGCGATATCTCAGCAGAAAACCTTAATTAAGCCGGCGCCTTTGATCGCACCTTTGGGGTCGTCGCTGGTTTAAGCCGGTCGGAGGGGCGGGGGTCGAGGGGCTTCAGAGCCCGCCCCCTCGGAGCTCGCCCGGGCCCCTGCGCGCCGGGCCGGGGCCTTTCGGGCTCCTCCGCGGTGGCCGAGGGGTTTCCTCTGCGTTTTTGTGGAGATTTGTCAAAAAGATTGCTGCGTTCCGGCGCTCCACAGAGGAGACATGGAGGCAGCCCACGTGTTCGTATTCATTCATTCACTCATTTGTCCATTTTATTTATTTATCTATTTTGACGTAAAATATCAAGCTCTAGTTAAAGTCGCTGATGAGCGCATGTCATATCCTGTCTTCAGTCTCGATGGTATGAGGATGTGTGACTTTGGAACTTTCAACGCTCACAACTTTCAAACTTTTTTTTAATATGTACAGTATTCATATGTACAGCATTAATATGTACAGTATTCATATGTACAGTATTAATATGTACACCATTAATATGTACAGTATTAATATGTACAGCATTAATATGTACAGCATTATTATGTACAGTATTCATATGTACAGTATTCATATGTACAGTATTAATATGTACAGCATTAATATGTATAGTATTCATATGTACAGTATTAATATGTACACTATTAATATGTGCAGCATTAATATGTACAGTATTCATATGTACAGCATTAACATGTACAGCATTCACATGTACAGTATTAATATGTGCAGCATTAATATGTACAGCATTAATATGTACAGTATTCATATGTGCAGCAATAATATGTACAGTATTCATATGTGCAGCATTAATATGTACAGTATGCATATGTACAGCATTAATATGTACAGCATTAATATGTACAGCATTCATATATACAGCATAAATATGTACAGCATTAATATGTACAGTATTCATATGTACAGAATTAATATGTACAGTATTAATATGTACCGTATTAATATGTACAGCATTAATATGTACAGCATTAATATGTGCAGCATTAATATGTGAAGCATTAATATGTACAGCATTAATATGTACAGTATTCATATGTACAGTATTCATATGTACAGCGTTAATATGTACAGCATTAATATGTACAGTATTCAAATGAACAACATTAATATGTACAGCATTAATATGTACAGTATTAATATGTACAGCATTAATATGTGCTGCATTAATATGTACAGCATTAATATGTACAGTATTCATATGTTCAGTATTCATATGTACAGCATTAATATGTACAGCATTAATATGTACAGTATTAATATGTACAGCATTAATATGTACAGTATTCATTTGAACAGCATTAATATGTACAGCATTATTATGTACAGTATTAATATGTACAGCATTAATATGTACAGTATTCAAATGAACAACATTAATATGTACAGCATTAATATGTGCTGAATTAATATGTACAGCATTAATATGTACAGTATTCATATGTACAGTATGCATATGTACAGCATTAATATGTACAGTATTAATATGTACAGCATTAATATGTACAGCATTCATATGAACAGCATTAATATGTACAGAATTTATATGTACAGCATTAATATGTACAGTATTCATTTGAACAGCATTAATATGTACAGAATTATTATGTACAGTATTAATATGTACAGCATTAATATGTACAGTATTCAAATGAACAACATTAATATGTACAGCATTAATATGTGCTGCATTAATATGTACAGCATTAATATGTACAGTATTCATATGTACAGTATTCATATGTACAGCATTAATATGTACAGCATTAATATGTACAGTATTAATATGTACAGCATTAATATGTACAGTATTCATATGAACAGCATTAATATGTACAGAATTAATATGTACAGGATTAATATGTACAGCATTAATATGTACAGCATTAATATGTACAGTATTATGATATTATGTGTGTCAATGATGTTTTTGCTGGCTGACATGAAGTACTTGAGGTACATTTAGTTTCTATTTACTGCCGCCTGTAATGAGACGCCAGGAGGTCGTCATTTTTATCTCACAATTACTCGAGCGATTTTAATTGTCCCTTTAAATAGAATGGCTGCACCGCGCAAGTTTCCAGTAATAGCATGGAATGCAACGGAAGACAGAGGAAAATAAGTCATCATTTGTGTTTTTATTTGTCCATATCAGTGTTGAGAATGTCTGCCTTTTTTAGGCGGCTCCCGAACATTTGCCCGCAAACACGGCCGCAGACTCCTCCGGGGACGGCCCGCGATGGAAGTCAACGGCGAGGAATGCATTTATTTTTTTTTAAATATGCTATAAGTGGTGTTAGAGCTTCCCCTCGTCGTGCGGAAGCGCGGGCAGCGCGGTGGAAGGTTGGTGTCCCGCCAAGGAGGCTGCATTAGCGTTCATTTATATGAAGTGGCCTGACATCACATTCCCACTGCAACAATGCAATTTGAGCCTCGGAAGCGCGTTGGGCCGCCGTGGGGAGGGCGGCGAGGGCACGCAAACAATAAAGTCCCGTGGCCCCCGTCCAACTGGGCCCGGGGCGCCTTAAATTCAGTTCGAACGCCGCAGGAGGACGACGCGGTGGGGCTCACCCGCCATAATAAAGTGTTTGAGCGTTCCGAGCCGAAGAGAGGGGGCGTTTTTTTTGGGGGGAAGGCGCGAGCCTCCGGGCAGATTTTGGGAGCGATGCGTCTGTCCGCGCCCCGTTGCGATGCAGGAACAAGGCCTTTTTCGGGTAGAGGCTCACGGCAGCGGGGTTTATTCAGCCACGGGGCGGCGTGGTGGGAATTGTCGTGGAGAGAAGCTGAGACACTGACGAGGCTTGAAGGAGACAGGAAGGGAGTGCGGCGCGCCCAGAAGTTGCCTTCCAGTTGCACCAGGCTTTTGTAGGTCAAACGCCGTTGAAAGAAACTTTTTGTTTTAATCTCCCTCATGGAGCAGTTGACCTGAGTCTGTGACTGAGGACGGTGCACTGACCGAATGGCAAAAAATTGTTTGGACCAAAGGGCAAAGACTCAAATTGATGAGTGAAGACAATAACATTATGATTCCCTCCGGTGGCTGGTTTCAGAACTATACTCAAGCAGCTACTTTTCCTCCAAGTCAACAGAGTCCGAGCTCCAGTTTCGAAGTACGCAGCCAAGATTTGTTCCATTAAGGTGTTCACTGTCACTTGGCAGTGCACTGACCAGTGCTTTTGCATGTTTGAGTTTGTCTTTAGTAAAAATGAAGATAAATTGAAAAATGTAGTAGTAGTAGTAGAAGTATTGTAATTATTATTATAATAATTATTAGCAGTAGTTGTAGTAGTAGTAGTAGTGGTAGTAGTCATAGTAGTAGTAGTATTGATGTTTTTGTGATTATTGATCATGCACTATCCTTCATTGAATAATTAGGGCTAATTATGTGTTTTTATTGGACTTTAGTTAAAATAATATAAGATACAAACTCTTGACCATACAAAGTTACAAAGTGACAGGTATTATTTTATAACTATTAACCTTTCTTATGTTTGGAAAAAAGCAAGCAACCAGAACAACTGGATATAACAAAGCACAGAGTATTAAACACATAAATATGTATGTGTATATACGTATATACGTTCTGAGGACAGGAAGTTCTGCAAAATAAAAACCCAATAACATCACTGTCAGAGTTGATAGACATTCCAGAGATATCAATGTATACAAACGTACTGAATTATAATGACTGGTAACAATAACCATAAGCAACTACATAATAATGAATTACATACTACAATTAATTGTATTATATATCGTCTACAACTGAAGTCAGTAAAACCACTTACCTCAGTTTATTTATATATAGATTTATGAAATACATTATGATTGCGAAGGCAGTTTTCTCTTGGTTTTTAAAGTGCCATAAAATAATTATCTTCCCCAAAATGGATTAGTACCGTAATATTGATAAATAATCATGCTCATAATATTGACAAAAAAAATGTGTGATTACCATTTCGACCATAATCATGCAGCCCTATTTCAGGATGGTAACCGTAGTTAGTTGCCACCCACAGCCGCAAACAGCGTTCCGTCATAGAATCACACTGTAACCAGGCCAGAACTTCAATCACAAAACCCACCGGGGCCGAGAGCCACAGCACACAGGGCTGACTTCCCCGGACCCCGCGTGTTGCCGCCTGCAGCTATATTTGTATATTGCAATCACCATTCCATATTTCACAACCGAGCATAAGGAATCTCACCTTTCTCCCTGTTCGCTCGGAGAGGGACTCAACACGTCTCTTTCACTTCCTCTCGCTTGAGGAAGGTTTTACATGAGCTAAGAGGGTTCCTGTGTCACTCTAGCACTGAGGCCCTGAGAGAATTTAATTTAAATGAAGTTGACTTTTTCTTCAGATTAATTAAGTGTACACGACCCTGCTGAAAATGATTGACCTGAATATGACACCATTACTGGTACGACTCTGTTCCTGCTGCTGCTACACTGAAGGAACTTTTTGCATTTGGAAATGGAGGGTATACTTCTGGTGTGTTTACGCTTGGTCTGCTGTTATAACACTGTTATAACATCTGTCCTGCCCTTAACTCTTTATGAGAATCTGTTTAGTTATTTCAGGCGTTGGTGTTTTGTGTTTTTTCTTAACTTAACTACCTTGTTATTATTAGGGGTCCACCCCTAGTAGTCTATGGATGTTATGGATCCGCCACACAGAGAAGTGAATAAAATGAGTATTCAGGGCGGCTCCTACATGCCATTGTCCAAGTTTGATCCAACTCGGTCCATTATTATGGAATCATTTAGTAAAAAACAGTATTTTTTATAATCGCCGCAACGCGCGCCCATGCGCAAATTACGCACAGGTCACATGATTGAATTGCAGTCTAGTGATTGGTCAACAACCAGGCCCTCACCAAGATGGCGGAACGTTAGCGGTGGGCGTTCCGATTCCTTTCAGGGACACAAATCTTTTGCTTGAGTTCATTGAAAAGATTCGTTCACCGATTCCTACACTGATTCCCGAACGTTTTCTGGTGATTCTCATGTTCGTACCAAGTACCAAGTCCAAGCTTCGTCTCTGAAGTCATTGGCATCCAGTGACTTGCGCCGTGTCGACCGCACAGCGTTTGCTACGCGTAGACAGACGACCCGAGCCGATGCTGCGTTTAATAGAAACTCAGAAAACTGTAACTTTCGCTGCGTTTCACAAAACCCTGAAAAACTATGATCGGGGTTATAATTGGTAAATTACAGACATTTCAGCCATCCAGCGACAATTTGTGACAGGTGGCTACTTCCGAGTCATCTATACAATAATAACAACATGCTGATTAATATTATGAAAGTTGAAAAAGTTGTAAAAAACAGAAAATAAAGGTGAATTTACCATTATTTTCTGAATATTGCCTTGTTTTTGTAACATAACAAATGTTATGCTGTCTTTATTAAAATTACCTTCCTGAAGATGGTCTTGTTTTTGTGCTAAAAAATATTGCACATCCGACCATCTTTATAATTATTGTTTTCTTGACAACTTTGTTGAAGTTGAAAATTGTTTCTTTTTTCAATTTATGAAAATTGACTTTTGTACTACAAAGATACTACCTTCATCGTCTGCGCTTTATAAATACTGACATATTTTGTTTTGTTGTTTTGTGCAGATGTTTTGGCCAACTTTTCAATAAAACAAATATCTGACATGTGTCATGTGTCATCATTCCTCCAAAATTAAATGATGTTTTTCACGGAACCTCAGAAAGGTGTAATACCTACCTAACGTGAGTAAACTGGACCCTGTGTATTGCTGCCTGCAGATATATGTATATGTATTATTATAATATTTATATAGATGAGGTTCCTCCTTCCCTTGCTTCCCTCCTTCTTTCATTCCTTTATAGATAGAAAAATAGATGCATAGATACTGTACACACATGCAGTACATACATGCATACGGTAGATACATAGATAAATAGATACAATAGATAGATACATAGATATATACATAGATAGATAAGTACATAGTAAGATACTATATAGATATAGATAGATAGATAGATAGATACATAGATAGATAGATACATAGATAGATAGATAGATAGATAGATAGATAGATAGATAGACAGATAGATAGATAGATAGATAGACAGATAGACAGATACATAGATAGATAGATAGATAGATAGATACATAGATAGATGGTCACATAGTTATATACTATCGACACAGATAGATAGATACATACATACATTGATAGTTAAAGTTACATAAATAGATAGTGAAAAGTTAGATACTGTATAGATACATAGTTACTGTAGATTTATAGATACATAGATACATACATAGTTTCATAGTTACTGTAGATGTAAAGATAGATAGTTACATTCATAGTTACATAGTTACATAGTTACGGTAGATGTATAGATACATAGATACATACATAGTTACATAGTTAAATAGTGACTGGAGATGTATAGATACATAGATACATACATAGTTACATAGTTACTGTAGATGTATGGATACATAGATGCATACATAGTTACATAGTTACATAGTTACTCTATATGTATGGATAAATAGATACATACATTGTTACATAGTTACATAGTTACATAGTTACTGTATATGTATGGATAAATAGATACATACATAGTTACATAGTTACATAGTTACATAGTTACTGTATATGTATGGATAAATAGATACATACATAGTTACATAGTTACATAGTTACTGTATATGTATGGATACATACATAGTTACATAGTTACATAGTTACATAGTTACTGGAGATGTATAGATACATACATAGTTACATAGTTACATAGTTACTGTATATGTATGGATAAATAGATACATACATAGTTACATAGTTACTGTATATGTATAGATACATACATAGTTACATAGTTACATAGTTACATAGTTACTGTAGATGTATAGATACATACATAGTTACATAGTTACATAGTTACTGGAGATGTATAGATACATAGATACATACATAGTTACATAGTTACATAGTTACATAGTTACTGTAGATGTATAGATACATACATAGTTACATAGTTACATAGTTACATAGTTACTGTAGATGTATAGATACATAGATACATACATAGTTACATAGTTACATAGTTACATAGTTACTGTAGATGTATAGATACATATATACATAGATAGACGTTACACTTGTGGTTCAACATCTTGCTCCAGAAAACTCTGCTTCCTCTGCTGTCAAAAGTACATTTCCAGCCGACAGCCAGCAGCAACATGTATCGACAGAACTTCCAAACGGATAGAAGAGACGCCATGTTCCCGTGTTTCTTCATTAATATTCTCTTTGTGTGGAGTTTTTTTTGTTTTTTTCCTCCCTCTCGAATCAATGTGAGCTGTAGGTAGGAACCGTATGTGGCACGGGCCCTAACTTATATATAGCGGGAGGCTGGCAGAGAACAACACAACATATTGACTCCCTATCATTTACCTCAGGGAGTTTCATGCCAACTTCAATTGCACGCCGAAAACGAATAAATGCACAAAGGTGTCAACAACCAAACACAATATACTGTAGGGCCCATCAGGCTGCCTGATTAGCAGACAGACACCTCTCTGGAGGCAATGGTCTCCATAGGGACAGAGCTGGATTACATGCTGCGCATGTGTTGCTGTGCATAAGTGCCAGGGATTTAAAAAAAAAGTGTGTGTGTGTGTGTGTGTGTGTGTGTGTGTGTGTGTGTGTGTGTGTGTGTGTGTGTGTGTGTGTGTGTGTGTGTGTGTGTGTGTGTGTGTACAGGGAGCAGTTGTCGAGGTATTTATGTATGCAGTGCACCTCACAAGGTGCTTGGTTGTGCACGTGTGGCTGCTTGCTAAACTGCTCTGGGCACCATAGTTGAGTCTTATCGAATGGCATTTGTGGAATTATTAAACAATTTCAGTGTCTTGATTTATTATTTTTATTTTTTTCTTTGTTCTAATTCTGTTTGAGTTTTTTAAGTTCAATATTTCATCAAGGCTGAAAACTTGTCCCAATTGTTTTCCCTACTTATTTATTTATTTATTTATTTATATTGTTCTCGAACTTTAAAGATATACCCTCCAGTCTACATTTGCGTGAGAGTTGATGTGAAATTGATCTCGACTAAAACACGACTGCGTGAAGGGAATCGCTGGAGCGGAGAAGAGGTTTGGCAGATGAGCGAGATTTAATGAGGTTTTATAACCACGACAGGACCTGACCCCACCCCCAAACCAGCCATGACACTTGCCAATCACGGAAAACCCTTCCTGCCACCTCCTCCAGAGGGAGGCTCCCCTTCGAGATGTTGGGTTCGGCTTCGGAATGTCTTGGCGTCGACCAAAGATGTTGAATCAGTTGTTCACCAATGTGCAAGCCGAATTAGGGGAAACCATAAAGAAAAGGTAAGATTCAGCTGTTTGGTCCTTTGTAGAACACCTGAAATAAGAAAATGAAAAGTATAAATACTCGTGGTGTGCCGTGTTAAAAGACAGGTTCCCTATTCCCCAACCCAGCCCATATTAGATGGTTGGTTCACATCGTATAAAACTCTTCACCTCACTAAACACTTTACCACAGTGAAACTTTAGAAACTGAGCTTGAATAGAGTCCAGTGGGGCAAACGTCCGAGAATAAAATCATGAAGCACAAACCCTTTTCAAAAGCAGGAAACTCACGTTGCAACGACACGTATCCAAGCGTGTTTTTGTAACACGCGTTCAACAACGCCAACATCACATTTAAAACTAGTTTCTGCAGCCGCCGCAGGTCATCCGACGGGTGACATCCACCGCGGCAGGCTGCGGGTAGGAAGCAACGCAACTTCCCGTTTCTAGTCTCTTATGCCAGCGCAGATGCAGCCAAACATCAGTGAAACCCCCCCCCCCCAAGCCCGATCAAATCCTGGGTTGGCGGCCATCTTTTTAGCGGTCAAACATGGACGTGGAACCGTGTGACTGACGTTGCCAAATTTGTGTTTTCAAAAAGGAGATTCGCCTTCTGAAACCCACCCTCCCACCCTGTCTTATTGGGTTCCTCCGTTCATACGTCGGTCCCCCACCACCCAGGGCGGAGGAGGGGTTCGAACCCCGCTCATCAGGCGGCCCCCTCCCTCCGGCAGAGCCGTCACACCCTCGCAGCCGCTGGATAATTCATGGACGACATTGCCCTTTGTTGACTGTCCTCCACCCACTTTATGTGTTTTCATTCATGTGTTATTTATTGACGATGTGGGCTCTCTGGAAGCTTCCTTTCGGGCAAACACACACACACACACACGCACACACGCACAACCGCACACACACACACACACACACACACACACACACACACACACACTCACACACAGCTTTGTGCATTTAGTTATGAATGGATCAGAGTTATGTATTTATTGTTTGGATGCTTTTTAACTGTTTGGAGGACATCTACACACACACACACACACACACACACACACACACACACACACACACACACACACACACACACACACACACACACACCACTATATCACACATGGCTCCTCCTCCTCCTTCAGAAAGTACGTAAGCGGGGGAGGAGCGCTGCAGTGGTACCGGTCGTGCTTTAAAGCTTCTGGTTTGCGGCGTGATTTCTTTGGAGCCGTGGCCTTTTCAACGAGCACGGCCGCCAGTCTTTGACACCGATCGTTTGACGTTTTTGCTCTTGTAGCGCGAGGCGCTGGAAGCCGCTCCCGGGGATTTAATGTGTGAAATTTTCTCGCCGATTTGCTTGGCGAAGATTTATGTCGTCATCACGTTGTGATGTGACCTTTAATATATATATATATATATATATATATATATATATATATATATATATATATATTACTCGCCGTCATCTCATCCGCATCGGAGCCGTTTTAATTACAGGCCGGGAATAAGAGCTCTCCATCCGGGTTTCAAGGCCCCCGCGTCCCCCCGCTCGCGCTCCGTCCCCGTGGCTCTTCTCCGTCGCCGCCGCCATCGGTCGTCGCCGGGCACCGCGGAAAAGACGGAGAGGGAAGGAAAAAAAAAAAAAAAAACACGCCTGGGTTCATTCCTATTACCATAACACCGGAAAGACTTTATGAAGCAATTATATATTGTAAATGCAAGTCCATTTGGTCGTCCCGGAGGTATCGTGACTGTGAATGCCCAATTTGAGATGGGCAATTCAGCCGGGGAGCAAAGTGGCCGAAAGGTCCATGCTAATTTCTGCTTCTGAGTGAGCAAACACTGATTACACTCGGTATTTATTCCAAAGCGCCGCGCCCTGTTGGCCCCGCCATCAGTATGCAAATGAAGGGTGGAGGATTGCCGGTGTTGTCGGGACTTTCTGGTAAACATTTAAATTGCAGAAGCATGAAGGCATAATCAGACCTAAATTGCGGGGGCACGCGAGGTTAGGTTACATGTGCGTTGTAGTGTGTCGTGTTGAGCGCGCGTGTGCCTGCGTGCGCGTGCGCCTGCATGCGCGTGTTTCCCATCAGGTGGGTGTACTCGGGCGGTAGGCGTAATCATCCCCAAATCATCCATGCGTGTTCCTCTGCAAGCCGAAATAAAAACTATTACGTGTCCCATTGTCCAATAACATTGTAGGGGAATTAAAATGAGAGCGGCTCTGACAGTGACAAAGTGAGGTAATTAAGTGTTTTGCTTGTGGGTTTATTTTGTACAGATTTGTCTTGTGAGGGGGAATAGGAAACGTGTCAAACCGGGGCCGTTACCTCGCAATGCAAGCAGATTACCATTCCAATAAAGCCATATTCAATTTGGCAAAGGGAGACGCGTCGCCGCTGAATGTGGGACTTTTATTTCCTCTTTATTAGAATCCACTCTAGTCCAGTGGACAATTCTTAGCGGAACGCAGTATATTATGGAATTATTCCTCCATTAATCAGCTTTAACCCCCACATGTTTTTTCCCGGTGACTGTTCCGTAATACATTCGCCGGCAGAACGGCAGCCTCGGTAATGTTGCCGCGCGACTATTAAACGGATTCCACATCAATCTCACGGTGCGTTCCGGTTGCGGGAGGACAAGCTCTCGATATGTAAAAAAAACAACAAAAAAAAAAAAAAACGAAAACAAAGAAAATAACAAGCTACAATCAATGATGCTAATTACCCGGTGTCCCAGGAGCTGCAGCGGGATTGTTGTTCTGGTTAATTGCGTGAATTTATTTCATGTTGGAAACACTTTTAGTCAATGGAAAATGTGTTTGGACGTCTTCAGTGTTTCCGATAGCGACTCTTCCCGCCGGAGCTCCTCCTCGGTCGCCTTCGTCCAGTGAGCTCCCACCTCGGGATTCGCGGCGCCGGTGGCAAAAAAAAAAAACGGCTCTTAAAGGTGTGAAAACGGGTCGATGTCGCATGGCACGTTCAAATGGAACACCTTTTGATTCCGTGCAGGCTTTTTCATCAGTTTATATTTTATATGACTTATTTACATAATTTATGCATATATCACATCAGAGGAATATATATCCTACCATAATGTACTTGAATCATCATATGTTACAACCTTATATTATACTACACTGTGATATACCAAAGAATCTGCCATTTAGTGAGTGGTGCTATGAGCATATTCTGTCCATTCATAGCTTCAATACAATGAACATTTTCTTCATGCGGATTGAAAGCGATTTTGCCGTTCCAAACAAATGCCGCCTGTCTGTTGCTCCACGGCACCGAGACGACGGAGCACATCCAGCTCTGCGGCATCCAGCTCCTCCTGCGGATCACGCCACCCCCCGACTCCAACTAAAATAGTTATTCCACTTCGCAGCGAGTCTCATTGAGCTCCCCGAGACCCGGAGATTATGCAGAGCTGTAAATTGGTGGAAGGTATTTGGCTCCCCCCGTGGGCTGGAGAGAGGGGGGGGGGGGAATAACAGATATAACGTTCCACACATGTGGTGATATCCCCCCAAAGAGTGCCGCCGTAATTTCTCGCTACTCCCATTCATTACCGCGTGGGGGGGTTTTACGGCCGCCGCCCTGGGTGACATGGCGCTCGAGCTCGGGGGATTATTTGGAAACCACAGAGAAGTCTGGAAATTCATTAGGCCCCGTAAATGAAAGCAGCCAGCAACTTAGGTGACAGCCCACTGAAAATGACCCTCAGATTTCCCTCATTAGTTTCTTTGCTTCTCGTGTACCGCACTTTAATGCCCCCAAAGACGACGGGCGGCGGGCGAAGGCTTGAGAGAGAGAGAGAGAGAGAGAGAGAGAGAGAGAGAGAGAGAGAGAGAGAGAGAGAGAGAGAGAGAGAGAGAGAGAGCGTCCACGCAGAGGTCGTTAATGTTCCCGGGAACGAGAGACGCTCCCCGGGTCGATGGGAGAGCTAATTGGCGGTGCTGGGAGAAATGTTTTTTTTTTTGGTTTTTTTTCCGAGGATCTTAACAGTTTGGACGAACACAGACGGTCCATCACGCGGCCGTCACCGGGTGGATGAGGCCAAAGGGAGCCGTCGGATGTGGAACGCGCCCCGGAAGCCTCCGTCTGAGCCCGATCATCTCCAAAAAGTAGTTCATCATTGCAGCCTCTTAGCTTCATGTCGTCTGGCACGCGGCTGCCGATATTTATAACCGGTGGGAGGACGGCGGCAGGCGCGGTCGCAAAGCAGGACAGAAAAGCGTCATGTCTTGTATATTTTGTATATTTTGTATATTTTGTATAAGTTGTGTATTTTGTATGTTTTGTATATGTTGTGTATTTTGTGTATTTTGTATATTTTGGGTGTTTTATTTTTTTTATATATTTTGTGTATTTTGTATATTTTGTATATTTGGTGTATTTTGTGTATTTTGTATATTTTATGTATTTTTTATATTTTGTATATTTTGTATATTTTGTGAATTTTGTATATTTTGTGTATTTTGTATATTTTGTATATTTTGTGCATTTTGTATATTTTGTAAATGTTATGTATTTTGTATATTTTGTATATTTTGTGCATTTTGTATATTTTGTAAATGTTATGTATTTTGTATATTTTGTATATTTTGTGCATTTTGTATATTTTGTAAATGTTATGTTTTTTGTATATGGGACCTCGTTTTTGAAACCCAAGTCCCGACAGCATGTGAAATAAGAACATCAACACATGGCGATAACCTCTCTGGATGACGTGGACGTGCAGCCGCTCCGTGCAGACCACGGTGTGGACCAGACGTTCAGTTTGGTTCTGGACGAACATTCGTCTTCACAGCGACCGGACCCGGCTCCGTCAAGCTCAGTCACATGAGGCGGAGCGGAGCGCTCCGTCAGCCAGAGTCAGGCCGTCGGCCATCCAGACAGATCCAGGACATGTGCTCCCCCCTGTCTGTCTCTCTATCCATCTGTCTCTCTGCCTCTCTGGGTAGGAATCCCATCTGCGTTACGTGTAAACCAACTTCCATCCTCCATCCATCCATCCATCCATCCATCCATCCATCCATCCATCCATCCATCCATCTGTCCATCTATACATCTATATGTCTATCTATACATACATACATACATCCATCCATTTATACATCCATTCAACTGTTCATCCGCCCATATATCAGTCCATCCATCCATCCGTCCATCCATCCATCTGTCCATCCATCCATCCATCCATCCATCTGTCCATCCATCCATCCACCCATCTGTCCATCCATCCATCCATCCATCATCCATCCATCTGTCCATCCATCCATCCATCCATCTGTCCATCCATCCATCCATCCATCTGTCCATCCATCCATCCATTTGTCTGTCCATCCATCCATCTGTCCATCTGCCCATCCTTCCATCCTTCCATCCTTCCATCCGTCCATTCATCCATCTGTCCTTCCATCTATCCATGCATCATTCCGTCCGTCCATCCGTCCGTCCATTCTTCCATCTGTCCATCCATACATACATCCATCATCCATCCATCCATTCATCCATTCATCCATCCATACATACTCGGTTTGTGCATAATCACCAGGTGCGTTGCATTGACATTTCACTGCATATATGTATGAACGTATGTATATGTATGTAACGAATGAACCTCTTGAATCTCTCGTACTGTGGGAGTCTCACACCCACAGGTACAGTTTAGGGAGGGAGCAGCATCTCTCTGCGGTGCAGTGGGGCGCCGACATGGCCTGAGCCTGTTATTAATAAATCAACAGAAGGGCTCGCTGGCCAAAGCGGAAACATAAAATGAGCGTGTTAAACGGTCCTGGTTTTTCCCCTTTCGCCGGGTTCGCCACCGTCTGGTCCGCGGGCGTTTCCGCGTTCCCGCACCACGTGCAAGACGACACCGCGCATGAGACAGCCCCTCCGGCCGAGTCCGACCGACGGTGAGGCCGATCGGGCGGAGCCGGTACGGCCGTGCCGCGTCGGGGAGGGGCCGGTCGCGGACACCCGCAGACTGCGGCGCGACCACGCCCGCTCGTCTGCCACAACATCCATACATTCATTCATGATATGCATTAAGCAATGCAGTGCTGCACCTGTTCTAGTCCTGAAAGTCCTCAGTCATGTATGAATTATTTCATAATCACTTCAATTACACCTTGTTATTTTCTCACACTGCCTACTGTAGCTCCCTCTATCTCCCTCTCTCTCCCTCTCTCTCTCTCTCTCTCCCTCTCTCTCTCTCTCTCTCTCTTCCCCCCCCCCTCCATCTGCCTCTTCCTCTGCCACCCTCTCCCCCTCTCATTGTCTTTCTTGCTTTCCGTCACGTCTCCCTGGAGGGCCGCGGGGCCGTGGACAGGTGGGTGTGAAGGTGCTTCCATTGATCCAAGATGACAGGCGCGCTCGGAGCTGTTGCCGGGAGACAGCGGCTTGGCAGGTACGAATGGGCGGGCCAGATGCAATCCGGGAAGACAAGGGACAGACCAACCTGCTGCCTGGAATCAGTCAGGGAAGGGAGGTCAGCGGCGCCACCGTTTGTATGACAACACACGCTTATCGTACAATCTGTGCGAGGTTTTTCCGGGGCCTTTTTTTTTTTTCTGCAGTAAAATCTGGAAATCGAGCGAAACTTTCAGTTTGGACGGAGGAGAATCAATTAAAGGGTCCAAAGCAAAAATCAAGTATTCTCGATGGATGAATTTCGTTCACAAGAACGTTTCAATTCTGAGAAAGGTCTTTGATGCTGCATCTGAATTACAAAATGTAAAGCCTCAATAATGTCGCATTGATCTTGATCCCCACATCCCAGCCTGAAATTTAAACATTCCGGTCAGATGCGGGTTGAGACCGAAACGACCATTCGAGAGTTTGAGTCGTCACGGGCACCGATCCACTCCGGTCCGAATTGCGAGAGCCAGGATCCTCCGCCGCTCGGCGTCACGCCCTGCCGGACGGCGGCCGTGCCGTCCAAGTGCCGGGCGCTCGGCTTCTGCCCGTCGACAGATTTCTCCACTCAAGTCAGATTCTTTTGGGAGGATCCTGAAAGGGTTCAAGGGTCAGCTCGGGCGGGGTCTTCGGTCTTTGGGCGATGGAAGATGGATGGCAGCTCAGCGAGGCACGGGTGGTGTGGGGTGGGGTGAGCCAGGAGAGAGACCCCGTAGCGATGGTGTTGCTAGGCGACCGGCGGTGGAGTTTGGAGTCGGACCGATGATGGAAGCGGCGGAGGAGCAGTTGGATGTGGACCAGGACCAGTGTCTCAAAGTTGATGAGAGCAGTAGTGACAATAAAAAATATTATAGATGACTCATAAAAGGTCCATGAACCTAAGATTTAACACCAGGGGGTCCGGTGCTTCCTCTATATCCCTTTTATAGAAGAAAATAAATATTCGCACGATTACCAGAGTTTTTCGGATTGAAAGAAGTGGAAGTGAGTTTGATTCCCAAAAGTCGGGGCTAAATGCCTCCTTAATGATTTATGGATGCTATCGAACCCGCCCGCCTCACGGCGCCGCGGTCACTGCGAACACATTCAGAGTCGTTTGGAGCGTTTGATTATGCAAACGCAGGCGAGATATTCCTCATTGATCCACTTCATCGATTCAACGCTGTGTAGCGCAAAGTCCTCAGCGTGCACAGCCCCGCGAGCGCAACCCGTTCGAAAAACACACACACACACACACACACACACACACACGCCCGTGCACTGGCAGCTAAACGGCACGGCCTCCACTGCCTCCACCGCCTCCACCGCCTCCACCGCCTCCACCCTTCCGCTCTGACACGTAAGTGGCCGCCGTCCAGGCGCGGGACAGGTGCGGCAGTTGTGCGCTCTCCAACGCTGGCGCAAGAAGACGCCATCTGCAGCCGATAATCTGGGAGGTAATGTGGTGGTGAGTGATGGCGGGGGCCCGGCGGCGCCGCCCTCCACCCCCCCCCCCACCTAGCCTCCACCCCCCCCCCCCCCCCCTCCCACTTCCCTCCATGCTTTTAAATGCAATCACCGTCTCAAAAGCTGTGATAACTGCCATAGTATGACTTTAAATGAGCGTAGTAATGCACGTCATGAGCATGAAGCAGAGATTACACATTGGAACATTTGAACATTTGTGGAGCTTCACCCAATTCACGTGATATTGATTGCATCATTTCTACCGTTTAAAATCCATTTGTGGATTGGATGGGAACATGATTGTGGAGTCGCATGATTTTCCAAAAAGATCCCGATCTGCTGAAATAATTGCAATCAGACAATTACAAAATAATTATGAAATGAGTTATTGTACTAATGTATATATATATATATATATATATATATATATATATATATATATATATATATATATATATATATATAGCACCAACCACGGGGTCTAATTATTACTTTAATTCAATAAATTTTGTTTTATTTTTCACCCAAACTATAGAAATAATTTATATAAATTGTGCCACATCAGGACGATTTTTTCTTCCAAACCTATATTTCAGATTTGGGGAGGCCTCCAATGAGGGACCCAGACCAGGTGTTTCTTTTTTTCACAAGGCGAAGGCACAGCTTTGACTATATATAAGAGTCCCCGCGTTCGTTTGCAACGGGGTCCAAACTTTTGAAATCCACCCGAGATTTCCCAGATGAAAGGTCAACGGGACACTCGAAGAACGGGACCAAATCCGACAGAGGTGAGATCAGTATTCATAAGCTCTGCCTGGCAATTTAATTCAACCTCTGTGATATATTCGCACCCTTATTTAACCGGGCAAGTTGACTGGAAAGCTATTTTTATTTGCAGCACGAGGGGTGGTCGCGGGGAAACGGGGTTATACACATTAACTCACTGGCAAATGGGCGTCTCGCCGGGTAATGCGGCTTCCCTGGACCCGCCGGGGGTCTGGTGCCTCCGTGGTGGAGGGCACCTTCAGTGTCGCCGTTTGGGAAGGGAAGACTTTAACTTATTCAATTTCCCCTCCGACATCTCCCCTGTCACTACTTGGATGCAAACAAATGTGCCCCGCCCGAACCCCTGGGCTACTTCCTGCTTCACAACTTCAACAATGTATTCAGTACTATATAGGGAAATATAAGCATGTTTCCTAGATTCCCTATATATATTTATGTATAAATAAATGTATAATGTATTTATTTATAAATTAATTATATGTATTACTTATATATTTATATATATATATATATACAGTATATAAAATGTTTCAAGCTGAAAACAGCCTCATTACCCGTGAAGGTGTTAAAGGAATGCAATTCAAACTTTTTTTTGCCGAGCCCTCCTCCCTAGGATTTCAAGGACTGGTGTCGTTGCATACAAACCAACATTCATACTAAATTTTGTCGAGCGTCACATTCATTTGTGGCCTGTATTTTCTATTCACTCAGGCTAACGGGGGCAGAGAGGGGCACTGCTAACGGAAAAATAATGATAATAAAAATAAATAACGAAAATAAATCAAAACATGAACAGCAAGTTCAATCAAAATTGCATTATTTTCAATGAACTAATGAAGATTACAAGACTGCTCCCTCTGGTGGAAATGGAAAACGGTTGGAAAACCTCAACAGAATGGAGCTGAGTGGCCCTGCTGTGCTGTCGGATGATGCATTTTTGTCCCTGTATTCTTGTTTTCATGTCAAGGGAACATACTGTATCAGAATCACAGCCAGAATCAGAATCAGAATGGGTTTATTTTCGGACATTCACACTGTACACTGATTTTCTTTTTTTGGTGAGGTGCACTTTAGCACTTTCTGGCAACGTCACTTTTGGTTTTCTGTTTATCGCATATATCATACTGCACATGATGTACTGTCGAGATGCAAAACCGAAACACAACATCGGCAGCAAATGCAAATAAAAAGGGGGCTTAATAACAATGTTTTAACCATGTGGGACAGAAATGAGTCCGCGCTGCTGGGATCATCGGAGACCGGGCGTGATGTTAAGCGAGCGTGAGGATAGCGCCAACGCTGCAGCTCGTCGTGGGGTTCTGTGTCTAGAACAATAACATCCATCTTAGATGAATCCCGGTGCCAAAAGAAGATTACCGGTTAGTTCTTACCCGATTACCTTCTCGATTCCGGTGCATCATCGAGGAGTGAGACGTACAGTATGGCTGAGCTTCAACATCCACACCAGTGGCTGCTGTCGTTTTTTGAATTCCTGCAATTTCTAACATGGACGGACCTGAGATCGATGTCCCTTCGGTTCCCTCTTCTCACCGTGATACCAAATTCACTGTACGAGTATTCATTATCCTTGCCAGGGAAATACAACTTCCTATTTTTAAGTGAACGATGTGAAGTCATTTCTCAGAGTTGGAGCTTTATTTTATTTTTTAAAGCCTACTAGAAACTTCTGTTTCCCCCTCCGGAAACGACCGCTCCCCGGCTCCGCGGGCCCATTCATCTTACTTAGCTCGCCATCATTTGCATGCGAGTCGTGCAGCCACCATGGCTTGCAGAGCGGGATCCATGCTCAGACTGGTCCCTCTGAGGACCACTGTTCCAGTATCACTTCTCATCGCTATCGAGATGTGATTTGCCGTGAGCATGAACAATTCCATTATCATTATTATTATTATTATTATTTTCATTATTATTATTATTATTATTTTATTTTTTATTATACCAATAATAATAATAATAATAATAATAATAATAATAATAATAATAATAATAATAATAAATACAGCTGCATATGGCTATACACAGGGCCCAGCTTATTCGTGTTAGGTGTGTATTACAGTTATTTGTGTTATGTGAAATGCATCACAATTTATTTAACGTACAAAGATCAAACATTGTGAACTTATGTTGCGTAGCTACGTCCATAGTTTATTTTTGAATATTGTGACTGATCTTCAGAGTGACCTGGACATATAAACGTAACGTATCTGCATCCATGGAATTTCATCTATGAAACTTTCATGGCATTAGGAATTACTGGCTACTTCCATACTTCCATGGAGAGTTATGAAGATAGGTCAGTTCTAAATAATTGTTCTCAATTCTTTCTTGTCTTTATTGTCTTATATATCTGCTATTTTTGTAACAATGGCAAAAAAAACGTCAGTAATAGCTTTTCATAACGACGATAATAAATCTATTTCATTTAAAAAATATATAAATACATTTATTTATACATTATTGTACTTATCTGTTAATAATGTACAATTTGAAAATTCAGTTTAATATCTTATTTGTCTAAACTGTAATGCAGACAAAATGTATGTAACTTCGACAATAATTTGGAATTTGAATTATTATGGAATAGTCTAATAGACTAATTGTAACACTTTCTGACTTTTCATTAAAGTTTGTTACTTTTAGCTGGAGGGAAATGTTTGTACATGAAGTGTATTACGAACAAAATTATTTTTTTTTTTACTTACATCTTATCATTCTTATCTTACCTTGAATGCATTGAAGAATCCGCCGTGTCAGTGACGGGAGATGATGTTTTGTCTTTTTTATACATGTAGATTTACGATAACAGTTGAAATTACGTAATTTATTTGTAAAGTTTACTGGAGTTTACTTGATAGGATCGCATTTTCAGTAAGTTGCGTTTCCATGAAATGCCGAAAGCTTTGTCGTATTTCTATTAGTAAATACCATTTCACGGCTTTTGTTTTTCCGATGCCTGGTTGGATTTTAAACGCATCACTCAGTCGCACATTTCAGTGCTTTCCAGTGACGAACCCTGTGGATGACTGTTTCATGTATTTTTCATTAATCTGCTGAAGTAATGTGGACCATGGATTTTAAATATTAATCAAACATATCTAGGTACATCTACCAGGTAAGAAGTTATATAAATACAAATGTTAATTGTTATTATTAGGGGTCCCTGCAGGCTGGACCACTAATTATAATATTAACAATATTAATAATATTAATAATGATAATAATAATGCATGGCCAATCAAGGTCAGTACTTCTTAGGCCAAAGACAAAGATTTAGCATTTTCACCCATTTCACCTCATGCCGCCAAATGTACTGTTTTCCCCTAGTTATGCTTGTAGAAAACTGCGGTATTATGAAATGCGTGATGTCACTGTAATGCAATATGTTTTTTTGTCACATATGCAAATTTTCGTAATGCGATGAGGAATGGGAGCAGTGACGGGTACAGAGAAAAAGTCTTATTTTCTATGAATACATTAATATTTTTGAATAATACGATATGTATGATTAGTCAAATGCCCTTGATATGTTACTATATATTTTGTTAAGCTTCCATACAACAAATACAAAGGCGTTGTTAACTCTGAGGAAAACAGAAAATTCTCAAAGTGGAATGGAATATCTGGTTAGGGTCAAATTTACATGCGATTCGAGCACGGCGAGTCAAGGCAAGTTAATTTGTAAGGCACATTTCATACACAAGGACAATACAAAGTGCTTTCCATAAGATATCAAAGACGAGGAAGAATGAATGCAGGATTGAATGTTAGGCCTCGACCCTGAAGAGGAGCTCGGTCGGACTGCACCCACACGCCGCCGGGCAGAAATCTGAAAAGAGACAAAAAGACGGAGATAAAAGGTTAAAGAGCAATTTAAGACGGGCTGATTATCCACGGGGAAGCAGCGGCCAATCTAAACGTTTTTTCGGTCTGGATTTAAAAGGAGTGAGCGCCGGGAAGAGCCTGGAGAATCGGCGATACAAATATCACACGGACCCAGGCTGGTTTACGACTCACTTCAGAGGAGGCTTTAGCCGGAGATGGGATGCAGAGTGTCTGCATTAGTAGTAGTTAAAAATATCCCAGCGAAACCGCCGGGTGTTCCCTGGTGGCCTTATATGGGTGACCTCTAAAACTTCCCCCGAAACGGGTTCATTATATTAACTACGACTTGTGTCTGTCTTTGAAAAACCCTGAGAGAACTTTTAAACGGAATGGATCTACAGTATAAAATCGCCGACATTTAATAAGACCCAAAACCCAACGTCATTTATAAAGCCGCTGATGTCAGTGGGACGGCTCACACCGCGCGGCGTTCATCTGCCTGCGACCCAAAACCACGCACACACACGCTCGCGCGCACGGACGCCTGCTCGCACACACACACACACACACACACACGTGAGCACTCACCCATGCCCATTCATCTCCATTAACACCAGTACAGGGCCTGCCAAGCCCTTCACACCCCTGTCAGACCCCATAGTTTGGATGACATTGAGCCCAGCAGTAGACAAAAGGATAGTTGAGGAGTCAACTGAATGAGTCAACGATAAAAGGCTGAATGGAGGAGGGGGATTGGAGGAGGGGGATTGGACTGGACACGGTATCAGTGCTGATGCTTTGGAGTTTGATTTGAAATGTCCAAGAGATCATATAATAAATCTTAATCCTCCGGACGTTAAATTTCTCTTCAGCCGCCTTTGCACTCCAAACAACCAAAAACCAAGCTGAAATGTCATCAGTTTCTGTGACCGGTCGCAAATCGCACATGAAAGGCTCTTTATCCTGTTGTCTCTAGGATATGGACATAATGTATGTAAAGGTGTGGAGAGATTTCTTCATTAAAAACCGTGCCCTCCTCCCTAATGATACTGTGTCTGGTGACACCGACATTCCTTAAGCCGGCTTTACACTGAACCCGACAACGACAACGACAATTCCTGCGACAAATGTCGGTCGACGCTACGACCGGAGGCCATGCCATGCAGTATACCGTAGGTACCTTACAATATAGGTACAATACAGTATAGGTACTATACAGTATAGGTACCATACAGTATAGGTACCATGCAGTAAAGGTACTATGCAGTATAGGTACCACGCAGTATAGGTTCCATGCAGTATAGGTACCACGCAGTATAGGTACCACACATTATAGGTACTATGCAGGATAGGTACCACGCAGTATAGGTACCATGCAGTATAGGTACCATGCGGTATAGGTACCATACAGTATTATGTACTGTGGTTTGAATCCAGCCTGCTGTCATTTGCTGCATGTGTCTCCCTCTCTCTACCCCCTGTTTCCGGTTTCTCTCCGCTGTTCTCTACAGCAAATAAATAAAAATATGTCCAAAACATGTAAAAATAACAACTGGGTGTCAACATATTCACTATATATCGATCGTGTGTATTTATTAATTCATCACTCTTTGCAAACACCATGAAGGAAGTTTTCGACTCTTTCGTGCTCTTCTCCCGTTTCCTCCCACACATCTGATGCTAAATCCATCCCCCTGATGGCCATGTTCCGGATCAGTTGTCGGATTCATTGAGGAGGCGGCTTCAGGCTCAGAGCGGGATGATAACCTGCACCCCACCACAGCGGCATCCATCTGTAGCCCCCACCCCCAACAACCCCCCCCCCCCCCGCGCCCCCCCCGTGCACCAGGCCAAACAGGAACTCGGCGGCGGCTTACGACCCCCAGCGGGCGAGCGGAGCAACAGCGACGCGCGGCGATGGAGGCCGCTGCACCGTGGCAGCTTCATTAACGCCATCGCATTAACCGTAAATCTGGGACCCCCCCCCGTCTCCGCCCGCCACCCACACCCCCTGTGCCCGCGCCCCCAGATCCCCATCCAGGCCGTCAGGTGAGAGCTCCACAGCTTCGGCTGGTAGGGGTCAATCTGCAATAAAAAGCATCCGTTTTCACGGCTCGGGGCAGAGAGATTGGAGACCTCCCACTCCACTCCAAGCCATTAACTTCACCCTTTCACGCCAGGCGAGGGGAGCCGGGCGCTGAGCTCCCATAATCCCCGGCATTACCTTCGCCTGACCTTCGCCGGCCCGGGGAAAGAGCAAAGGGTGTTTGAAACGGCGGAGCGGCGGCAGCTGCTGGTGTGCGGATTCAATAAGAAGAGGGGGGGGGGGGGGCGCCCCCCCCCCCCTCCCCCCTTCCCCGTCTCGCTTTCTTCCCGAAAATGATTTCCGAAACGGGCCGCGCCCGCCGTTTCAGAATACCGATGACGTCACCCTGGAGAACGTAGTGTGAGTCACGGCTGTCACGATCGCAAGATTTTAGTCGATGATTTATCGTCTCACGAACGAGTTCCAATTTAATTAACAGTTTAATTGTCTTATAACGGCGTCAGGATACATGCCCACCTACTGCACAAGAGACATTTTCTCGCGGTGAAGATCGGAACATAAAAAATTCAGGTAGACGTTTGATTTACCCGCTGGGAACGCTGCTGATCCGTTCTGTTTATTATCCGACGTGGGCCTAAAATCTCCCCGACGTTTGCACGGAAACACATGGTTTTAACAGGACCTAACAAATAAAAAATATAAAATAAAATAATAATAATAATAATAATAATAACAATAATAATAATAATAACAATAATAACAATAATCATCGCAGTTGAGCGTGACAGCGCTCGTGTGAGTTGAGTTTGGTTAAAAGGCGACTTTATCCTCCTAAGGTGTAAAACCTTCACTTCCTCGTCCCCCGTGTCAGCTTGGACGTGTTGTCTGGGTGAGGAGCGCCGGCAAATTTAATTGATCACTTTGTTTTTTTCTCAATCGGCAAACGACGAACGTCCGCACGACTTGCGGCGGCAGGAGAAAGAATTTTGATCAGTTTTTGCCGGTTTCAATTTAACCGACACGAAAAATTCTTTGTTTAACCAAACATTCTTTCTTTTGGGTCTCGGCTGTTCACGCCGTCAGGTAATGATCGCCAACCCTCCCCCTAACCCTAACCCTAACCCACACCTTACCCGTCGAAGAAGAAACGTTCCCCCAAAAAACCTCTCCTCCTCTCCTCCTCTCCTCCTTGCGATTTTGTTCGCCAACGAAGCCGGCACTTTCAACCCGGGGGGTTGGGTTTGAAAAACAAAAAAACAAACAAAACAGAGAAAAGGGACAGTCTGAACAAAAGCGTCCGAATGCAGCGAGAGCGGGGAGGGAGTGAAAGAGCCATTCAGTCGAGTCCTTTAACGGGAACTGAGGACGTCCTGTGGGACAGATGCACAGAGTCCCACCGTGCAACAAAGCACTTAAAGTTCCAGTTGCACTGCTCACCTTGAGTTAGCACAGACAAATGTGCATTGGTGCAGATGTGTGTGTGTGTGTGTGTGTGTGTGTGTGTGTGTGTGTGTGTGTGTGTGTGTGTGTGTGTGTGTGTGTGTGTGTGTGTGTGTGTGTGTGTGTGTGTGTGCGTGTGCGCGCGCGAGCAATCCTCCTTCACCGGTCCTTGTGGAGTTTAGCAAACAAAATCACGGCGGGTTCAGGGAGGACGGTGACCTTCCCTCTTTGCTCGTTTCCGGCCGACCGCTGTGTGTGTGGATGGGGTCGGCCCCCGGCGCGGGGGCCCCCCCCCCCACAACCGCCCCCCACGTCATTGAAAGTTTCTGAATGACGTCGTCATGGCGCAACGTGCCCGCCGGCGCGTGTGATCCGGCCCGTGCGGCGCGGCCCTGTGCTTTTTCATCCCATAAATGAGTAATGATCCTTACAACGGCGGCGGCCCCTCGGAGGATCCCGCGTCGGCGTCATGCTGCAACGAGGCGCTCGCACGCTGCAACACTATTAGAGCCGATTGCAGCGCGTGCAGTCAGTGCACGGAGCCCGCTGTGGATTCACGCCCGCCCCGCCATTGCGGTCGGTTTCAGGAGGGGTTTTTAAAATTTTTATTTTTTGCAGCTTTCGGCTCTTGGCTCGTTTGTGGGGTTTTTTTTTTTCATTCGACAAGCGCTCGGAATTCACGTTGAGATTGTGGAGCCATTAGCGCGTGACGGCCTCGTGGCGCGACACCTTGCGTGGAACCGGCGTCTCCGTCCGACACGCTCCCACGCGGTTGCGTTATTCAAGAATAACATTGCGTTTGAATTGCATAACATGCAATTCAAACGCAATGTTATTCTTTCCTTTCAGAAATCTTTCTTTCTTTAATCATCGCAGCCGAAATCGGACTCGCCACACACGTCACACGACTCCTGCATTGTCTGTACCAGTGTTCCCAAGGTGGGGTCTGGGGGTCTGGGGACCTCACAGCGGTCCATTAAGGGGTTCCATGGGGTCCCCCGGTAGCAAAATTAGTACGAGTTAAACTTTACCATTATTTCATTTGCAAGACTTTGGCACTGTTAGAGGATGTAGATGACAGTTTCGACCTTGGTTCCATTGTTATCTCCCTGACTTGAGTATAGAGATTAAGTCATACAGCGTCATTCAGCGTCTGACAATATAAATCTGCTGAGATCAAATCATTTAGGGTCTGAGGACGAATGCATATCAATAAGAGTCCTTGATAATAAAAAAAAATTGGAGAATCACTGTTCCACACAGTGCAAATTCATATTCATATTCATATATTCATATTCATATTCATATTCATATTGTTGAGCGGTTATGATGGTAGCCGTCATATGAAATGCCTGAGCGTCATCTGTTTTTAATTAGTGCTTCAGCGGGGAAAGCAGCCTATTGATCTAAAATGGGGAGCAGCCAAATAACACATAACACATAACAGCCCTCAGCAAACGGCCACCAGGTCATTCCGTTTGCCCTCTAAAAAGAAAAGACAACGGGAGGAAAAAAGGAACCCAAACGATGGGAACAAGTAATGGATCCCACTCGAAATATTATCAGCTTGCAGGTGGAACAGCTGGGGGGTGAGTGAGTGTAAATACACTTCATTTTTAATATA
>NC_137210.1:24329695-24357195 GCF_960531495.2 Zeus faber
AGTGGAGCCTAGTGCATGGCTCAGTTAGGACCCCTGGTGAGGTCAGCGTTGACAGTTCTGATGGCTTGAGGGAAGAAACTCCGTCTCAGTCTCTCTGTTCTCGCTGCGTGACTGCGGAGGCGCTTGCCTGACCGCAGCAGCTGAAACAGTCCGTTGTTGGGGTGATGAGGATCCTTCATGATCCTACGGGCTCTGCTACTACACCTCCTGGTGTATAACTCCTGCAAGGGGGGGAGGGTAGTTCCAGTGGTACGTTCAGCTGAACGCACCACCCTCTGCAGGGCCCGCCTGTCCTGGGCAGTACAGTTCCCAAACCAGGCAGTGATGTTGCCTGTCAGGATGCTCTCCACTGCTCCAGAGTAGAAGGACTTGAGGATCCTCACCGAGACCCGGAATTTCCTCAGCTGCCTGAGGTGGTAGAGACGCTGCCTCGCCTTTCTCACCAGAGTGTCTGTGTGAACAGTCCATGTTAAGTCCTCTGTGATGTGGACTCCCAGATATCTGAAGCTGCTCACCCTATCGACAGAAGTCCCATTAATCCACAACGGCGCGTGCGTCCTCGATTGTGATCCACGCCTAAAGTCCACAATCAGCTCCTTGGTTTTGCTGACGTTCAGGTGGAGGCTGTTGTCCTGGCACCAGAGTGACAGGTCATCCACCTCCTCGCGGTAGGCCTTCTCATCGCAGTCGGTGATCAGGCCCACGACCACGGTGTCGTCAGCAAACTTGATGATGGTGTTGGAGCTGGACCTGGCCACACAGTCATGTGTGTACAGGGAGTACAGTAGGGGGCTGAGGACGCAGCCCTGGGGGGATCCTCTATTCAGGGTGAGGGAGCTTGACATGTACTTCCCCACCTTGACCACCTGGGGGCGGCCTGTGAGGAAGTCCAGGATCCAGGTGCACAGCGGAGCATTCAATCCTAGCTCCAACAACTTGACAGCCAGTCTGGTGGGGACGATGGTGTTGAAAGCTGAACTATAATCAATGAACAGCATTCTCACATAGGCCCCCTTCTGGCCATCCAGGTGCGTGAGCGTGGTGTGCAGTACCTGAGAGACCGCGTCATCCGTGGATCTGGTCTGCCTGTTCTGAGGGCCGTGTCCACCAGTTTGGTGTGGTAGGAGCGGCTACAGCTTGAACATGCATACTCAGCTGTGGAGAAGCACAGGGCTAGGGCCGTTGCACGGATGGTTGGTGGATCAGCGCCCCACTTTGAGTTGACCAGTTTGCGCAGGATGTTATTGCGGGTGTTGACCTTGGCTTTGTGTTCTGAAGGTGGGTTTTGAAAGAGAGTGTCCTGTGGAGTGTGACTCCAAGGTACACAGGATGGGGATGGTTCAAGAGTTTGCGGCCATCCCGTGAGATGCTCAGTTATTTTCCTGCATCTCGGTTTTTCAGATGGAAACTGCATAGCTGGGTTTTTGATGGTTTGGGTTTCAAGTGGTTATTATTGTAGTAGGTGGACATCTCTTGGAGGGCACTTTCCAGGACGGGTTCGATTTTATGGAAGCTCTCTTGTTGGTTGGTGATGCAGAGGTCATCAGCATAGATGAAGCGGCGGCATTGTGGGGGAATTGGGTGGTCGTTGGTGTAGATGTTGAAGAGGAGAGGGGCCAGTACACTGCCTTGTGGTAGGCCGTTCTTTTGGGATTTCCATTTGCTCTTGTTGTTGTTTAGTTGAACGAAGAAGTGCCGGTTGTTGAGGAGACTTTTTATGACTTGGCAGAGGTCGAGGTCGCCAGTCATGTCCAAAAGTTTCCTGATCATGGCGCGGTGCTGGACAGCGTCATAGGCAGCGGTGAGGTCTATGAAAGCTGCTCCAGTGATGAGTTTGCACTCAAAACCATCCTCAATGTGTTGGGTGAGGTTCAGTAGCTGCCCAGGACAGGAGCGGCCAGGACGGAAACCGGCTTGATCTTTAGTGAGCTTGGAGTAATAGCCTCTCATAGAGCTTGTAGGTTATGCAGAGGAGGGAAATCGGTCTGTAGCTCTTTGGTGATGATGGTCCTTTCCGGGTTTGGGGATAGCGACAGTCTTGGCTTTTCTCCATACGGGTGGGATGGTTTTCTTTGCCATGCATGAGTTCAGCATTTCTAGGAGCCAGGTCTTTGCTTTAGGTCACAGGTGCTGTATCATTTCTGCCAGTACATCATCGATTCCTGCTGCTTTCCCGGCTTTCAGCGAGCACAGTGCTGCTTCAAGTTCTTCTGGATCGAAGGGCTTGGTAAGGGCCCTTGCTGGTTGTGGGTGGTCTGGTACCGCCGTACGGCGGTTTTCTCCTGTGGGTCTGCGGCGAGTTTGGCTGCGCCCGTTCAACACCAGCTGTGCTGCGACCAAGTTTGCTGTGATGTTGTAAGTGTGGGTGGTGTGGTATTGTCTGCACCAAGGCGGCGAATCGTGGCCCACGCCTTCCTGCTGTTGTTGGTCATGTTGGTGTTTTCTATCAGCTCATTCCAGACTTGCCTGCGATCTTCCCCGACGTTGTTTAGTAGGATCTCTCCGAGTTCTGTGGTGGTGGAGGAGAAAGGGTCCTCGTGGTATGCCGTATTGTAGGCTTCGAGTAGGTCACTAGATGTTTCTGACAACCCAGGGATGTCCTCGGTCTGGCATCCTCTTGGGATATGTCGTCTGGCTGACCTTTTCAGCAGGTCTGTAAACGTGGTATAGCTGTTGGGGTGTGGTAGGATGCTGGGGATTGAGTCTTCAATCTCCTGTTGGTACGACAGTCAGTTGGCTTTCCGCAGGTTGAACCTTCTACGGAAGGGGACGGTTGTTGCTTGGAGAACAGAACGGATGGTTATGGTGTTGTGACTGGGGGATGGGGTCCAGGACCTCTTTCACTGCTCTGGATGCTAGCTCGCTGCTCACACAGACAAGGTCTGGGTTATATCCTTGTTTCCATCTGGGGCTATGGAAGGATTTTGGCAGTTTGGCGTCATGGATCAGGGTCAGATGGTTCGACTCAAGCCAGGTTTCGACTGCATCTCCATCTTGGTTGTTCTCTTTATAGCCCCACGATGTGCTATGGGCATTGAAGTCCCCAATGCTGATCTGGAATTTCCTCTTGCATCTGTCGGCGTGGCCTTTGATGAAGAGCGTCATCGTGGTCCAAGACTCATTAAGGATTTGGGCGTTAATCCACGAGACCGAGTCCGAGTCCGAGTCCGAGTCCGAGTCCGAGTCCGAGTCCGAGTCCAAGTCCAAGTCCAGTCTGAGTCTGAGTCTGAGTCAGAGTCTGAGACTGAGAGGTGAATTCACAGCAGGATTGCACGGCTTTTGCAGCCTCTAAACCGGTCCACATAACAGAAAAAGTGAGGGTCTAATTATGCATACATTTGTATTTTTTATACATTTGTAGTATTCATACATTTGGTGCAAAATTGTTTCCTTTCAGTGCAAATGAGCCTCGTTGCAAATAGTGTCCAATTCAGAAACACCGCCAATAATATCCACGCGCTGCGAGAGTGAAATCATTACCTTCGGCAGAGCGCCGGTGGTAACTGCACAGAGACCAAGAAAATGTGTCAGCGCTGCACGATGGTCTTCAGAGAGCTGCTGCAACCGAAGCGCATTTACAAGGGGTGTCACGCCCAGCCATCTGTAAATGATCTGTTGTCGAATAATAATGTCAATAATAAATACAACAAAATAATGTAATAATAATAATAAAACCATGGACAGCACCGCAGGCCTCGACCTTACAGGTGGTAGAGCAAGAGGTAATAAATCAACTGTCATCATTTCTACATTGTAATATTAAGATTCAGTGACAACGACAACTTGTAAGGTAAGACAAATTATATATGCACATTTTATCTATGCAATAAATTAACTGTGTGGGAAGAGTACGTTTTATTACAGATTTACTCACATGATTTAAATGTTTTACAGTCACTGCACATAAAGCAAAAAATACAAAGTAAAACCCGGGGTCCCCCAACCCCACCCCCTGCTTAACGGGGGGCAGGGGATTTGGCGTAGCACCGGGGCAGCCCCTCCAAGGATTTCCTTACAGTTTCACATTTTATTAAACAATAAAAAAAAACAAAAAACGACTGTCCGACGATTATTTAAAGTTCTCCATTTATTTAAGGCCGATCATTTGTATAACAAGCGAGTGCAGAGCAGTGGCGTAAATGCGTAATGACTCCAATGGAGACCAAGCCCCTCCCTGCCCACACAGGCATTGTTTACCTTGCCACGTGGATAACTGCGATCAGAAGCAAAACAAGCACAAACTGCGACTTCACGGGCGTGTGTGCACCACACCTTCTGTGAATGTGGCGCTGAGACGGCGCATTTGATGCGGTAATTCATGGTTCTTTTGGCAGCCGCACTCCCTTTTTCGCATCATTTCATTTCTCAACTCACTCGCACTGGCGACAACAAAAATGTCGATGATGATATTGGTTAGTTTTAAGTTGTTATCTTGACGTAATGCCCTGACATACCAAAAATACCCCGTTTTTACTCATATTTTCATTCTCTTTCCAAACAGCATCTTGCACGTGTGTCTGGTTGAATTTAGAAACATGCGTTTAAATTGGAGGAGGCTCCAAAGGTCGATGTCTGCCGAGACTCTTTTTCTAGCCACTCATGTAAGCTGCTTCGGACAAAGGTTTCTGACCAATGGATGGGTGTGAATGACACAAAAAGACGAGGAAAAACAGACAATAACAATAACAATAAAGACGCTGCGGTGTGGCCAGCCGCCAGAGAGAAAACAATCTGGGAAAACAAACACCAAGAAATCAAGGAGAAAATTAATTCTTACTCCCACTGATACCATCAACTTTGACCTGCTGTATCGCAGGAGGCAGTTGACCTTTGACCTTTGACCTCACTCTGCAGAGACGCTGGAACCCCTCGAGGGGCAGCTTTCTGGAAAAAAAAACGTTCCGGTCGAGAAGATTATATCTGCGGATATCAGGGAACAGGATCCTTCCTCCTCGCGGATAAATACTACTGTACTGTACTGTACTGTACTGTACGGCACTGTACTGTGCCATACTCTACTGCACTGCACTGTACTGTATCATATGGTACTGTACTGTACTGTACTATACAGTACAGTTCTGTACTGTACTGTACTGGACTATACCGCACTGTACTGTACTATGCTGTACTGTACTGTACTATACAGTACAGTTCTGTACTGTACTGCACTGTACTGTATCATATGGTACTGTACTGTACTATACAGTACAGTTCTGTACTGTACTGTACTGCACTGTACTGTATCATATGGTACTGTACTGTACTATACAGTACAGTTCTGTATTGTACTGTACTGTACTGTACTGTACTGTACTGTACTATACCGCACTGTACTGTTCTATGCTGTACTGTACTGTACTCCTCTGTACTGATCTGTGCTGTACTGTACTGATCTGTGCTGTACTGTACTGTTCTATACGGTACTGTACTATACTCCACTGCACTGTACTGTACTGCACTGTACTGTATTGTACTGCATTGTACTGTGCTGCACTGTACTGTACTGCATTGTATTGTACTGCACAGTACTTTATGGTACAGTACTGTACTGTACTGTACTGTATTGTACTGTCGAGGCCTTTTTCTTTCCAGAGCTCGTCCACAGCATTTGGGACTCGACTCTGGCTTCACACTCTCCTGGTGTGGACAGGTGGGCGTGGGCTGGCGTTGGGATGGCGCTCGGTGCAATGCTCCTCTGGAACCGTGGCTGACGTGGCTGCTCTTCACGATGCACCGAGGGCTCGTACAGTAGTTCCACGTCCGAGCTTTGGAAATAGCAGCAGGCAACGTAAGTCATTCTGTCGACCAGATTGTCCGTCAGATTTGACAGACATCTTAATTATTCAACCTTTAACAGATCAACGTGTGACTAACTGAGCAACTGAGTTGACTAGAATTGAATACATGGCACGGCAATCACGGTTGCTTAGTTGCCCCGGGCGACCAGATTTGGGCCATCGGCAACCATCTCGTGCGGTGTGGTTGCCCCGTTGTCAATCACTTTTCTAATGTTAAAAAAAAATAATGATAATAATAAGTGCAGTTTAGCTTCATATGATTATGAAGTTTCCGCCGGGGAAAATGATCATCCTGGTTCAAAGATTTACTCAAAAAATGGATAAAAGTCGGAGAAACAAGTGAGAATATTGAATGGACGGATTATAATTCTATCTGATCGCTATCACTTCAATTATAAAATCATTTGAATTTTGGCAACCATTTTGTCAGTCTTTGTCAGGCAACCATTAGCATGATGCATGTTGGCAACTTGGCAACAACTTCTTAAAGTTAGTCTCGGGCTGTGGAATAGAATAGAATACACCCTCATTGGCCAGAGAAATGGAAATTTGCCCTCTGCCTCAAAAGGTTCATTAAAGGTCGATATGTCAAGTCACGGTGCCCAAACTCTTTAAAACGAAACAAAAAAAACCAAAACAACGACTGTAAAGTAATGACAGCGGCGCCGTCCGCCGCGCCCCTCGCCGGGCAGGAGGCGCATCGCGTCCCGTGATCGCTGCTCCATTATTCGGGCTTGAAGAGCGTGGCCCCTTTAATTGGCTCTGTTGTTTCCCCATGTATGATAAAGTCTGTTCCCACAAGATGAAGATGGATCATTAAACAAAACTATAAACGTGGCAGCGTGCGATGGCGATGATTGGCCTCGGAGTAATGACCCGTCATTCACGCCGCAGCTGTGATAAACAACGCCGATGAACTCCGTCTAACGACTTTGATTTACAGGCGGGTCACTCGTACTCCCGTCATAACGCCGAATTATGCAGAGGGAGACTCGTTAAAAACGTCGCGTGCCAAATAAGATTGTTTTGGTGAGGCAAAATACCTCCGTCCGCTGCATCTCACTCGGATTCATAATTACTTATTCATTGTTCACGGGGTAGAATTTGGATACGCTGTGAAAAATAAAAAATAAAACAAATGATGAAGTATTAATAAGGACTGGGAGAGTGATGTTAATTAGACACTCATTTAAAGAAATGCTACTTAGAGCAGTAGGATAGAACGTGTAATATAAATATAAGCATAAAGTGATTAATTGCTCTAAAGTTAAGGCCCTGGGGGGGCATCAAAATTAAGAAGCGACCTGTCAAAATATTAAGATTATGCTGATTAGCAAAACTGTGAAAAAAAGAAACACAGGAAAAATATTCATATTTTTGAAAATGTCAAGAAGTATGACTTGTGATTTATTTGAACAACAATACAACCCGTTGCAATGCAAGAGTGTAATACTGAGGTAAAACATGGAACTTGTCAGAGGTAGAAAAAAAATAGTGAAACTGCAAAGGACTCCTCCCAGAGGAATGACTGTGATCTGCAGCTGAACAACAAACCTGGTTTTGTTCCTGTGCAGAACTTCTGTTCTTATTCGGAAACAGGCTCATTGTCCGTTTCATTATCCTCCATGTCGTGGTCTTTGTTGATTTATGTTTGATTGTCCAACCAATAACCAACCAACCAACCGACCGACCAAACAGCCAACTGACCGACCAACCGACCGACCAACCGACCGAACAACCGACAGACCAACGGACCGACCGACCGACCAACCGACCGACCAGCCAACTGACCGACCGACCAACCGACCAATCGACCGACCAGCCAACGACCAACCAACGGACCAACCAACCGACCGACCAGCCAACTGACCGACCGACCAACCGACCAATCGACCGACCAGCCAACGACCAACCAACGGACCAACCAACCGACCGACCAGCCAACTGACCGACCGACCAACCGACCAATCGACCGACCAGCCAACGACCAACCAACGGACCAACTGACCGACCAGCCAACTGACCGACCGACCAACCGACCAATCGACCGACCAGCCAACGACCAACCAACGGACCAACCAACCGACCGACCAGCCAACTGACCGACCGACCGACCAACCAACCAACCGACCGACCAACCGACCGACCAACCAACTGACCAACCAACTGACCAGCTAACTGACCAACCAGCCGACCAACTAACCGACCAACCGACCACCCATCTGACTATCAAACTGACCATCAAACCGACCAACCGACCAAACGGCTAACCGACTAACCAACCAACCAACCATCCAACTGACAAACCGACTAACCAACCAATCGGGGCCTTACCGCAGCGGCCGGGGTTCTATTCGACACAAGGCCATTTGTTGCATGTCATCCTCTCTCTCTCTCTCTCCCCTGTCTTCCCTTTCTCCCCGCACTGTCACAATCAAATAAAGCATGAAAATGCTCCCAAAAAAAAATCTAATAAATCAAAATAAAATAAAAATCTATAAAAATCAACTAATCAATCAAAAGGAGCTTCCAACTTTCTCCTTCCGCAAAGTTCATATTTGCATTTGCTCTGTACCTCTCTGAGGTCGGAGCTGCAGGAGCTTTGCCTCCGGCAGCATGGGGGTCAAATGGCTGCCAGGCTTTTAGCAAGGAAAGATTTTTTTAGATGTTCCCAAAATGTGTGTGTGTGTGTGTGTGTGTATGTGTGTGTGTGTGTGTGTGTGTGTGTGTGTGTGTGTGTGTGTGTGTGTGTGTGTGTGTGTGTGTGTGTGTGTGTGTGTGTTTGTGAGAAAGCAAGAGAGAAAGCAAGGGGGATGTGAGGGGGTCTCCTATCACACCTTGAATGATATCATTATAATAATTGCTCCATCATTAAATTGTCCCTCCAGTCACCTCATCATTTAACCAAACTCAACGCAAAGGGGAGCCAAATAGTTGTGCACACATCCGTAAGGGTGTTTATTTGTGCGTGCGTGCGTGCGTGTGTGAAAAAAACTACCTACTACACACTACACAAGCATACTCTGGTCCAGCGTTCTTGAGTTTGTCAATTAAAAGGATGTTTTGTCGGACACGCTGGACGCTCACAAAGACGCTCCCTCTTTCCTTTCAGCGCGTCGGGGCTCGATGACGTCGCTGCAGTGCATTGTGGGATACACTCGCCGGTGTGGCGCGCAGCGTGCAGCGATGCACGATACCTCACCAAATATAGTCTGTCGTCCCGGTACTTTCCACATACTATCTGATGCGTGCTATGGTTTCAGGCGTAATAAAGATTGTGCGGAAGATTGTGGCTGACCCCTCCCACCCTGGGCGCAAACTTTTTGATCCATGCCGGAGGCGTCGCTGCATCAGGACCAAAACCTCTCGTCATAAGAACAGTTTCTTCCCACAAAATGTACAGCTATTCATTTTAAAAACAGCCATATTTTACATATTCTTATATATTTGATATGTTCTATATATATACACTATGTGCTTTACTATATAAATATATGTATCAATTCCTTGTACACTTAAAGTTCCTTGGCAATAAAGATGATTATCATTGTGATTCTGATCCTAAAAACGGGTGGGGACAACTTGATGGAGCAGAATGCGACTTCTGCTCTGAGACGGGGTGGTTGTTTGTCTTACTGGGGGGGCCCGGGGTCCTCCTCCCAAGAACGTGAGGCGCCACAAAAAGTTTCGCTCTCATTCATAAAAATGACACAAAGCTGCTCCCCACCCCAAACAGCGTCCTCTGTGACCTCTTGGGCCGGTGCTCAAGGTCAAACCAAAGGGCTGAGGAACAGCATCTGATGGGCACAACCCGACCAATGATTCAAGCGGTGCCTCCAGTCACATTCTCATTCTATTCCTTCAGAAATGTCATTCTAATGTAGAGCTCTGTTCAGTGAAGTTCTCCTGATACAGTAGATAAATGAAACTAGTGGTGCCACATTATATCATTCAATGTGACATATTATCACTGAATGTGATATAATACCATAATATGCGATTTATAAATAAATGTTGTATAATATGTGATGCATTATCATTAAATGTGATATAATATAATATGTGACATGATAATATTATATGTGATATAATATTATATGTGATATAATATCATTAAATCTGATATAATATCATATGTGACATGATAATATTATATGTGATATAATATTATATGTGATATAATATCAATAAATCTGATATAATATCATATGCAATATAATAATATTATATGTGATATAATATTACATGTGATACATTATTATTAAATGCAATATATAATTAAATGTTATATAATAGGTGATGCATTATTATTAAATGTGATAAAATATCAAATGTGATATAATGTAATTAAATGTGATATAATATCATATGTGATATAATATAATTAAATGTGATATAATATCATATGTAATATAATTATATCATTTGTGATATAATACCATATGTAATATAATAATATCATATGTGATATAATATCAAATGTAATACAATTATATCACATGTGATATAATATAATTAAATGTGATATAATATCATATGTAATATAATTATATCATTTGTGATATAATATCATATGTAATACAATGATATCATATGTGATATAATATCTTTAAATGTGATATAATATATGTGATATAATAATATCATATGTGATGTAATATCCTATGTGATGTAATGATATTAGATGTGATATAATGTGATATGTGATATAATATACTTAAATGTGATATAATATCATATCCCATCATCAGCCTCAAGTTGAAAGGGAGTTGGAGAAGAGAAAAATGTGAATCCGACACGAGAAAAGTTGAGGAGTCTTTTTACCTGAACAACCCTTCAAACGTTTTCCTCCCATTCGCTCCGACAAATTGAATATTTGTCACGATATTACAACAAACCCTCCGTGTGTGTTTATGTCGCTCTGAGAAAGGTGAAGACTTTTCTAACAGTCCTCATTTGTTGCGCGGCAACATAAGCTTGTGAGTGAAGGCGGTTCTAAGCGGCATCGATACGTCTCCTTCTTATTACCCATTAAACCCAGGAAACAGCGGGAGGAGGTTTGCTTTTCTCGGGGAGGATTTAAAACTCTGCGATTCTCATGATCCATCATGATTAATGAGCAATGATGCGTCCGTCGAGCGGGAGGCGCGTCCCGGAGGCCGAGGCGGGGAAGGAGGTTTTCATCTCTGTGAACCGAGCAGACCTGGATTTCATTTGCTGCCGAATCACTCTCTGTAGCTACTTTCATCCGGCATGGACGGTTTGCAAATGACTTTAATACAACTACTTTAATAACATTTTGGAAAAAAAAAATAAAAAAAATAAAAGTCTTCCAAAGAATAAATAGAAAACAGCGCGGTGGGTGAAAAATGTTTTGCCCGGCACAAACCTTTTTTTTTTTAATTTCTCACATCCGAGGGTAAAACGATGCGGTTGGGGAGGTTTTAAAGTTAATATTAATGATTTATTATCTCTTTTCATTTTCACCTTTATTTACTTTCGTAACCGACTCCCTGCTGCAGCATTTCTGAATAGCAATGTGAACGCCGACCTTCGCGCTGTCATTCCATTGTGCACGGCGAAGTTAGATGCAAAACTGACTGCGCTCGTGTTGATTTGTAATTCATAACAAATAAAAAAAAAAACAACAACAAAAAAAACCAAAACAGCCTCAAACGTTTCATCGGAGTGGAGAGATCCAGTGATTATAATAATAATAATAATGAAAATAAAAAGGAGGTGAGACAGACGTGAGGAAAAGGAAATTTAAAAAAGCAGAAGAGCAAGACTAAACAAAACAAAACATTAATGTCCATCAGCCGCAGGAGGAGGATACATGCCAGTATGTGAGTGTTTTTCATGGGCTGGAAGCCATAGCGTGCATACAGTACAGTGACGCAAATCGCCAAATGTGGTGAAACACTGCGAGACGCGGCGGCGTCACCGCGCCGCAAAGCGCTGAAGGGAACTTCGTTTACCTCGCTTCCGACGGAAACGGGGGAGGGCGTCCGCGCGGAGAACAAAACAACGATGCGTGACACAACGCTGGCCCCCCGAACTCAGTCCTAAATGAGGTGGAAACCAAGGTTACACCACATTTAGACCTCCAGCTGCGCCGATGGAGCTGGAGGTAGTCGGAGGGCGAGGAAACTGCCAAGCGGGCTCCCTAATGAGTACGATCCTCCGGCGCCGCAGCGGAGCCCGTAACGTAACAGGCTGCAAATTCATTTGATTTTTTTTCCCCCCCTTGGTGAGAATGAGCCGGTGCCGGCGAGTGGCAGCCGCTGGGCTGGGCTCCCTGGCAACTCCTGCACAAAATAAAGCCGCACGGAACCAAATGGAGGTGCTGTTCGGTGGAGAAAAGCGGTCGTTCAAGAAAATCTATATTTTTCTAAAATCCGAAATTGTCCGCACAATTTCGCCGCTGTTCGAAAGCCTTTTCAGTCTGGGTGAAAACAGAGCAAAGGTTCACGGCTGAAGTGTGAGGAAAGTGCTTTGAAAATAGAGCATCACATTCATTACATCCCATGCACGCCTACATTTGCTGGGTTTCGTGCGTTGAAGTCACCATTCAAAGGTGGAACAAGTCACATTTTATTTCGCTTTTTTGCAGCGAACCACGGCCCCTCATGTCCCCGAAAACCCGTTTGATGTCGCTTGCTCCGGCGCGTTCGACGCGTTCGGCTCCCGTACCCCGAGGCTGAGAAGCGGCAGAGACGTTTGGCAAATGTCGGCGTCGTGTCGACGACTTCCTCTAGGGCTCACAATTGGTCCCTCCGCCCGTCCGGTGATACTCACTCAACTCGCAGGCCTTCAGGTTTGAGTACTTTTACCTGGTTTCACTGGTAATTCCTTAACGACCACCTCAGTTCAGCCGCCGCAGCCAGAGCGCGAGAACCGAGAGTTACACCGTGCGCAGCGTCTCCCGTCCTCTTTACGACGTGGCTGCGTCTCATTCGGAGAACGTGCAACCGGGCCGACCGCATCTGGTTTACAGGGTCAGCCTTCCCAGCGGACCCCCTGCGGTGAGTCACGCCCCTGAACCGGGAGGTGGAATAACCCAAACACGCCAGTCATTACCCAGCGTCGTGGGGCTTTCCAGAGAGCGCCCTCGTTGTGTCGTTAGGACCCGTCTGTGTTTGCCCAATGTCTTACTTCCTCCTCCTTTCTCCTCCTCCTCCTCCTCTTCCTCTTCCTCCTTCCTCCTCCTCTTCCTCCCCCCCTACTCCTCCTCCTCCTCCTCCTCCTTCCTCCTCCTCCTCCCTACTCCCCCTGCTCTTCCTCCTTCTCTTCCCCCTCCTCCTCCTCCTCCTTCCTCCTCTTCCTCTCCCCCCTCCTCCTTTTCTCCTCCTCCTCCTCCTCTCTCCTCCCCCTTCTCCTCCTCCTCCTTTCTCCTCCTTCTCCTCCTCCTCCTTTTTCTCCCCCTTCTCCTCCTCCTCTTCCTCCTTCCTCTCTCCTCACTCTCCTCCTCCTCCTTCCTCCTCCTCCTCCTCCTCCTCCTTCCTCATCCTCTTCCTCCTCCTTTCTCCTCCTCCCTCCTCCCCCTTCTCCTCTTCCTCCTCTTCCCCCTCTTCCTCCGCCTCCTCCTCCTTCCTCCTCCTCCTCCTTCCTCATCCTCCCTCCTCCCCCTTCTCCTCCTCCTCCTCCTCTTCCTCCTCCTCCTCCTTCCTCCTCTTGCTCTCCCTCCTCCTCCTCCTCCTTCTTCCTCCTCCTCCTCCTTCCTCATCCTCCCTCCTCCCCCTTCTCCTCCTCCTCCTCTTCCTCCTCCTCCTCCTTTCTCCTCCTCCTCCTTTCTCCTCCTTCCTCCTCCTCCTTCCTCCTCCTCGTTATATGAGGCTTCTTGACCGTGCGTGTCCAGAGTCGCGCGCCGGACCCCCGAGCGTGAGAACGTTCTTATCTCAGAGGAAGGTTCCTGCAGACCTCTCTCTCTTTTCACATTTTCCTCTCCCTTCGTTGAGAGGAGTCCGTCTGGGCTGCGGGCGTTCGTCTCGAGATATTTTGACATATTTGAATCGCACATTGTCAGCTCTGCCTGCTTTCGCGGGAAAATTGCCAAAGTGCATTTGCGAAAGGTTGAAACATGAGTGCGTTTAGTACACGTGTACGTACGTGCACGTGTGCAGGCGTAGACACGTGTACGCCGACATGGTTGAAATGAAAGAACAACTTGCCTCAACCGCTGTTTTTCTCCCCCAGAAATGATATGAATCATGGATGAACTCTTTTATGGTTATGGCAGCAGTTAACCCCGCTGATTTACATGTGCGCTGATCTTCATTCTCACTGTGCTGTACTTGCCCTAATGACTTTACTGTTGGCTTATTAATAAAGTAGGGAGAGATTCTCTGTGCCTCCATGGAAATTATTACAATGTCCTTCAAATGCAGTGCTTGAATATGTGTGTGTGTGTGTGTGTGTGTGTGTGTGTGTGTGTGTGTGTGTGTGTGTGTGTGTGTGTGTGTGTGTGTGTGTGTGCGCGTGTGTGTGTGCGTGTGTGTAAGGATACCGATGATGGTGTAATGATGATAATAATGAGTGTTCTCGCCGTCTGGTGTTTTTTTTTTTTTAACCAGTGATTGTGTTTCATCTTTAATACACTTGATTTGTCGACATGAGAGGCCGCCAGTGGGTATTACTGGATCCTTCATCGCGGTAATTGCAAAAGACTGTGATTGGGGCCATAATCTCCAACAATGGATGCTGCAACCTAATACATCTTCGAAGGAAAAAGGAAGGAACATCCTGAATGTCTTTTTTTTTATTTGTTTCATTGCAAAAGGAGAACACAGAGTGCAATTTATCTTCGTCAGATATCGACACTTTTTTTTTCCCTTTATTTTAAAGAGGAAAAAAAGAAAAATAGATTATTAAAATAAGACAAAAAATATATATATATATTAATATATATACACATATATACAGTATATATACATATATATATATATATATGCATACAAAGTAATAATAAGTTCACTTCTACTAGATTACATTTCTGGATGAGCAGTTATCGCTCTCTCTCTCTCTCCGTGGAGTAGGATCTCAGTGAACAAACTCTGATTAGTCCGCCGTGTTTAGCACGTCTGTTCCTCTGTAGCATGATGAAGACATGGCGGCGGCGGCGGCGGCGGCAGCGCTTAAACCAAAAGCAAAACTGCCCCTGATCACGGCACCCCCACACATCCTCTTCCACTGCACGACGGCAAGCGGGTCCCCAAACAGCTGCCCGCCCCGTTCCTCCGTCCCCGTCATAGGAGGAGCAGACATGTAATGCTGCAAAGTAATACCATTTGTTTCCATGACGTGCCGGTCATTACGGGGCCCTCTCTGCCAAGCCAGTAACGACTGGGATGCATCAAGCAATGACATTACCGCCGTATCGATGCCAGCCATTACCCGGCAATCACAGCTATCTGCGCGTGCCCTCGCCGTGGCCCCCCGAAGAAAGGGAGGAAGGCAATAAAGGCCACTTACAAAGATGTATCACTGCTATTATCAATAATTTTATATTCCGCCAGTTAAAGTGCTTAATGATAAAAGCACACAACAAAAGAGAGTGAAAAAAAAAGAATCTAAACAATTTTCCTCAGTGCCCCAAAAATATCAGTGTGGCAGATGCTTACACTGTAAGTGCTGCCCTCATCGATTGCCCCCGTCTGGAAAAGAGCAGAAAGCTTCGCATTCCTAAAAGCTTTTTGCCCCCGTTCACTGAATACAATCGAACTGAGGTTATGTGGACCATGATGTCTAAGCTCCGGGATTTTTATTTTTTTTTCCCTCCTTCCCACCAAATAGGTTTATGTTGGCTAATTCCATAATTATCTAGGGTTTACGGCAGAACAATGTGGTCCATCGCATACTGTACAGCGAGGAATTCCTGGTGTTTGAGATGTCACGCTGTGTGTCTGTGAGAAGGGATTAGGGGAGTTCTTGAACAGTTATAAGTCGTTTTCCTTATTAAGTTTTCACGTGGAGACTCACGATGCTTTGATGAAGATAAAGGGCAAATGAGTATATAATAAGACAACCTGAAAAAAAATAAACTACTGTGCGGTTTAACATTTGACAAAATTTTTGATGAAGAAAAAAAAACATCACACAATGGAAAAAAAAGTCCCCATGATTAGTGAGGTTTAGCAGATTTTGTCGTGGGAAAAAAACAATATATTAAAAAAAAAAATAATAATAATAATAAAATAAAATAAAAGTAAATAAATAAATAAATAGATGAATAAATTCTGCAGACCCCCTGTAACACTTTTTGAGGGCCCCTAGGGGGCCGCAGACCCCAGTTTCGAAACCCCCTGTTTTGGGGCACCAGACCACTGCTATTGTTTTGCTCTTTCTCGTATAATTGATCATAAAGTCACATATCTGTGCTTATAATTTGCTTGTTTACATGAACATGTAGATATGCATTAGGTATTTGCTAAAGGGACAGTACACCCCATGACACTGCGTCCCGACAACTCAGACACACGTCACTCTTTCACAACAAATTCAATGCATTGTATCGGTGCAATCGATACGCTCGCTTCCAGGCGCTACATAAATTGTTTGTGAACTTTGACACGTGACCAATTGCAAAGCGGTTTCAGCCGTGTTGACCTTTGACCCTTTGGGGAGTAGGTCATAGTTGTCAATCACATCATTTTATCCCATTCTATATCCTTCTGCGCTGCCACATTAAACCCAAGCTCGCCCGGCTGCGAAGATTGAACGCAGGCGGCATGTACGTGACTTAAAATATGATCACAAAAAAAACCCTTGTAACAGCAAACAATCTTTTGCTTTTGTTCAAATGAAACAAGACAAAACACGCGCATCGACCGGGGTCAGGGCCGGTGATTGATCGCCGCGGCGACACCATAGCATTAGCGACGGCATGATCGCTTTAGTCAGCCGGGAGAAATGGTCTCTTAAAACTATAAGGGAACGCAGGGGAGCCGGGGGCTCGGGGCGAGGCTCCATACGGCGGCCTGCCGTCGCCAGCCACCGCCGTCGCTCTCCGCGAGGCGAGGCATTAATCACGGAGACCGCGGGACCGTGAGAGCTGTGACAGGTGTCACCGGTTCCCACCCTCCCTAGCGCTGATTGATTCCCATTCTTTATCCATTGATTTGAGCTTTTTCCTCTGCAATCTGTTGTCTCCAGTCACGTCATGGCCTCGGAGGGGATCATTAATGTCAGCTGGAGGTGCGAGAACACGGTATAAACAAAGAAAAAAGGGTAAGAAAACACTGGCAACTAAGCGGGTGGCGCGGCGGTGGTAGATCAGGATCCCAATCCCACCGCGGGAAGGCTCACTTCAGCTGCCAAGCGTGTGCGTTATATGTCTTCATCATTGCAGTTTACTTGAATCCGACAAATGACTCCAAGTCGCCGGTTCTTTGTGGGACAGCGGCTGAGCTCCTCTCACCACACGAGTCGTGATTTCTAATCAGTCGAAGAGAAAAATCAACACTCATGGCTCATGTCAAGAGGTGCATTACCCGAAAGGTGCACAAGAGGCTAGGTGACAACAGCCCCTTTCTCCATATGCACCGAACACCGTAAATCCACGGGCAATGTTCTGTATCGGCGTCATGTGGGAAAGGGAGCCGGTGACGATGTTCCGTAAAAGCCTTTCCCCAAATTTCCCCGCTCTCGACCGAGTATCATTACCGGGAAAATGCCGGTACGGCTGTGGATGGGAGTGTGTGGGAATGGAAGCAGTGACATTGCCCGGACAAGCACATAAAGTAGGGGTGGAGCTGAATCTGAATACTGGCAAAGCCCAAATAGTGGGTTTTTACGCATAATTTCTTCGTACAAATATTTCAAAAGTTATTTGTTTACGGGAGGAGTATTTTGTTTGTTTTTCATTAAAATGCCACTCAGACCCTAGATGTTTATTTTACCGTGAGGTGTGTGGTGGAGGGACATCGGGCACAAGGAGCGGGAGCGAGCCGAGAGGGAGAACGGGTGGAGAACGTTCCTTCTCCGGAGACAGAGAGCATAGGGCACGCTGAGGATGATTAAATATTTGATAACACCGGGTTAAGGGTTGCTGCGCCCGTGAGAGCCAGGAAGAACGAAACCGACTCTGATTCTACCTCCCTGGCCGACAGATTGCCCAAAGGGTGGCATCTACACCGGACATAACGTACCGACACTAACCCGTCACGTACTGTATCCGTAACAGTCAAGGAATGTGGAGGCAGAGTCCATACGGAACTTCTTCGGGAAGGAGGCCGATGTTTGAATAAGTACCTGCTGCGGTGGAGGGATGATTTTTATCCAGCAATGTTATGGATTCATGTGGGAAAGTGGATGAAGAGACTGTGCTCATGCCTTGTATCAGTATAAAGAATTTTATGCCTTTTGTAAAGAACTTTGAATTGCCCTTGTGTATGAAATACAAAGTACAAAGTACGACGTAACTTGTGGCCTTGCCCTTGACTTCTGTTAGTTATTGCAGTGTTCAAGGTGATTATTGCTTCTGTATATTTCACAGGTTACAATAAAACAACACACAAACGTGGTTTGCGTCTCGGCCGAACCGCACGCTCACAAAGACCTTCGTTGTTGAAGTTTCATCCAAATCGATGCACATACTGAGCAGATATTAGCGAAAAACCGACCACCTTTTGAGAGATTTTAAGACCCACGTGCCAGTACGGCCAAAAACTATCTGGAAGACATACTTTGGCGTAAGCTAGAAACAGGGTTGAGGTGTCGTTTAAACCGCTGTTTCACAAGGATCGCGTCTAAATGTAATCTAAATGGACCCACAACCAAACAGATTCGGGTGGTCTGGGTTAACTGACACGTCATGCGCCTCGTTCTAAAATTATCTAAATTAGATTTTCAGCAAGACACTTTATGATGTCATCATATTATTTTCTATAAATGTACAGATTCTGATTGAGTATGTCCAGTTGGAGCGTGTCCAGTGTGCGGTGTGGGCTCACTCACCCTACTTGTTCGACCTTACCGAACTACTGATTTAGATTGTGTATTTATAGAACGTCTTACCTGGTAGATGTCTGTAGTTCTGTTCGATTTATATTTTAAATCCATGGTCTGCATTACTTTGCGTATTAATGAAAAAAATAATAATTGTGTGCATCCCTCAAAAGCGCTGAAATGTGCGACTCAGTGATTAGTTCAAAATCCAAGGTGATGTCGGAAAAATAGCCATTGCCGTGCAATGGTAATACCCACAGAAATATCACAACTGTTGTTGGATTTCATTGAAACAGAACTTACTGAAAATGTAATCCAACTAAAAAACTGAACTCAACTTTACTAAAGAAAGATGTAAATTAGACTGCTATCGTAAATCAAAGTAAATATGTCATAATTGAGTTATACCACACACAACATCTACTGCCACAGAAACTCTGAATAAACTTCAATGCAGCAAGGTAAGTTATAACAATGACAAAATATCATGTATAAACATTGTCCTATAACTGAACTTAACAAACTTAAATGAAAAGACATAAAGTGTTTGTAATATTAACAAATTATTCCATAATAATTGTCATTCAAAATTATTGTTGAAGTTACATGAATGTTGTCTGAATTACAATACAGCGAATATAATAAGATATTAAAGTGAATCTTCAAATTGTACATTATAAACAGAATATGTACAAAAAAGCAGTAATTACAAATAAATATATTTATATATTTTTAAAATGAAATCTAAATGTATGTAACTACCCCGACATAAGTCCACAATGTTTGATGACTGTACATTAAGTAAATTGTGATGCATTTCATTAATAAACACAAATAATGTAATACATACCTAACACCCCGTGTCTGCATCTGTATTATAATTATTATCTTGTTTTTAGAAGGAGAATCTTTAATCGTCACAAGACACTACAACACATGCATATACACGCACATGCTTTGGATGGTGGCCAGTGAAATGTGGTCTCTGCGTTTAACCCACCCCGCGCCCGGGGACCTGGTGACGAGTGTCCATTGCTGCTCAGACGATGATGTGTGCATGTTTTTGGTGGGGGTCCTTACTGACGTGAGGTGGAGGAAACCCCATGTGAGCACGGGGAGAACATGTAAACTCCACAAATAAAGGCTCCAAATTGGGAGATAACCCGCCCGGAGCACGGTGCCATCGAATCGAACCTAGGACCTTCTTGCTGTGAGGCAGCAGTGCAATGCACCGTGCCACCGTGCCACACCGCACCGTAATGATTTCCTTTTCAACACTAAAAATCCTCTCATCCTCTCGTTGGACGGCACTAAATGCTTTTGAATTAATTTAAATTCCATCGAAGAAAATGGAGCAGAGCGAGGATTGACATCACATCCCGTACGAAGTACATCTGATAAATGAGCAAATTACTGAGTTTCAGTTGAGTTGCTGTTGCAAATCCTGCGGCTGACATGAAGGAGGCCTGTTGTTCCGCTTATAGCTCATTAAACGCGTTCCTCCGAAGGGACTGCGCGACGTCTCTGCAGCCAGGGAAATGTTCATTGAGTTTGACCGAACAATGTGAATATTTACATATCCGCCGAAAAAGCGACGACAAAGCCAATCAAACCAAATCTGCGACCAAGCCTCCCATCTACGGCTTCCGCGTCAGCGATGAAAGCCGCGACCGCATTTCAGAACGCAGCTTCGTCTTCCGCGGATCACGACGGGAGCCCTTCGCTTCTCCCGCTGTGGAAAATTTGTCTTCCAAAGCGGGAGAAGACACACGGAGAAGACACACGGAGAAGACGCACGGAGAAGACGCACGGAGAAGACGCACGGAGAAGACGCACGGAGAATTCAGTTCAAAGGGTTTTCAAGCCGTGGACTTCATCACATTATTATACTCATATGTTTTGAGTTTTTGCGATGTTCCGGCACCCGCCGGTGACAAAAATAGCCGTGTTAATGAAAAAACTAGATAAAAACCTCTTTCTCACTCTGCCAATCCTTTAAGATAGAATCAGAGAAGACGCCTGAGAGGATGTTTATCGCTTGGCTCACCGCTCCAGATTGCCAGTTATTTGGCGTCGCATGCGGTGCTTGACTATCATCTGATTTTCATTTTTATTGCCTCCGTGGTGACTGGGATCGTTTGAGACTGTGAAGAATATCAATAAATCTTTGTGATGTCCGCTTATAACCTGTTTAATAATGACACAACACGTTGATGTGGTTGAGACTGTCTCACAATGTGATAATATACATCACTATGATCCAACTCTGTGCTTTAAGTTGAACAAGGTTTTGCACTCATCCAGTTAAAAGGTATATGGTATGTGTTTTTGTAGTAGTTGTTACGAGTAACATTGTTTTGGTTTGACCAGTGACAATGTATTTTTTACCTGTCATCAGAAATCTGCTCAAATTTGTCAAAACAGCTTGTTGTTGGTTTCATTTAAAAAGTTACGAGTACAAATTAAAACATACTAGTAACAACAGGAACAGGCGCTAGTCCCTAATGAATAAGTACTCGTATTACATTTTTAGAAACTAGTAAATTTGCAATAGTTACTAGTAACAATTGGAAGAGATACTAGTATTTAATAAACGAGTACTACTACCTAATACATTTTGACTGGTAAAACTAAAATATTTAATAGTAAATGCTGGATTAGCAACTCGTAACTAAAATATAAGTACTAGTATCTTTTAAAAAGTGACGAGTTCTAGGATTTATGGTCCTATGGATCACTATGGGATGTCCTATGGATGTCCAAACGGCTCGCCATAGAGGGCGGGGTTTAAACTATTAAAGCTTATAATGCACGTACTAGTCACTGGAAATAGGTGATGCTCTACCTACGGCATATTTTTTACATTTGTTTATGTTTATTTATTTTCATAATACATGATTTTTATGTTAACAATAAAAAATTAACAAAACAAAATATGTATAGTGACTTATTTTTGTGCAGAACAGGTATAAAACAGATTTTTTTTCCACACATAAATAATAATAGTAAAATAATTGAAATAAAACCTCAAGCCTTAGTCAAACACCAACTGAACCTTTGTGCTCAAGACCAGTGGCCCAACACTATGTGTTACTGCATTTACAAACGTAGTATTTGTCAAGTAAATGTACTGACTTCAGTGTATTCAGTTTTGTTCACTTAAAACCTTGATTCCTCCACATTTCAAAGCAAATATTTGCACTTTATCTGTGAAGCACGACGACACCTCCTGTTCTGTAATGATATGATAATTATATTATTATTATTATTATGTTATGATGTGCTCAGGATCTGCATGAGACCTCATCTGCAGGAAATAAGGGACAGCGCTTCATGCCATGTTATGGGCTACCTTTTGGACATTTTATTACTTTAAGTACATGTAGGAGAGCTAGGTGCTTAAATACTTTCACTGAAGTAGAAATTTCAATTTGGTACTTTCACTCTCACTCGAGTAGATTTCCATCAAGGTAAATGTACATTTACTAGAAGTAAGAACTAGAAGGTCTTACCAAGGTGTACGTCCACCACTGACAAAGTTACACTTACACAATGAGAAAAGTAATTAACATTAAATACTCAACAAATAAAAAAAGGAAATAGATTTCCTTTGCACCGATGTATGTGCATAAAAGGGATGAATGTACACTGCACCTTAATGATAATTTTCAAATATTTTCCCAGTAAAAGTATATTATAAGTATACTCATATACATATTTATATATTCATATTCATCCTTCTCCGGTATTCCTCTAAGAGTCATATTTTAGTCCTGGGGAAAGCGGTGGGAGCATTTGTGTTTGTGCGGGCATCAATAGTTAAGTGTTGTCAGACATTGAGCGTCTCGTCGGGTCCCCGCCTTCTTCAGTCGCTCTCCGCTCGAGGGTGATAACAGGCGGCGCGAGCTCCGTTCCTCAAAGGCAAAAAAAAAAAAAAAGCCACTTTCTCCGTTTGAGGGCCATTTGCCAGATGTTGAGGGTCCAGTAAATCCGGGCTGGAGGAGAATGGGTCCCTCCCCTGTCCCGCGACGTGGCTCTTGTTGTCCGCGTGTGATGAGGGAGCCTCCTCGGACACATTACCAGCGGAACGCCGTGGCCCCGCGGGGCCCCGCATCGCCGGCCTGCACACGCAGTCGCCATTAGAAACAGTGGCGCTGAATCACAGGCTGCAATAAAAGGGCTCCACGTTGTTAGCGCGAGCTAATCTGTTCCCCTGTAATTTAATATTTTCATTGACGTCAATGGCAAACGATGAAATATGGCTGGGACAGAGGAACCGAGGCGCTTTTTAGAGGCCCTGGTTGGCGATTTGTTGACTAATGAAGCCATTAACCTCACACTTCCAAACATGATGCCGGCAAAATAATGACTTCATTAGAGGAGAAAATTGCACGCCTGTAAGCAAGTATTTAACTGCGTTGGTGCATATGGACTCATAGAAAATCATGTGCAATCTATTTTGAATAAACATGGATGATAAGAAAATCAACCTTTTATTATAAGATAAAGTCAGAATAAAACAGTCGTTAAAATAAAGAATGGAAGTGAAACAGGCCACAATATAAATTCTATTGTATAGGATACTGAAACATTTTTCTTTCTAGATAGATAGATAGATAGATAGATAGATAGATAGATAGATAATAGATGGAGCCATTGTCCCATTGTGTGTTTGTGTTTTCCTTTATTATTTTACCCACAATGCACCAGGCTTACTAGCACACTCGTTGTGATTAAGATGTGTTTATTAGTGCGAGACAGAGTCATCTTTGCATTCCAATGACGACCTGACACACAAGACTGGACACCAGGCGAGACCCAGGATCACCGCATCCCAAGGGGTGGGCGGTTGTGAGCCGCCACAGCTGCCCCTGCGCCCAGCACCCAGCCACACCCACCCAGCCACACCCACCCAGCCACCCTGCACCCAGCCACACCCACCTAGCCACACCCACCCAGCCACCCTGCACCCAGCCACATCCACCCAGCCACACCCACCCAGCACTCAGCCAACCTGCACCCAGCCACACCCACCCAGCCACCCTGCACCCAGCAGCCAGCCACCCTGCACCCAGCCAACCTGCACCCAGCCACCCTGCACCCAGCCACCTTGCACCCAGCCACACCCACCCAGCCACACCCACCCAGCACCCAGCCAACCTGCACCCAGCCACCCTGCACCCAGCCAACCTGCACCCAGCCAACCTGCACCCAGCCACCCTGCACCCAGCCAACCTGCACCCAGCCAACCTGCACCCAGCCACCCTGCACCCAGCCAACCTGCACCCAGCCACCCTGCACCCAGCCACCCTGCACCCAGCCACCCTGCACCCAGCCAACCTGCAGCCAGCCAAACTGCACCCAGCCAACCTGCACCCAGCCAACCTGCACCCAGCCACCCTGCACCCAGCCACCCTGCACCCAGCCAACCTGCACCCAGCCAACCTGCACCCAGCCAACCTGCACCCAGCCGCCCTGCACCCAGCCACCCTGCACCCAGCCATCCTGCACCCAGCCACACCCACCCAGCACCCACCCACCCTGCACCCACCCACCCTGCACCCAGCCACACACACAAGACTCGACACCAGGTCAGACCCCGAATCACCTCATCCGAAGGGGTGGGCGTTGGTGAGCCGCCACATCTGCCCCAGCACCCAGCCACCCCCAGCCACCCTGCACCCAGCCACACCCCCAGCCACACCCCCCCAGCCACGCCTCTGACCCACCAAGAATTTCTTTAGTAAATCACCGGCGGTGACTTTTTGTTTATCTCTCCCAGCTCATTCCTGCAGTTCTCCAAGGTTCCCGCCTCAGTTTAATACATCATTCATGAGATTATGGAAAGCTATTAGTGTCAAGATGGTGAACTTGCAAATTCTTTGTGGTGCGACGCTTAGCATACAAAGCGGAGGGCTCCGGTTTTCTTTCTCTCTCTTTATTTTTTTTTTTGCGTGGCGGCTAAATATGGCTGACAGCCCTTGTTATGGTTGATGGATGAGCTTCATAATTAGACGGAGCCACTGCTTTGGACTAATAATGAGGGTTGTGAATAAATTTTTTCTTCCCACTCTGCCGATTTTTGGTGCCGCCTCAGATTTAGGGATGTGGGCGGGCGGGTGGGCGGGCGGGCGGGCGGTCCGCGAGGAGCAGCCTCCGTGCGGGGGACATGAATAAACATGGCGCTCCGTGAACTCGCAGGATGGAAACACCTGAGTCTCTGACGCTTGTTCTGGGGGATGAGTGAAGGGCTACGCCGACAGACCGCCTCAAAATAGCAACCGTTTGTATTTATTCAGGGGGGAATTCTCTAAATAAAGATAACCGGAAGAAAGGAATAATAAACTGGACTCTAAATTCCAGAGAGTTACGTTTGATGTATAATATTATATTTCAACGTCATATCTTATACCATGAATTACACTTAACAAACATTATCCTGTCAACGCGCATAAAAGGTTTGTTTCGCCCGCTCTACTTTTAATTCCAGGTGACTTTTGGAGCCTACCTGCATGAAGTGTTAAATTGTCAGCGGAGAGGCAGTTGCTAAGCAACATTTTTCATTGTTCCCAAGTCAAGCAATGTCGCGCCGGAGGGAGCGCTGCAGTAGAAGGGCCGTAGAAAAGTATAACAGTGACACGAGGGTATAACTGTGCTACAGCCTGCATCAGCGTGAGGATGTGGGGATGAAGCGTGGAGGATCACAGCCTCCTCCAGATTACGATGGATACCACGGCGGTGATTGGTCATGGCCGAGTATTGTCCAAACAGGGATATTTGGCAAATAAAGGTCATTTGAGTCAATAGATTAGTTTCCACGAACAAACAACGTAATTAAAATAACAAACGTTATTATTAATAAAAAAAATAATAATAATAAACAATGCACTTGCATGCACTTGTATATTCACTAGCACTTATATTGTAGTACTTACTATGCACTGGTCCTTGTTATGTAGCAGCCACTATGCTCAAATGAGAGTCTGAAACAATTTTTTTCTTTTTTTAATCTTTCCTACTATATCGACTGTGATATTTTGTGGTTTCTCTTTCTCGAGTCAAATGTACTTATTCGCTTTGAGCAAAGGCGTCTGCTAAACGCCCTAAATAAATAAATAAATAAATAAATAAATAAATAAATAAATGCATACATACATTTATAAATAAATAAAGACACGTTTTCCTAGAATGTGAATTGTGAATGTGAATTGTCGATACAGAGGTTTACCGTCGTTCCCGCCTGTTTTCTATTGCACTTTTTGTCGCGTGTCGCCCACCTTTTCTCGCGTGGGGAATCCGGAATGGGGCGTCCGATCGAAAGCGCGTGACTGGAATCAACCGTCGTGTGAGCGCGAGTGCGACGGACAGTCTCTCATCTCCGCATTAGCGCTTGTTTGGGTCTGGGGTTAGAATTGGGAAATCGGGACGTCAAACTGTTCCGCCGGGGCTTTGGGCTGGATTCCCCGAACCGTGCGTGCGACCGAGCTCAAAGGCTGATCTTGAAAATGTCAACATGCGCGGTGTACACCTACTGTTACGTGGGGGAATGGAAATGATATTTACGGTTACCGGATCTGTTTTGGTATGGATTATTCGTGTTTTTAAACCCGTGAAGAGCGGAGAAATGGAAGCCGGGGTTTAAGCTTCCACTCGTGGAGAGTAGAGCTCAGTACCGTGGGCTTTAAGCTTCACGTGCTCTTGGAAAACAGTCAAGACGATAGGGCCTAACTAAATATAGTCTGGAGGGAAAGCTCAGGGAACACAGGGATTTGGGGGATTAAGGAATACAGATCAAAGAGCAGTACGTCATTAGCATAGACGGAGGTTGGGGAGTGGGGCATCGAGATATGTCCCTATATCGAGTGTAAAGTAAGTCCAATAAAAATATTTTTTGTACATGTACAGTATATAAATATTTTAAGTAACGCAATAAAATAAAATGATTGTAAGTAGATTGTAAGCACAGGGCGATCCCGCTACGCCCAGACTGGCATCGGGGTCGAGTAAGAGTCTACAACGAAACGTACTCTTCCCACGCCCATTAATTCATTGCGTGAATAAAATGCGTATTTAATTGCATTTTTACTCCATAAATTCTAGTTCTCGCTGAATCTTAACATTACAGTGGAGAAACGATGACCGATTATGCCTCAGTATGAAGTGGCCGGGGATACCGCACCATCGCTTTGTGAATGTCTGGAAGGGGGCGTGGAAAACCAAGCCGGACCGCGTCCTACAAACAACTTGAGATTTTACTTTTCAGGGACTTGAAACCCCCCCCCCCCCCCCCCCACAAATAAAAACAGGAAATGACATAATTAAAGACATTTCCACTATAATTTGACGTAGAAAAGGCACAAATCGGCCTCTAAAATTTCCGCCGCAATCGCGGGGTAGGACGTGCCTGACGCTCAACATGTCAAACTCACGGTGACGCGCGTGAGAAGGAGCGACGTCGGAGGGCAGCGCCGCTGGAGGTGACTCCGCCAGAAGGCGGAAGGCGGTGCTCTAACCCCGTCCTTATCGGGCTCTGACATTTGAAAGCAGCGCGGGGGAGGTTTGTCGACGTGGGGAGCACCGGCTACACCAGGGGTCGGGAGAGAGCCATAAGAGCCAAATATTTCCAAATGTATTTCCTTGTGAGCCATATAATATTTAATGAAATTGAAAGCGACTTAATGCGTGCATTATTTAAGTAAGGCAGACATGTTTAACGTATAACACATCTCTGAGTACTTTAAAAAACGCTGTATATAA